>NC_030681.2:3665981-4038481 GCF_000004195.4 Xenopus tropicalis | reverse complement strand
GACTGCCCTTGTGCCCTGTACGCGGGTGCCCAGTTCCTGTGCGGTAAGGTTGGCATCCACCTGCTCTCACTGCTCGGCAATGATGAATCTCTGCAGAGGAACGGATGCCCTTCTGTCACTACCCTGGCACAGAATAGAAGGGCCGAGTCCTAAATGAGACAAGACGATGCCCGACCCTTAGTCGACTGGCACAGGAGATATTTTCCAGTTTTGATAAAAACCCGGAGACGGTGCCCACGTCTCCTCCTCTTGCAGAAGAACAAGTAACAAGGTGACTGTGCCAATTGGCAAAGGAAAAGGTGCCCGATTCGCAATTGTGCCTCCCCTGTAACAGAGGAGAAGGTGCCCCCCTGGCAGAGGGTACAGTACCAAGAGTATCGTGCAGCTAATCCTATTATAGATAAGGTGCCCTCCTCCCTGGCACAGAGCAGCCTGGGTTCCTGGCAGAGATGAGGGTGACCAGCTCTCAGCCCCGGGCATACGAAGGGTGCCCTCGTTTCTCTCCCCTGGCAGAGAAGGAGGTGTGCCCCCTGCTAGAACAGGCAAAGTACAGCCCCCAGCCAGAGAGTGCAGTGTGCCCGGCGGGTTCCCCTTGGCACCGCGGAGCTGTGTAGATGGGCAGGCTGTGCCGGAGCACAGAGGGTGTGAGTGCTGCTCGTTGCTCTGCGCTGGGAGTCACATCAGGAACTGTTTTTCCATCCCAGAGCTCAGGCATTGGGGCAGGGCCCTCCCTCCGCCGCTACTGTGCAACGCCAGGCCTTAAAGGGGCAGCGGGACACAAACATGCCAGGCTGCCACCCTGGGCACCCACCTCTGCTATGGTATCTGTGCCCACTGAGCTTCTCCCATTGGCAATGCCGTCTCTCCTGGGGGTTAAATGATAAGGAGAAGGGGCAGATTCCCATTGCCTGGCACTAAAGCAGGGGGCAAACCGGGCATCTGATTTCTGGGGGGGGTTAAAGAATTGTGGACCCTCCCCCCTATGCAGATAGCTGCAATTCTGCCAATTGCATCGCACTTCTCTTTGCTACACTCAGTAGGCCAGTTGTTTGCCGGCAAGCTCTCCTGCTTCCTACCCCTCTGCTATTACTGACAGAGGATTCTGGGACTTGTAGTCCAACTGAAGAGTTGACGTCGTCATATAATACAGGACAGGCCTTATTTTTAATGCCCCCTTTAAATTCTATTCAAGGGATATGGGGGGGCGGAAACTAATGTCAGCAGGTACCCCCACCCCCTATAAAGGGTTAATGGAGTGGAGCTGCAATTCTGCCAATTACATCGCACTTCTCTTTGCTACACTCAGTAGGCCCGTTGCTTGCAGAAAGAGGATAGGCTCTCCTGCTTCCTACCCCTCAGAGGATTCTGGGACTTGTAGTCCAACTGCAGAGTTGACGTCGCTGAAAGATAATGCGGGTTCTGTCGGGGCTTTATCTGGAGAGGAGGTGCCCGTCTGAAGCAATATGAATTGAATTTGTATTTGCTACACTCCATAGGCCAGTTCTTTACAAGGGAATATAAACAATATATTAATGCAGGTCTATGTATGTCTGAAGTAAGACCCTCTAGCAGTTTAACTACAACTCCCAGCATCCTTTGGACATCTCTGTTGCAGACTATAGGGGTAAGTGGTGCAGCCATACTGCCTTCAGCCAATAGATGGCGCCCAGTAGGTACTCTGCTTGCTGCACTCTATAGGCCACATGGATAGGCACACAGGAGTAAGGCACCCTAAGTGCTGCAGTGGATTCTGGGAGTTTTCATTGCTATAAGTAGGCACTTAGTGATTAACTCTGGGATAACTGTGCTGTGCCAACCAGCTGCCCCCTCATTGTGCCAACTGCCTTCTGCCTATGGCAACAGCTGATACTGCCCTGTGCCAGCTGACTCCTGCCCATGGGAACCAGATGATAATACTTTGTACCCAGCAGCCCCCCCCATCCATGTCTAATAGCCCCCAGTCCATTAAAGGGCCCCACTATATACACAATATACTCCCCTTTTATTGCTCTGTTATTCCATATAATATAGGACAGGCCTCCGTTTTAATGTCCCCTTTAAATTCTATTCGAAGGATATGGGGGGGGGGGAACTAATGTCAGCAGGAACCCCCACCCCTATAAAAGGTTAATGGAGTGGGGGCGGGGCATGCTCACTAATCCCTCCCCATGGGCTGTATCACAGCAGGAAGCTGCTTATGTAATCTAATTAAATATTAAATGAGAGATTCATTAACAAGAAAATTAGCAAAAGGGAGGTGTTAACAGGGAGTTGGGGGGGGGGGGGTCACAGCAATTTTTTTTTCATTTACCCAGAATCCCCCTTTAGGCCGGTCTCCCAGTAGGCAGCTCGAGTGCAGGGGCCCAAAGTGCAGATGTGGGGGCCACAGTGTTGGAAAGTAGGGGCATCAGAATGAGCAAGTGTTGGGCTGCAACTCCCAGCACCCTGTATAGGCAGAGGCTGCACCTTGGGGGGGAGGAGGGAGAGTATCATTGGTGGGAGTATAGGGTATTAAAATGCTTGATGATGCCTAAGGGAAGCCCATAGGATGCTTTACCCACAGGCCTGTACAGCAGCCCCATAGACTTTCACTTCTGGCTTTCTCATATGTTATGGGGCTGGTGTAGATCACAGGCTCCCCCTACTGGTCAGCACTGGTTCTCTCAAAGAACTAATGACAGTGTATTTTGTCATGTACTATCTATCTATCTATCTATCTATCTATCTATCTATCTATCTATCTATATCTATCATCTATCTATCTATCTATCTATCTATCTATCTATCTATCTATCTATCTATCATCTATCTATCATCTATCTATCTATCTATATATATCTATCTATATCTATCATCTATCTATATCTATCATCTATCTATCTATCTATCTATCTATCTATCTATCATCTATATATCATCTATCTATCTATCTATCTATCTATCTATCTATATCTATCATCTATCTATCTATCATCTATATATCATCTATTTATCTATCTATCTATCTATCTATCTATCTATCTATCTAGCTATCATCTATCTATCTATCTATATATCTATCTATTTATCTATCTATCATCTATTTATCTATCTATCTATCTATCTATCTATCTATCTATCTATCTATCTATAAATCATCATCTATCTATCTTCAGCCTCACTTAACACTCCATTGTTCTCTCACTGTCCACAAACTTTAATATACCTATGCAGCCATAGTTTTATGGTATCTCTGTACAGGCTATGAGCAAACTTAGGGGGCTGTTCCTGCTGAATTGTGCTTAGTACAGGGGAATCCCTATGTGCCATAGTTTTATGGTATCTCTCTGTACAGGCTATGAGCAAACTTAGGGGGCTGTTCCTGCTGAATTGTGCTTAGTACAGGGGAATCCCTATTTGCCATAGTTTTATGGTATCTCTCTGTACAGGCTATGAGCAAACTTAGGGGGCTGTTCCTGCTGAATTGTGCTTAGTACAGGGGAAACCCTATTTGCCATAGTTTTATGGTATCTCTCTGTACAGGCTATGAGCAAACTTAGGGGGCTGTTCCTGCTGAATTGTGCTTAGTACAGGGGAATCCCTATGTGCCATAGTTTTATGGTATCTCTCTGTACAGGCTATGGGCAAACTTAGGGGGCTGTTCCTGCTGAATTGTGCTTAGTACAGGGGAATCCCTATGTGCCATAGTTTTATGGTATCTCTCTGTACAGGCTATGAGCAAACTTAGGGGGCTGTTCCTGCTGAATTGTGCTTAGTACTGGGGAATCCCTATGTGCCATAGTTTTATGGTATCTCTCTGTACAGGCTATGAGCAAACTTAGGGGGCTGTTCCTGCTGAATTGTGCTTAGTACAGGGGAATCCCTATGTGCCATAGTTTTATGGTATCTCTCTGTACAGGCTATGGGCAAACTTAGGGGGCTGTTCCTGCTGAATTGTGCTTAGTACAAGGGAATCCCTATGTGCCATAGTTTTATGGTATCTCTCTGTACAGGCTATGAGCAAACTTAGGGGGCTGTTCCTGCTGAATTGTGCTTAGTACAGGGGAATCCCTATTTGCCATAGTTTTATGGTATCTCTCTGTACAGGCTATGAGCAAACTTAGGGGGCTGTTCCTGCTGAATTGTGCTTAGTACAGGGGAAACCCTATTTGCCATAGTTTTATGGTATCTCTCTGTACAGGCTATGAGCAAACTTAGGGGGCTGTTCCTGCTGAATTGTGCTTAGTACAGGGGAATCCCTATGTGCCATAGTTTTATGGTATCTCTCTGTACAGGCTATGAGCAAACTTAGGGGACTGTTCCTGCTGAACTGTGCTTAGTACAGGGGAATCCCTATGTGCCATAGTTTTATGGTATCTCTCTGTACAGGCTATGGGCAAACTTAGGGGGCTGTTCCTGCTGAATTGTGCTTAGTACAGGGGAATCCCTATGTGCCATAGTTTTATGGTATCTCTCTGTACAGGCTATGGGCAAACTTAGGGGGCTGTTCCTGCTGAATTGTGCTTAGTACAGGGGAATCCCTATGTGCCATAGTTTTATGGTATCTCTCTGTACAGGCTATGAGCAAACTTAGGGGGCTGTTCCTGCTGAATTGTGCTTAGTACAGTGGAATCCCTATGTGCCATAGTTTTATGGGATCTCTCTGTACAGGCTATGAGCAAACTTAGGGGGCTGTTCCTGCTGAATTGTGCTTAGTACAGGGGAATCCCTATGTGCCATAGTTTTATGGGATCTCTCTGTACAGGCTATGAGCAAACTTAGGGGGCTGTTCCTGCTGAATTGTGCTTAGTACAGGGGAATCCCTATGTGCCATAGTTTTATGGGATCTCTCTGTACAGGCTATGAGCAAACTTAGGGGGCTGTTCCTGCTGAATTGTGCTTAGTACAGGGGAATCCCTATGTGCCACAGTTTTATGGGATCTCTCTGTACAGGCTATGGGCAAACTTAGAATTGTTTAATTACTTAGTATGTTAATCCCGGCATCACTGGGGTTAAATCTGCCACTGGGGACGCTCAGCCCGGAGCGTGAGTGAGGGCCGATTCCAGCAGGAACAGTTTCCCACAAGGATCCATGTACAGTGAGTGGAATCAGCCGGGATTTCACGGCTTGTAAATTCTCCCATCAAACAACCTGAGCTCCTGGGAAGTTTATGTGAGGGAATAAGAACTGAGCCCCTGGTTGGTCCCAGAAACCTGAGTAGGGCCATAAAGGGGCCCCGGCTGGGGGCTGATGCCAGGGGCCACCCAACACCCTCTCTGTGGGAATAATAGGGCAGTTTTTATTTCCGGGTAACATGAAACATGGACTGTAAGGAACCCAGCACCCATCTCTTCTGTTGCACCCCAGGGCCCCATAATCTGCCCCACAATCTGCCCTACTGGGGGCACTGTCCTACTGCAACTCCTAATGGTACCTACTGGTGGGGGAATTAATTTCCTGTTACTCACCTGCTTCCTTTTACATCAGTCCCTGCCCCAATGAGCTTACAATCTAAGGTCCCTATCCCATTCCCATCAGCCCCTTCCCCAGTGAGCTTACAATGTAAGGTCCCTATCCCATTCCCATCAGTCCCTGCCCCAGTGAGCTTACAATCTAAGGTCCCTATCACATTCCCATCAGCCCCTGCCCCAGTGAGCTTACAATCTAAGGTCCCTATCCCATTCCCATCAGCCCCTGCCCCAGTGAGCTTACAATCTAAGGTCCCTATCCCATTCCCATCAGCCCCTGCCCCAGTGAGCTTACAATCTAAGGTCCCTATCCCATTCCCATCAGTCCCTGCCCCAGTGAGCTTACAATCTAAGGTCCCTATCACATTCCCATCAGTCCCTGCCCCAGTGAGCTTACAATCTAAGGTCCCTATCCCATTCCAATCAGCCCCTGCCCCAGTGAGCTTACAATCTAAGGTCCCTATCCCATTCCCATCAGTCCCTGCCCCAGTGAGCTTACAATCTAAGGTCCCTATCCCATTCCCATCAGTCCCTGCCCCAGTGAGCTTACAATCTAAGGTCCCTATCACATTCCCATCAGTCCCTGCCCCAGTGAGCTTACAATCTAAGGTCCCTATCACATTCCCATCAGCCCCTGCCCCAGTGAGCTTACAATCTAAGGTCCCTATCACATTCCCATCAGCCCCTGCCCCAGTGAGCTTACAATCTAAGGTCCCTATCACATTCCCATCAGTCCCTGCCCCAGTGAGCTTACAATCTAAGGTCCCTATCCCATTCCCATCAGTCCCTGCCCCAGTGAGCTTACAATCTAAGGTCCCTATCACATTCCCATCAGTCCCTGCCCCAGTGAGCTTACAATCTAAGGTCCCTATCCCATTCCCATCAGCCCCTGCCCCAGTGAGCTTACAATCTAAGGTCCCTATCCCATTCCATCAGCCCCTGCCCCAGTGAGCTTACAATCTAAGGTCCCTATCCCATTCCCATCAGTCCCTGCCCCAGTGAGCTTACAATCTAAGGTCCCTATCCCATTCCCATCAGTCCCTGCCCCAGTGAGCTTACAATCTAAGGTCCCTATCCCATTCCCATCAGTCCCTGCCCCAGTGAGCTTACAATCTAAGGTCCCTATCCCATTCCCATCAGTCCCTGCCCCAGTGAGCTTACAATCTAAGGTCCCTATCACATTCCCATCAGTCCCTGCCCCAGTGAGCTTACAATCTAAGGTCCCTCTCACATTCCCAAGGTAACATGACAGATTGCAATAATTTTTTGCACTTTGCCCCCAGCTCTTAGTAAATGGCCCCTACTGCGCTGGCACGGAGCATTTCAGCATTATTATTATTATGGGATAATGTTTTGGAGATGTTGCCATAGCTACAGAGACGTTGGTAGGACTGGCATCCTCGCCCACAGCAATAATGACTTTGGCACCGGGGCTCGGAACACCAGCTCATAAGCCTCACGGAAACTCGGGCGGCCAAGGGCGGAACATCCCACTGGGACATTAGAGCCGAGGGAGGAAGATGCGGTGGGACGTGGGTCGGCAGAGGGTAAGGGTGGGATGTCTCCCTGCGTCAGACGGGAACGGTTCCACCAATGACGTCTCCTCGGGGAAACCAAGTCACCAAGCGGCACAGACTCACTGGGAACAGCCGGATCCCCCGGCATCTCCAGCTCCGGCCCAGAAACTCACACCTCATTATCCCTTTCTTCTCTTCCCTTTCAACTGTGACCCGGGGCAGGGGTCCCCCATTAAGGCTGGGAGTGGGTTTCCTGGAATGTTCTTTGGGAAATGGGTTGAACTGCAAGCTCTGCACAAACGGAGCGGTGCTGCTGGCACAGAGGAAATGGACTGCTCCATGGCAACCGGGAAGAAATAAATCTTTTTGTCCTTCAAAAAGAGATTTTACCCATGAAAAGAACCGCCTCCCCCCTCAAATCTCACAGCCTTTGTATGGGCCGCATACGGGGCCACAGATGGGTCAGGGCCACTGGGTCAGAGTTTGGACTAGGGGCAAAGGGAGAGCAGGACAGGTACTGGAAAAGGGGTGGGTCACTTTTAAGTTAACTTTTAGTATGTTATAGAATGGCCAGTTCCTTGCAACTTTGCAATTGGTCTTCTGCTTTTATCTTTTATAGTTTTTGAATAATTTCCCTTCTCTTTCTGTCTCTTTGCAGCTTTCCAATGGGGGTCACTGACCCCGGAAGCCAAACCCTATTGCTCTGTGAGGCTCCAGTTTTATTGTTATTGTTACTTTTTATTACTCAAATCTCTATGCAGGCCCTCTCCTATTCATATTCTCATCTCTATTTTAAACCACTGCTTGGTTGCTAGGGTAATTAAGACCCTAGCAACCAGATAGCTGCTAAAATACCAAAAAGAGAGCTGCTAAAATACCAAAAAGAGAGCTGCTGAACCAAAAGCGAAATAACTGAATAACTTTAATGTACCGCCCTCCCCATTACCTGTCTGAGGATGGGAACAGGGACAGTCTGGAACATACACGGGAAAAGTTGGGACTAAAGGAGAGAACACTCAGAAACTGGGGGGGGGGTTGGCACAGGAAAGGGCAACTAGAAAGCGCAATTGCCATCGGTTCCCCCCCCAAGGCAGCATTATTTCCCAGAACTGCAGCATTATTGCGACTACAACTGCACTGGCGGATGTACATGAGCCCTTGTGTCTCTTCTAAGCAGCAGTCCTGCCCTGCTTTATGGCTGAGATTCTAGCTATCTGTATAACAGAGCATTCTGTCACAGTGGCACAGATCCTATCTGATCCCCCCATTGTAAGCAGCAGTCCTGCCCTGCTTTATGGCTGAGATTCTAGCTATCTGTATAACAGAGCATTCTGTCACAGTGGCACAGATCCTATCTGATCCCCCCCATTGTAAGCAGCAGTCCTGCCCTGCTTTATGGCTGAGATTCTAGCTATCTGTATAACAGAGCATTTGTCACAGTGGCACAGATCCTATCTGATCCCCCCCCCCCCCCCCCCCATTGTAAGCAGCGTCCTGCCCTGCTTTATGGCTGAGATTTCTAGCTATCTGTATAACAGAGCATTCTGTCACAGTGGCACAGATCCTATCTGATCCCCCCCATTGTAAGCAGCAGTCCTGCCCTGCTTTATGGCTGAGATTCTAGCTATCTGTATAACAGAGCATTCTGTCACAGTGGCACAGATCCTATCTGATCCCCCCATTGTAAGCAGCAGTCCTGCCCTGCTTTATGGCTGAGATTCTAGCTATCTGTATAACAGAGCATTCTGTCACAGTGGCACAGATCCTATCTGATCCCCCCATTGTAAGCAGCAGTCCTGCCCTGCTTTATGGCTGAGATTCTAGCTATCTGTATAACAGAGCATTCTGTCACAGTGGCACAGATCCTATCTGATCCCCCCATTGTAAGCAGCAGTCCTGCCCTGCTTTAATGGCTGAGATTCTAGCTATCTGTTATAACAGAGCATTCTGTCACAGTGGCACAGATCCTATCTGATCCCCCCCCCATTGTAAGCAGCAGTCCTGCCCTGCTTTATGGCTGAGATTCTAGCTATCTGTATAACAGAGTATTCTGTCACAGTGGCACAGATCCTATCTGATCCCCCCATTGTAAGCAGCAGTCCTGCCCTGCTTTTAGGCTGAGATTCTAGCTAATCTGTATAACAGAGCATTCTGTCACAGTGGCACAGATCCTATCTGATCCCCCCATTGTAAGCAGCAGTCCTGCCTGCTTTATGGCTGAGATTCTAGCTATCTGTATAACAGAGCATTCTGTCACAGTGGCACAGATCCTATCTGATCCCCCCATTGTAAGCAGCAGTCCTGCCCTGCTTTATGGCTGAGATTCTAGCTATCTGTATAACAGAGCATTCTGTCACAGTGGCACAGATCCTATCTGATCCCCCCATTGTAAGCAGCAGTCCTGCCCTGCTTTATGGCTGAGATTCTAGCTATCTGTATAACAGAGCATTCTGTCACAGTGGCACAGATCCTATCTGATCCCCCCATTGTAAGCAGCAGTCCTGCCCTGCTTTATGGCTGAGATTCTAGCTATCTGTATAACATACTTTGGATTTCTGCTTTCTGTTCCTGGAAGTTGTTTCTCAAGATGACAAACTAAAAGGAGCTCATTTAGGGTTTATGAGTGGGGAAGTTATTGCTTCTAGGAAGGGACCCCCCCTTTGATGTATCACCTGGTGACTAAAGCCATTTACACCCCCCTGTTTATCGCTCCCTTGATGTGGGCAGGATTACGAGCATATGGAAAATCTCTTTTACAGTCACCAGATGCCACTATCAGTGTGACCCCCCCCGGCCGAAATATCAGATTTTATAAGCTAAAGGCACATTCTTCAGTGATCGGCTCAGGTTTGGTGTCACTTTAAGTCCCTGTATGAATCGAGTGACAGTTCAAGCAGCTCTTTGCTGTCCCACATTTGGTTGGGACCCCCCTATATATGACGTTACAGATATACACATGTATTAGGGCTCATTTTATATCAGGGCCTGGAATGGCATTTAGCGCCCATACACTAAGCCCCTGTGCCAGGAAGTTCCATCTTGTGCCTTTTTCATGGGCATGTACCCGCCCTGCTATACCCTCCGTATGTGCCCTATAAACACTCACATTAGGGCCCATGTATGTAAGTGCAGTTGGGGGTCCCCAATATTCCCCGCAGTGAGTTGTCCTTTTGTTGTATTTATACAGTAAAGTGTTTTTTTTTCTTTTCTATTATTGGAAAAGGGGAAAAGAGTTTTGAGTTACGGCCGCAGATGTTAAACTGCAACTTTCCTGCGTTGGTATTGACTCTGGCTTTTATACTGTCCCATGAAATTCACTTCCGTAATAAATAGGGAGAAGAACCTTTCTGTGCCTTTGATCTGCGCAGATTGTACATTTCTGTATCAGGCGAAATGTGTTATCCACCTGTCTCATACGGAAAATATTCTTCACCTTTTCCTCTTAATACTCAGCCCTATTCTGTATGTGGCACCCAACAGGGCACAGATAGGGTCCTAACTTAGTGCCACTGCTGTTTGGGGGGCAGTTTGGGCTGGGGGCCTTAAGGACAAGGTTACAGATATATAAAGATATTAGGGTAACAGTCACCCAGGGGTACCCAGGGCACAAATAAGCACTCACCCCAAATCCCCCCTAACTGGCCTTCAGGCTGGGCCCCCTTAGCCCATAACAAGGTTACAGATATATAGAAACATTGGGGTAACAGTCACTCTGCTATAGTTCCAGGGGTACCCAAGGCACAAATAAGCACTCACCCCAAATCCCCCCCTAACTGGCCTTCAGGCTGGGCCCCCTTAGCCCATAACAAGGTTACAGATATATAGAAACATTGGGGTAACAGTCACCCCGCTATAGTTCCAGGGGTACCCAGGGCACTAATAAGCACTCACCCCAAATCTCCCCCTAACTGGCCTTCAGGCTGGGCCCCCTTAGCCCATAACAAGGTTACAGATATATAGAAACATTGGGGTAACAGTCACTCTGCTATAGTTCCAGGGGTACCCAGGGCACAAATAAGCACTCACCCCAAATCCCCCCCTAACTGGCCTTCAGGCTGGGCCCCCTTAGCCCATAACAAGGTTACAGATATATAGAAACATTGGGGTAACAGTCACCCTGCTATAGTTCCAGGGGTACCCAGGGCACAAATAAGCACTAACCCCAAACCCCCCCCTAACTGGCCTTCAGGCTGGGCCCCCTTAGCCCATAACAAGGTTACAGATATATAGAAACATTGGGGTAACAGTCACCCTGCTATAGTTCCAGGGGTACCCAGGGCACAAATAAGCACTCACCCCAAATGTCCAACAAACTGGCCTTCAGGCTGGGCCCCCTTAGCCCATAACAAGGTTACAGATATATAGAAACATTGGGGTAACAGTCACTCTGCTATAGTTCCAGGGGTACCCAGGGCACAAATAAGCACTCACCCCAAATCCCCCCCTAACTGGCCTTCAGGCTGGGCCCCCTTAGCCCATAACAAGGTTACAGATATATAGAAACATTGGGGTAACAGTCACCCTGCTATAGTTCCAGGGGTACCCAGGGCACAAATAAGCACTCACCCCAAATGTCCAACAAACTGGCCTTCAGGCTGGGCCCTATAGTTAGATGGAGCAGAAACACAGGGAACAATAATAGCCACAGCGCCACCTAGTGGTCATGAACAGCACATAATTGGAATTGTTCTATAATAATATAACAGTAGAACTAAAAGCAGCCAATATACACGGATTATCAGATAACAGCTTTTTAATGTAAAAGTGGAGCTGAAAAGGAAAGTGTGATAAGGAGCCAAGAGGTGCATTTCTCAGGATCCCAGTAACTGTGTTGTCACCCCCAGCGGCAGTTGCATGTAGCCGACATTTAGCCGACAGTTAATAAACATTCATTTAGAAAGATCTGAGCAGCTTTAATCTCCAAGCTGTGCCGGGACTTTGCTTTGAGCACAGGCCCAGTTTCACAAGACGCCGGCTTCAAAGATAAAGTCTCGGAGGAGTTTATAGAGAAAGTGATGAAACAACTGCACGTCGCATTGTGACGTCTCTCCTGGCAGGGAAACGGCCTCTCCTGCTGCAGAGTCGCAATATAAATCTGTGGCAGCTTCCGTGTCAGCTCTCCTGTGTGTTAGGAAAATTATATCAACAGCAGCAGATAATAACTCAAATATTGCAGTTTGTGCATTAAATCAGCAACAACAGATCTTGGGGTTTTTGTTTTATAGGGTCACTAAAGCCAAAAAATAAAAATATGGGTAGAAATGTTTATCTGTGTGTTTGAGCCCCTGTACCAGCCCAAAGCCACCAAAGCTCTATAGAAATAAAGCCCCATGCCCCTGAAGATGCCCACAGTAGCTCTCCATCTTTTGCCCAACTACTGCACATGCTCAGTCTGCTCTTGGCTGATGTCACTGAGCTTAGGGAGCGACTCACAATATTCTTCTTTAGAGATGTAGCGAACTGTTCGCCGGCGAACTAATTCACGCGAACATCGGGTGTTCGCAAGTCCGCAAATTCGCGAACTTTCGGCGATGTTCGCCATTTTGGGTTCGCCGCGGGTTTTTTTTGTGTTTTTTTTTTGGCATTATTTTTGGCGTTTTTTTTTCATTATTTTTTGGCGGTTTTTTTTTTGCGTTATTTTTTTGCGTTTTTTTTTTGGCGGTTTTTTTTTTTGGCGGTTTTTTTACAAAGTATTTTTCAGAGAAATTTTTGCTTGATCCCCCTCCTGCATGCCACTGCCCAGGTCGTGGCACCCTTTAAACAACTTTAAAATCAGTTTTCTGGCCAGAAATGGCTTTTCTAGGTTTTAAAGTTCGCCTTCCCATTGAAGTCTATGGGGTTCGCAAAGTTCGCGAATATTCGCGAGTTTTGCCGAAAGTCCGCGAACGGGTCCGCGAACATTTTTGGCGATGTTTGCTACATCCCTATTCTTCTTTCCCCTGCCTGCTTGCTCTAGTCACTGCCTGTTCCCTATTAAACATGCATACAGGCCAACCAATCACAGTCCTGTCTGGCTGCTCCCTATAAAACTGAAGTCCTGCTCTGGCACTTTGAGCTTGGGGCGAGACTTTAGCCAAATCCTTAGTGGGGCTTCTCTTTCCCCCGTGTAATGATCCCAAATACTGAGCTGAGTTACAAATATAAGTTACAGAGGTTGGAAACAGAGGCAGAAGCTGTGACAAAAGTTCCAGTCACTTTGCTGTTACAAACAGCCCCTCTGGGAATAAACTGCCCCATTGTAACGGTTTCTCTGTATGTAACACAGTGACTGTATCTGCCCCTTACACCCCCCCCCCAGGGCTAAGGTACAGAATATTACTAGCTTTAGCATCAGGTTTCAACTCAGTAATAAAGCAAAATAGTAGTAAACCACCTAATTACTTTACAGCATCATCAGAAACCAATGTTTTATCTTTATTATATTTTTTTTATTTAAAAATCATTTTAAACCTCTAATGAAACCCAGTTCCACATTCCTAATATCCTTTTTTTCCTGAATACACTCTCGTATTCCCTCAATCTCGTTGTCATCCAACCATTCTGCCAAAAACTCTTTGATTTCTGCATCCGGTTTATCTTTGTAATATTCATACAGTTTTTCACCTCTAAAAAGAGACTGAACCCCAATAGACTCAATACACTCCATAGAAGCACTTACACCAATGCTCTCCTGGCTTTTCTTCCAACCAAAACACACTCTGAATTCTCTCCTCCTACAAACAACTCTCTCTGACACTTGCATTACACTGCCCAAAGCAAAG
Source organism: Xenopus tropicalis (assembly GCF_000004195.4). Classification (NCBI taxonomy): domain Eukaryota; kingdom Metazoa; phylum Chordata; class Amphibia; order Anura; family Pipidae; genus Xenopus; species Xenopus tropicalis. The sequence goes on along the minus strand of NC_030681.2, from coordinate 4,024,754 downwards.
GGTTGCTGAGCAGCCTGGGGGTTCCATACACAGCCTGTTTATAATAGTGAGACACAAACTCTGAGCTCAGTGTCAGTCACTTTGCATATGCAAATCAGCATGTCTGGGAAGGAACATAGTGTTTGTGCAGAGGGTCCCAGTTTGGCCTCTCCCCGTGTGTAATGCACACACACCCCCATGCAACTGGCTTCATAAGCACTTTGTGAGAAGTTATTGGTTTGCGTTACTGCTGTTAAAGCCAAAAATGCTCCATACATTGGGTGAGCAGTATCTTAGCCAATGAGGCCTAATCAAGGCGTGATTATTGCTAATTGCGCTAAAGCTGGATGAAAGTGGGGGGGCTGGGTTCCCATTAGGGAAGAGCTGCCGGCTAATTTTTTGTCGGGGGCTTCGCACATGCTCATTATGCCCAATCAGCTTCTATTCCTTTGCCCCAGCCATTAGGTGGGTGGGAGGTATTTTCCTTTTTTACTTTCCAGCCGCCAGTTGGAGCCTTACTCAGGTGATTAATGGCATTGCACCCACACACTTCTGCACCCTTCTAGTGTTTGATTTGTGCCCCCTGGATAGGTGCCATAGTCCTCTGGGCTTGACCCCAGGCCCAGACTGGGTGGGTCTCACCCTAGCTTCGGCGAAGGTGAATCTGCTTGCACTGCTGGTCATTGGCGAAAGCCTTGGGCACGTGGGCATTGGAGCCCGTACCTTCGGGTAGGTCTCACAGGCGATGACTCTACATCCATACATTGGGCATGGGGCAGATTGTAAGATGCTATGTAAATCAATATGTTACTTATAGAAAAGCCTTTGTAATGGAGCAGTTTATTCCCAGACGGGCTGTTTTGTATAAGCAAAGTGATACTCTAGTCACAGCTTGTGTCTCTATATAATAACCGGTCAGTGCAGGAATCTCCATTGACTTTGCTTTGTATACAATAAGTTGTGTGTTTGTTATGTTTGTCCCCTATGTGGGAGGGGCATATGGTGCTTTCACTCTATGGTAAATAAGTGATAGAATCAACCTATTTTCATGTTTTAAAATAATTGCACTGAATTCAGTTTCTCTAAGTTCTGTCAATGTTCCCTTTGTAACAAGGTGGAAAGAAAAGTCACACAATAAGGATTCAGCTAAAGTCTCTCCCCAAGCTCAAAGTGCCAGAGCAGGACTTGTATTTATAGGGAGCAGCCAGACAGGACTGTGATTGGTTGGTTTATATGCATGTTTAATAGTGACCAGGCAGTGACTAGAGCAAGCAGGCAGGGGAAAGAAGAATATTGTGAGTCGCTCCCTAAGCTCAGTGACATCAGCCAAGAGCAGACTGAGCATGTGCAGTAGTTGGGCAAAAGATGGAGAGCTACTGTGGGCATCTTCAGGGGCATGGGGCTTTATTTCTATAGAGCTTTGGGGGCTTTGGGCTGGTACAGGGGCTCAAACTCACAGCTAAACATTTCTACCCATATTCTTTTTTCCCTTGCCTGCTTGCTCTAGTCACTGCCTGGTCACTATTAAACATGCATACAGGCCAACCAATCACAGTCCTGTCTGGCTGCTCCCTATAAAACTGAAGTCCTGCTCTGGCACTTTGAGCTTGGGGCGAGACTTTAGCTGAATCCTTATTGTGTGACTTTTCTTTTCACCTTACATAGTTACATAGTTACATAGTTACATAGGGTTGAAAAAAGACCTGTGTCCATCAAGTTCAACCCATCCAAGTAAACCCAGCACACCTAACCCACACCTACCAATCTATACACTCACATACATAAACTATAAATACAACCACTAGTACTAACTGTAGATATTAGTATCACAATAGCCTTGGATATTCTGATTGATCAAGAACTCATCCAGGCCCCTCTTAAAGGCATTAACAGAGTCTGCCATTACCCCATCACTAGGAAGGGCATTCCATAACCTCACTGCCCTCACCGTGAAAAACCACCTACGCTGCTTCAAATGGAAGCTCCGTTCCTCTAATCTAAAGGGGTGACCTCTGGTGCGCTGATTGTTTTTATGGGAAAAAAGAACATCCCCCAACTGCCTATAATCCCCTCTAATGTACTTGTACAGAGTAATCATGTCCCCTCGCAAGCGCCTCTTTTCCAGAGAAAACAACCCCAACCTCGACAGTCTCACCTCATAGTTTAAATCTTCCATCCCCTTTACCAGTTTAGTTGCAGTCTCTGCACTCTCTCCAGCTCATTAATATCCTTCTTAAGGACTGGAGCCCAAAACTGCCCCCCATACTCAAGGTGAGGCCTTACCAGGGACCTATAAAGGGGCAAAATTATGTTCTCATCCCTTGAGTCAATGCCCTTTTTTATACAAGACAGCACTTTATTTGCTTTAGTAGCCACAGAATGACACTGCCTGGAATTAGACAACTTGTTATCAACAAAAACCCCTAGATCCTTCTCCATTAAGGATCCCCCCAACACACTACCATTCAGTAGATAGTTTGCGTTTATATTATTTCTACCAAAGTGCATAACTTTGCACTTATCAACATTGAACCTCATTTTCCAGTTTGCTGCCCAGTTATCTAATTTTGTCAAATCGCTCTGCAAAGCGGCACATCCTGCATGGAACTTATAGTTTTGCACAATTTAGTGTCATCAGCAAAAATAGAAACAATACTGTCTATGCCCACCTCCAGGTCATTAATAAACAAGTTAAACAGCAAAGGCCCAAGGACTGACCCCTGCGGTACTCCACTAACCACACTGGTCCAATTAGAAAATGTTCCATTTACCACCACTCTTTGTACTCTATCCTTCAGCCAGTTCTCTATCCAATTACAAATATTATGTTCTAGGCCAATATTCCTCAATTTGATCATTAACCTTCTGTGAGGTACTGTATCAAACGCTTTAGCAAAGTCCAAGTAGATGACATCAACTGCCATTCCAGCATCAAGGTTCCTACTCACCTCCTCATAAAAGGCAACTAAATTAGTCTGGCAAGATCTGTTACGCATAAAACCATGCTGGCACAAACTAATAGTATTGTGAACTGCAATGTATTCAAGTACCCTATCCCTTATTACCCCTTCCAAAAGTTTTCCTACTACTGATGTCAGACTAACAGGCCTATAGTTTTCAGGCTGAGAACGGGATCCCTTTTTAAATAACGGCACCACATTAGCAATCCGCCAGTCTCTTGGCACCATGCCAGACCTCAATGAATCCTGAAAAATTAAGTGAAGAGGTTTGGCAATCACAGCGCTCAGCTCATTTAATACCCTGGGATGAATCCCATCCGGCCCTGGACCTTTGTTTCCCTTTACATGTTCAAGTCTCTTTTGAATTTCCTCCTGAGTGACCCATGCGCCAGTAGCTAAATTACTAGAACTGGGCATATTACAAGGGAAGCCTTCATTATCTGGCTCCTCAGATGTATAGACAGATGAAAAATAAGAGTTCAAAATTTCAGCTTTTTCCCCGTTTTCATCAACCAACGTACCCCCCCCGTGATAATAAAGTTCCCACCCCTTCTTGCTTCATTTTTTTACTATTCACATAATTAAAAAATAATTTTGGATTCTTTTTACTCCTAGCTGCAATATCCCTTTCCATCTCTATTTTAGCTTGCCTGATAGCTTTTTTGCTGCTTTATTTGCTTCCTTGTACCTGATGAAAGTTTCCGCTGTCCCAGCTAACTTGAATGCCCTAAAAGCACGTTTTTTCTTACCAACCTCGACAATAACACTTTTATTCAGCCATAAAGGTTTTGCTTTGCGATGCCTCTCCTTGCTTACAAGGGGAATATACTGTTGTGTATACCTACAAAGCAATGTTTTAAAGATGTTCCATTTTCCTTCTGTGTCTAACCCCATGAAAAGCCTTTCCCAGTTGACACATTGCAGAGATGCCCTTAAACTGGCAAAGTCTGCACGTCTAAAATTGAGTGTTTTAGTTACTCCCTTATAGAGCTGTCTCTGCAGCATTATCTCAAAGGAGACCATGTTGTGATCACTGTTCCCCAAATGCCCCCCCCCCCACACAAATGTTAGAGATAAGTTAATTATTATTAGAAATCACCAGGTCCAAAATAGAGTCATTCCTAGTGGGTTCTTGAACCGCCTGAAATAAAAAGTTGCCATTTAGCATATTTACAAACCTACTAGCTTTTTCTGACTTAGCCCCCCCATTACTCCAGTCAATGTCCGGATAATTAAAGTCCCCCATAATAACAACTTGACCCAGTTTTGAAGCCTCCTCCATTTGCAACAATAGCTGGGCCTCATCCCCCTCATCTATACGGGGGGTTTATAACATACACCAATGATCATTTTCTTTGTGACCTTCAGCCCTACTGAAATTTCTACCCAAAGAGATTCGACGTTTTCATTGGTAATGTCTTTATTACATGGCTTTAAGTCTGACTTTACGTAAAGACAAACCCCTCCACCCTTTTTAATCTCTCTATCCCTCCTAAAAAGTGTATAACCTTGTAATATTATATTAAAACATTTGAAAATATAACTTTCAAAGGTTGTAAACATAAGCAAAAACTATGAGAAAAATTTCAGCTATTACAATGTATGTAATACAGTGACTTGTATAAATACCTTACACCCTCCCCCATGGCTAAGGTACACAACAAACCAACAATTTCTCTCAGACCGTTTATGAAGCCAGTTGCATGGGGGTGTGTGTGCATTACACACGGGGAGAGGCCAAACTGGGACCCTCTGCACAAACACTATGTTCCTTCCCAGACATGCTGATTTGCATATGCAAAGTGACTGACACTGAGCTCAGAGTTTGTGTCTCACTATTATAAACAGGCTGTGTATGGAACCCCCAGGCTGCTCAGCAACCCTTTGCTTTGGGCAGTGTAATGCAAGTGTCAGAGAGAGTTGTTTGTAGGGGGGAAGAGAATTCAGAATGTGTTTTTGTAAGTGTATTCTTCTGAAAGCTCAGACTCAGGCACACTTTACTGCTGCGCTGCAAGTTGGAGTGATAACCCCCTCCCCCCCCCCAGCAGCCGATCAGCAGAACAATGGGAAGGGAGCAAGATAGCAGCTCCCAGTAGGTATCAGAATAGCACTCAATAGTAAGAAATCCAAGTCCGGCTTGGGACTCCTCCAGTTACATGGGAGTAGGAGAAACAATAGGTTAGCTGAAAGCAGTTCTAATGTGTAGCGCTGGCTGAAAGCTCAGACTCAGGCACACTTTACTGCTGCGCTGCAAGTTGAAGTGATATCCGCCCCCCCTCCCAGCAGCCGATCAGCAGAACAATGGGAAGGGAGCAAGATAGCAGCTCCCAGTAGGTATCAGAATAGCACTCAATAGTAAGAAATCCAAGTCCGGCTTGGGACTCCTCCAGTTACATGGGAGTAGGAGAAACAATAGGTTAGCTGAAAGCAGTTCTAATGTGTAGCGCTGGCTGAAAGCTCAGACTCAGGCACACTTTACTGCTGCGCTGCAAGTTGGAGTAATATCCACCCCCCCTCCCCCCCAGCAGCCGATCAGCAGAACAATGGGAAGGGAGCAAGATAGCAGCTCCCAGTAGGTATCAGAATAGCACTCAATAGTAAGAAATCCAAGTCCGGCTTGGGACTCCTCCAGTTACATGGGAGTAGGAGATACAATAGGTTAGCTGAAAGCACTTCTAATGTGTAGCGAAAAAAATGAAATAGTTTATATGATATAAGTAAAGTTTAATAGCCAGAAACAGAAAGGGGCAGACGGATACTGTTTTCACTATAAATCGTATTAAAAATAACTTTAAAACCAGTAAAAGTTTGGAATCAACAGCAAAAATGTTATTTTCAGGTTAACGACCCTTGTAGTCATGCGAATTTCCATTCTAATTTTCCTTTATAAGAAACTGCTGGGCAATGTCCCGGCTTCCCATCCCGTGCCGGAGCGGATAATTGGGCCCGGTGGGTGCAGGACTGGCACTGGGACCAGTCTATCCCATAACGAGGCCTTAAATCTGCCTGGAATGGCCGGATTCCGTAGGACGGGGGGTCGGCCAGAAAGTACGGAATGAGGTGAGATGCTGAATATAACGAGCGCAATATCTGCCGGCGCTATCAGCGGCTCGTTTGGCTGTTTGTTTACTCGCAGGTTACGTTGCTAAGTGATATCATGGAATTTCATTTCCTTCATCGGCCGCAACTTCCAAAAGGGAAGGAATCCAGGGTATTTTAAGGCTGCTGGAAGGTCAGGGAGCTCGGTGTCAGGAAATGATCCGCGGAGTCAGAGCCAAAACAGCACGAGGGGAACCGGCCCGGCTCCTGATCCAGGGAACGTAATGGGGTCACATTATCGGCTGAGGAGCTCGCAGTCAGGTCTGTATTGGGATTCAAAGCAGCCCTGGCATTCCCAGTACCCAGAGGCACAAACAGCCCCCCCAGCCCAATAAATAGTGACTGTCTGTGGCACCTTACAGCCCCCCTGGCATTCCCAGTACCCAGAGGCACAAACAGCCCCCCCCCCAGCCCAATAAATAGTGACTGTCTGTGGCACCTTACAGCCCCCCCGGCATTCCCAGTACCCAGAGGCACAAACAGCCCCCCCCCCCCCAGCCCAATAAATAGTGACTGTCTGTGGCACCTTACAGCCCCCCCGGCATTCCCAGTACCCAGAGGCACAAACAGCCCCCCCAGCCCAATAAATAGTGACTGTCTGTGGCACCTTACAGCCCCCCTGGCATTCCCAGTACCCAGAGGCACAAACAGCCCCCCCAGCCTAATAAATAGTGACTGTCTGTGGCACCTTACAGCCCCCTGGCATTCCCAGTACCCAGAGGCACAAACAGCCCCCCCCCAGCCCAATAAATAGTGACTGTCTGTGGCACCTTACAGCCCCCCCGGCATTCCCAGTACACAGAGGCACAAACAGCCCCCCCCAGCCCAATAAATAGTGAGTGTCTGTGGCACCTTACAGCCCCCCTGGCATTAGCTTGAACCCACAGCCCCTGGGGCTACACAGCGGGGGTATTTATATAAACTATAGTAGGGTTTCTGTAGCAAACACCCCAGCTGTACCAGTGCAGGAATGGCTGCCCCCGGGGCTACACAGCGGGGTATTTATATAAACTATAGTAGGGTTTCTGTAGCAAACACCCCAGCTGTACCGGTGCAGGAATGGCTGCCCCCGGGGCTACACAGCGGGGTATTTATATAAACTATAGTAGGGTTTCTGTAGCAAACACCCCAGCTGTACCAGTGCAGGAATGGCTGCCCCCGGGGCTACACAGCGGGGTATTTATATAAACTATAGTAGGGTTTCTGTAGCAAACACCCCAGCTGTACCGGTGCAGGAATGGCTGCCCCCGGGGCTACACAGCGGGGTATTTATATAAACTATAGTAGGGTTTCTGTAGCAAACACCCCAGCTGTACCGGTGCAGGAATGGCTGCCCCCGGGGCTACACAGCGGGGTATTTATATAAACTATAGTAGGGTTTCTGTAGCAAACACCCCAGCTGTACCGGTGCAGGAACGGCTGCCCCCGGGGCTACACAGCGGGGTATTTATATAAACTATAGTAGGGTTTCTGTAGCAAACACCCCAGCTGTACCGGCGCAGGAATGGCTGCCCCCGGGGCTACACAGCGGAGTATTTATATAAACTATAGTAGGGTTTCTGTAGCAAACACCCCAGCTGTACCAGTGCAGGAATGGCTGCCCCCGGGGCTACACAGCGGGGTATTTATATAAACTATAGTAGGATTTTTGTAGCAAACACCCCAGCTGTACCAGTGCAGGAACGGCTGCCCCCGGGGCTACACAGCGGGGTATTTATATAAACTATAGTAGGGTTTCTGCAGCAAACATCCCAGCTGTACCGGTGCAGGAATGGCTGCCCCCGGGGCTACACAGCGGGGTATTTATATAAACTATAGTAGGATTTTTGTAGCAAACACCCCAGCTGTACCAGTGCAGGAACGGCTGCCCCCGGGGCTACACAGCGGGGTATTTATATAAACTATAGTAGGGTTTCTGCAGCAAACATCCCAGCTGTACCAGTGCAGGGCAACAGTACATTATATTTTTGGTGTTACTGTTCCTTTAAAAGTTTAACGTAAGAATGAAATTCTTCTCAGTTTCCCTCCCAGACATTCTCCTGCATAAACATCTCAGAGAAGGAATGATAAAGAGAAGTCAGATCTAAATTTGTATATTTCATAGTTTATTAAAAAAATATATACATATAGTTAAAGTATTTTCGAGGAAAGATATTCTGAAACGTTTGCCCTTCTGCTCAGGGCTGCAGTCTCCTCTCCTACAGTCTCCTTCTTTGTAGGAATCGCTGGAGGAGACTTTATTCAACCACCCTCCCACCCAAATTTATCTTTTTCATTCAGAATTTTTTACAAATGCAGGGACCCATAGGGTTAATATGCCCCTATGGCTTTAAACCCTACAACTTCCCAGTCTATGCTGTCAAATGGCAGTATTTTCCCTCTCTGTTCATCAATGTCTCTTTTTGCAGTTCTTTTCTGGTACCAAATTCATGTTCTCGGCATAAGGAATATAATCCCGTCTCAGGTGTCTCTCAATTCCTTCTGCTCGTTTCCGTGCCCAGTTCCGTTCTTCTGGGTTTTGTTTGGAGGGCGACAGAAACTCTTTCTCACATTAAAGCCGAGCCTTTTCTTTTTGGACTTTGGTTCTTGGTGTTGAAAGAAATAAGTGCAGTCTGTAGGAAAACTCATTGCACTTTCTTCTCTATGTTCTGCTGCTTCATCACTTTGGTGCTGTATAATAGGACTTGGTTCTGCGTCGCTCTCTGTCTCAGCAGAGGCTCCATCTTTAGTCTTTTTGGAGCTCTTTTTGTAGCACCAATACAGACAGAAGAGGTCCAGTAGGACAATGAACTTTTCTAATGAGAATAAGTCCTACACGGATAAAGAGAAAGAGACTCGTCACAAAGAACATTATTTCCCTACATATTATTTCCCTTTATAGTAGGAATATATTATGTTGCACTGAGAAGCAGCCTGGCTTAGATAGTTATTTGTTTTCTAATTCCCATCTATTCCCTGGGCAGTCTCTAAATACCATCTATTGCAGCTTACCATAAGTTCCTCTGTAAGAGTCGATTTATTCTCCGTAGGAAAGACGAGGAGCTGGATATATGGCACAATGGGCAGGAAATCCTACAACAGACAGAGATCAGTTAGTCAGACAGTTGGACACTCAGTAAATCAGTGATGGCAGCAAAAGGCGACTGTCAGTCACGCACCCTGGGCTCCATGCACACAGTCAGCTCAAACATATTATTATTATAATTAACATTTATTTATAAAGCGCCAACATATCCCGCAGCGCTGTACAATAAGTGGGTTTCATACATTGGACATACAGAGTAACATATAAAGCAATCAATAACCGATACAGGAGGGGAAGGGAGCCCTGCCCAAAAGAGCTTACACTCTACAAGGAGTAACATATAAAGCAATCAATAACCGATACAGGAGGGGAAGAGAGCCCTGCCCAAAAGAGCTTACAATCTACAACAATAGGGCAAGATAGAGACAGTAAGGCAAGGTGGAGACAGTAGGGCAAGATGGAGACAGTAGGGCAAGATGGAGACAGTAGGGCAAAAGGGAGACAGAAGGGCAAGATGGGGACAGTAGGGCAAGATGGAGACAGTAGGGCAAGATGGAGACAGTAGGGCAAGATGGAGACAGTAGGGCAAGATGGAGACAGTAGGGCAAGATAGAGACAGTAGGGCAAGATGGAGACAGTAGGGCAAGAGGGAGACAGTAGGGCAAGAGGGAGACAGTAGGGCAAGAGGGAGACAGTAGGGCAAGAGGGAGACAGAAGGGCAAGAGGGAAACAGTAGGGCAAGATGGAGTCAGAAGGGCAAGATGGAGACAACAGGGCAAGAGGGAGACAGAAGGGCAAGATGGAGACAGTAGGACAAGATGGAGACAGTAGGGCAAGATGGAGACAGTAGGGCAAGATGGAGACAGTAGGGCAAGGTGGAGACAGTAGGGCAAGGTGGAGACAGTAGGGCAAGGTGGAGACAGTAGGGCAAGGTGGAGACAGTAGGGCAAGGTGGAGACAGCAGGGCAAGGTGGAGACAGCAGGGCAAGGTGGAGACAGCAGGGCAAGGTGGAGACAGCAGGGCAAGGTGGAGACAGTAGGGCAAGGTGGAGACAGTAGGGCAAGGTGGAGACAGTAGGGCAAGGTGGAGACAGTAGGGCAAGGTGGAGACAGTAGGGCTAGATGGGGACAGTAGGGCTAGATGGGGACAGTAGGGCAAGATGGAGACAGTAGGACTAGATGGGGACAGTAGGACAAGATGGAGACAGTAGGGCAAGAGGGAGACAGAAGGGCAAGAGGGAGACAGAAGGGCAAGAGGGAGACAGTAGGGCAAGAGGGAGACAGAAGGGCAAGAGGGAGACAGTAGGGCAAGAGGGAGACAGTAGGGCTAGATGGGGACAGTAGGGCAAGATGGGGACAGTAGGACAAGATGGAGACAGTAGGGCAAGATGGAGACAGTAGGACAAGATGGAGACAGTAGGGCAAGAGGGAGACAGTAGGGCAAGATGGAGACAGTAGGGCTAGATGAGGACAGTAGGACAAGATGGAGACAGTAGGGCAAGATGGGGACAGTAGGGCAAGATGGAGACAGTAGGGCAAGATGGAGACAGTAGGGCAAGATGGAGACAGTATTATTATTATTATTATTAACATTTATTTATAAAGCGCCAACATATCCCGCAGCGCTGTACAATAAGTGGGTTTCATACATTGGACATACAGAGTAACATATAAAGCAATCAGTAACCGATACAGGAGATGAAGAGAGCCCTGCCCAAAAGAGCTTACATAGGGGCCAATTACATGTCAGTCTGATGGGATGCGATTGGTAAAACAATTAAACCCACACTAATCATTTTATATCCATAGAAAATATTCTTTCTTAATGATCCCAGTTTACCTGAAGGATGGCGCTGCTCAGCTCTGGGTTAGTGAGCTGACTCTCTATAGGAGGGATGGGACACAGCAAGCCCTGCAATAGGAAATAATCACTTACTGACTCAGTAAAACACAAGATAATATATTAGTAATTGCCATAACATTCTGCCCTGTATAGAGTCACATGGTACTGAGCACGGGGTTTCTGGGTTATTTGCCCCACGTTACGCCCTTTTGTGCATCAGTAACACGGAAATAAACAAATGAAAGACAAATAGTGACTTACATCACATCTTATATCCTGAGGGATTAGTAGCACAATGGGCCTGGGCTTCTCCTGTACCAACGGGGCATCGCTGCTCTCTGCATAACTGCCCCTTTCAGCTGGCACGGGGCAAACTGGCCAGGACTCCGTGTAGCCTGCAATTTCCCTATAAGAATATTCCTTGGAATCTTGTTTGATGTCTCGTTCCTGTAAGAGAAATGTGAGTGGGTCGGATGTTTGGGGCATTTGTTTGTATTTATTTCCTGGTATTTATATAGTTCTGACACGTTATACAGGGCTTTACAGGGATTATACATCAGTCCCTGCCCCAGTGGGGCTTGTAACAATGGGTATAAGAGCCGTCGGGGCGAGCGCCACATCCAATGGGAAAACCAAATATAGATATATATGTGCCCTAGAGAGATCTGGCCAATTCCCATTGGGGGGGCCCATACACGGGCAGATAAACTGCTCAATCAGTCTGAGGGACTCAGCAACTTATATCTGCCCCTGTATGGGGCATCTTTACCATTAAGCACTAAACTGGCACATTAATAAATAACACTAATAACTGGGACCCATAATGGTTCTGATCCAATTCTGATATATGAACCCAGGAATATAAATAGAACTTACATATAAAAATCCGGTAAAAATTAGAAGAGTGAGGATTAGTGACTTCATGGCTGAAAGATATCACTAATCTGACAGTGCAGCTGTGAGCAGCCCTTATACCCACTGGGCTCATTGTGATGTCATCACTCCTAACCATTGTGATGTCACCACCAACAGTCATGGTCAAGTGACTCCAGCTCTGGGGTTTGTTTACTTTACCTAAACAGCTTAAATACAAAGCCCTTTTTAATAATCCCAACAAAATAACAGGGCCCAGGGGCACCATTGAGGTGTCAGCACTAACAATCAGGGTCACGTGACATTATCTCTGGGGTGGGGGGGTTGTTCTTAGAAACAAAATAGGAAACACTTACAGAGTAGGGCAAATAAAAAGCATTATATATTTTGAATTACCTTTGCCAAATAAACTCATATAGATATACAGTGCTCCTTAGGGCCAGGGCACACAGCATTTCTTACACTTCTCTCTGCTTTTTTTTTCAGGCTGAGAGAAGCAGATCCCCTCGCATCCCCATCTATATCCAAAATATATGCCCCAATATACCCGCTCTCTCTCTTCCCCCCCAACCTCCATGCCGCTCTGCACCGATGCATGTTGTATGGGGTAGGGCAAATGAACATCATGATATATTTTGAATGACTTTTAGTTATTAATACTAAATAAACCCTACGTATTGGGTACTAAAACTCATTTTCCTCTGGCCTTGAAAGTCGTATAAACTCACATGGTATATGGTTGCATCATTGTTGTATTTATATAATGTCCCAATAAAGCTTGAATCGTTCATAGGAAAACTTTGAGTTTACATTTGAAAATCCCAAATTTTTGAGTATCGGTAAAACTCAAATAATTTGAGTTTAAACAGACGTTAGTTTCCATGAATCCTATTTATTTTTCCCAAATAGGAGTTGCCCCAGCAGCCATTTTAGAAGCATTGGCACTCATTCTTGGAAAACAATAATATGGCAATGAGCATTTAAAAAAAAAAAAAAATTAGCATTGTTGCCCCCAACCCTCTATGGTGGCTGCACCCGTTTTGTGATTCTGTGGCTTCCTTTGTGTTTCAGCAGCATTATTATGTGGTACAAGTGGGCACAAACTCAGCGCTTTATTCAGGGCATTGCTTGTACTGTTACTATCTACTGGGATGTGGGGCAGTTCTACCCCCTACTCTATAGGGTATGTGATTGTACTGTTACTTTCTACTGGGATGTGGGGCAGTTCTACCCCCTGCTCCCTGCTCTATAGGGTATGTGATTGTACTGTTACTATCTACTGGGATGTGGGGCAGTTCTACCCCCTACTCTATAGGGTATGTGATTGTACTGTTACTTTCTACTGGGATGTGGGGCAGTTCTACCCCCTGCTCCCTGCTCTATAGGGTATGTGATTGTACTGTTACTTTCTACTGAGATGTGGGGCAGTTCTACCCCCTGCTCCCTGCTCTATAGGGTATGTGATTGTACTGTTACTTTCTACTGGGATGTGGGGTACCCCCTGCTCTATAGGGTATGTGATTGTACTTTTACTTTCTACTGGGATGTGGGGCAGTTCTACCCCCTGCTCTATAGGGTATGTGATTGTACTGTTACTTTCTACTGGGATGTGGGGCAGTTCTACCCCCTGCTCCCTGCTCTATAGGGTATGTGACTGTACTGTTACTTTCTACTGGGATGTGGGGCAGTTCTACCCCCTGCTCTATAGGGTATGTGATTGTACTGTTACTTTCTACTGGGATGTGGGGCAGTTCTACCCCCTGCTCCCTGCTCTATAGGGTATGTGATTGTACTGTTACAAAAACACTTATTTTGAGCATACATCCATATTAAACATAACATTGCTGTACAGAGAGGAATCAGAGACATTATTACAGGTATAAGACCCGTTATCCAGAATGCTCGGGACCAAGGGTATTCTGGATAAGGGATCTTTCCGTAATTCAGATCTCCATACCTTAAGTCTACTAAAGAATCAATAAAACAGTAATTAAACCCAATAGGGTTGTTCTGCCTCCAATAAGGGGTAATTATATCTTAGTTGGGATCAAGTACAGGTACTGTTTTATTATTACAGAGAAAAGGGAATCATTTAACCATGAAATAAACCCAATAGGGCTGTTCTGCCCCAATAAGGGGTAATTATATCTTAGTTGGGATCAAGTACAGGTACTGTTTTATTATTACAGAGAAAAGGGAATCATTTAACCATGAAATAAACCCAATAGGGCTGTTCTGCCCCAATAAGGGGTAATTATATCTTAGTTGGGATCAAGTACAGGTACTGTTTTATTATTACAGAGAAAAGGGAATCATTTAACCATTAAATAAACCCAATAGGGCTGTTCTGCCCCCAATAAGGGGTAATTATATCTTAGTTGGGATCAAGTACAGGTACTGTTTTATTATTACAGAGAAAAGGGAATCATTTAACCATGAAATAAACCCAATAGGGCTGTTCTGCCCCAATAAGGGGTAATTATATCTTAGTTGGGATCAAGTACAGGTACTGTTTTATTATTACAGAGAAAAGGGAATCATTTAACCATTAAATAAACCCAATAGGGCTGTTCTGCCCCAATAAGGGGTAATTATATCTTAGTTGGGATCAAGTACAGGTACTGTTTTATTATTACAGAGAAAAGGGAATCATTTAACCATGAAATAAACCCAATAGGGCTGTTCTGCCCCAATAAGGGGTAATTATATCTTAGTTGGGATCAAGTACAGGTACTGTTTTATTATTACAGAGAAAAGGGAATCATTTAACCATTAAATAAACCCAATAGGGCTGTTCTGCCCCAATAAGGGGTAATTATATCTTAGTTGGGATCAAGTACAGGTACTGTTTTATTATTACAGGGAAAAGGGAATCATTTAACCATGAAATAACCCCAATAGGGCTGTTCTGCCCCCAATAAGGGGTAATTATATCTTAGTTGGGATCAAGTACAGGTACTGTTTTATTATTACAGGGAAAAGGGAATCATTTAACCATGAAATAAACCCAATAGGGCTGTTCTGCCCCAATAAGGGGTAATTATATCTTAGTTGGGATCAAGTACAGGTACTGTTTTATTATTACAGAGAAAAGGGAATCATTTAACCATGAAATAAACCCAATAGGGCTGTTCTGCCCCAATAAGGGGTAATTATATCTTAGTTGGGATCAAGTACAGGTACTGTTTTATTATTACAGAGAAAAGGGAATCATTTAACCATGAAATAACCCCAATAGGGCTGTTCTGCCCCCAATAAGGGGTAATTATATCTTAGTTGGGATCAAGTACAGGTACTGTTTTATTATTACAGGGAAAAGGGAATCATTTAACCATGAAATAAACCCAATAGGGCTGTTCTGCCCCAATAAGGGGTAATTATATCTTAGTTGGGATCAAGTACAGGTACTGTTTTATTATTACAGAGAAAAGGGAATCATTTAACCATGAAATAAACCCAATAGGGCTGTTCTGCCCCAATAAGGGGTAATTATATCTTAGTTGGGATCAAGTACAGGTACTGTTTTATTATTACAGAGAAAGGGGAATCATTTAACCATGAAATAAACCCAATAGGGCTGTTCTGCCCCAATAAGGGGTAATTATATCTTAGTTGGGATCAAGTACAGGTACTGTTTTATTATTACAGAGAAAAGGGAATCATTTAACCATGAAATAAACCCAATAGGGCTGTTCTGCCCCAATAAGGGGTAATTATATCTTAGTTGGGATCAAGTACAGGTACTGTTTTATTATTACAGAGAAAGGGGAATCATTTAACCATGAAATAAACCCAATAGGGCTGTTCTGCCCCAATAAGGGGTAATTATATCTTAGTTGGGATCAAGTACAGGTACTGTTTTATTATTACAGAGAAAAGGGAATCATTTAACCATGAAATAAACCCAATAGGGCTGTTCTGCCCCAATAAGGGGTAATTATATCTTAGTTGGGATCAAGTACAGGTACTGTTTTATTATTACAGAGAAAAAGGAAATCACTTTTAAAATTCTAACTTATTTGATTAAAATGGAGTCTTTGGGAGATGGGCTTTCCGTAATTCGGAGCTTTCTGGATAATGGGTTTTCGGATAAGGGATCCTATACCTGTATCACCAGAGGTGCAGGGCTGTTTGCAGGGCATCCTTAGTTACAGTTCTCCCAGCTATGACCCAGTGAAATATTAACCCATTACTGCCTTTTGCCATTCCTCTTACTTAGGCCTTAGGCCCACCTATAGTGGGGACACAAATTGGGGCTATAAATGAAATAGGGGGGGGGGGTATTCCACCTTACACAGGTCTGTCTTGGGGCAAATGTCTCTTTAATTACCAACATGTGTAACCTGCTCACTAGCTCAGTGGGATTATAGGAAAGAGACAATATCTGCACTTTATTTTGGTTAGTAACCCCTTCCTGCATCACGGGATCTATTCCCGCCAAATCACCTCACGCCTCAGAGATACTCGGCGCGCTATACAGCCGCACACACTGACACACCTGTACTACGGTGTCCCTTGTAGGACATCTATGCACCGAATTCAAGTTCATTCTGCCCTATTGCCCCTTTAAAAGTCTGTATTTCTTAGAAGGAAGTCTGCGGGATGAAATAACAGGGCAAATAGAACCGTTGTTATTATGTTGCCCATAAGAAAGATGGCGGAGGACAGAAGCCTGATATCACTTGGAGGCGGGGCTAAGAATAACATTCAGAGAACATGGGGGAGGAGGGTTCA
This sequence comes from Xenopus tropicalis, assembly GCF_000004195.4. Taxonomy (NCBI): domain Eukaryota; kingdom Metazoa; phylum Chordata; class Amphibia; order Anura; family Pipidae; genus Xenopus; species Xenopus tropicalis. The sequence goes on along the minus strand of NC_030681.2, from coordinate 4,008,241 downwards.
TGGAGTAGGCGGGGCCTGTCAGAGTATGAGGAGATCGCACAACTGCTTCCAGAAGTGGGGGAGGGGGGGAGGTGCTATTAGGATTTATTTTTTTGCAATATTGGAGATTTCATGGCGGGGAGAGTTTAAATAGAGCGCAACCCATTCTCTCCTGTCAGGGGGCTGGAAGCCCACACATTTACTGACAAGGAAGGCCCTCCCCCTTCGCAGCTTCTTATTCAAACTGCAGAGAGGCGCAGCCTATCAGAATCCACCCTTTTCCTGGTCTGTAACCAATCAGGGGGGAGCATGCTGGGTAGCTTGCATAGTAACTGTTGCTAAGGAAGGAAAGTGTCAGGTACCGGGAACATGGTGAAACAGGCGATTCGTATCTTTGCGAGGGTGAAACCCAGCAGAAAACCGGCCGGGGTATGTAAGGGGCATTCCGGGCACTTACTGTGTGTGAGCCCGCTGCTCTGTGCCTGGTACCGTAGGGTATAATGGGGGGCAACTTGTAAATAGGGGCAGTATAAGGGGTACAGCTGGTAACTTGGGGCAGTATAAGGGGTACAGCTTGTAACTTGGGGCAGTATAAGGGGGTACAGCTGGTAACTTGGGGCAGTATAAGGGGGTACAGCTGGTAACTTGGGGCAGTATAAGGGGTACAGCTGGTAACTTAGGGCAGTATAAGGGGTACAGCTGGTAACTTAGGCAGTATAAGGGGTACAGCTGGTAACTTGGGGCAGTATAAGGGGGTACAGCTGGTAACTTGGGGCAGTATAAGGGGTACAGCTGGTAACTTGGGGCAGTATAAGGGGGTACAGCTGGTAACTTGGGCAGTATAAGGGGTACAGCTGGTAACTTGGGGCAGTATAAGGGGGTACAGCTGGTAACTTGGGGCAGTATAAGGGGTACAGCTGGTAACTTGGGGCAGTATAAGGGGTACAGCTGGTAACTTGGGGCAGTTATAAGGGGTACAGCTGGTAACTTGGGGCAGTATAAGGGGGTACAGCTGGTAACTTGGGGCAGTATAAGGGGTACAGCTGGTAACTTGGGGCAGTATAAGGGGTACAGCTGGTAACTTGGGGCAGTATAAGGGGTACAGCTGGTAACTTGGGGCAGTATAAGGGGTACAGCTGGTAACTTGGGGCAGTATAAGGGGTACAGCTGGTAACTTGGGGCAGTATAAGGGGTACAGCTGGTAACTTGGGACAGTATAAGGGGTACAGCTGGTAACTTGGGGCAGTATAAGGGGGTACAGCTGGTAACTTGGGGCAGTATAAGGGGTACAGCTGGTAACTTGGGGCAGTATAAGGGGTACAGCTGGTAACTTGGGGCAGTATAAGGGGGTACAGCTGGTAACTTGGGGCAGTATAAGGGGTACAGCTGGTAACTTGGGGCAATATAAGGGGGTACAGCTGGTAACTTGGGACAGTATAAGGGGTACAGCTGGTAACTTGGGACAGTATAAGGGGTACAGCTGGTAACATAGGGCAGTATAAGGGGTACAGCTGATAACATAGGGACAGTATAAGGGGTACAGCTGATAACATAGGGCAGTATAAGGGGGTACAGCTGATAACATAGGGCAGTATAAGGGGGTACAGCTGATAACATAGGGCAGTATAAGGGGGTACAGCTGATAACATAGGGCAGTATAAGGGGTACAGCTGATAACATAGGGCAGTATAAGGGGTACAGCTGATAACATAGGGCAGTATAAGGGGTACAGCTGATAACTTCACTCAAACCTGGGTACAGTACAGTGTATACAGAATAAATTCACAAGTGCTAGAGATTTAATACACAGTATGAGGATCCTGCCCTAAAAAGCTTGCAATCTATGAATAAACTAGGTATTTACTGAATCCAGGATTCGGTTCATGATTCGGCCAAGAATCGGCCTTCTTCAGTAGGATTGGGATTGGGACTAACCCATAGACCTGGCTGAACTGAATCCTTAGAATCATGTGACTTCGCCACATAAACGCAGAGGTTGCAAATGTTATTGTATGAAACGAGGTTCGGTGCAATATTCGCTGCGTGGGTGGGTGGGTTGACGAGGCGACTGTAAAAGCCTTGGATATTGGTCGCCTCGTTGATTGGGCAGGTCTGAAAATCTTGATTGGGCACCTTCATTAATGTCACCTATACGTTAATGCTGCATTGTCAGATAGGGGTAGAATTCCTATTGTTGCTACCTGCATATCTGATGATTTAGCTCTTAACGTTAGTGGAGCAGACAAATTATTATTGTAACATGTATGGCCACCATAACATGCCATAGGCAGTCAATATGCATTGTCCGTACGCTTGTGTGAATAACGGCTGCCACAACACTATATGGCACATTGCACTTTGGCAATCACGGGCACTGCCTTCATTTTGGTGCAAAAAGATTTCCATTACTGAAGAGCAAAGACAATTTTTTCCAGTGTTAAGGTGCCCATCCACGGGCAGATGTGGGTCCTTCAGACCAATTCAGCAGCTTATCTGCCCGTGTATGTGCCCCCCGACGGTCCTACCCAACATATCTGGTCTTAAAATTGGGCAGATATTGATTGGGCAGGTTTGATTCTCCCTCGGATCAGGGACCGCATTGGCACAATGGTGAACCCCTCGATCCGATGGCGCCTATCCCTACCATTGTAATTTGATCGTTTGGCCCTAGAGCCACCTTTAGGTGGGCATATCAGGAGAAGATTCGCTCGCTCGGTGACCCCGGCAAAAGAGCGAATGTTCCCATGTATGGACACTTTTAATGAGTTACGGGCAATTCTTTTGCATTTTAATAAAGGGGTGCTGTTTAGCTCTTCGGCTCATTTTGATGTTTTTTTGGCTGTTATACAAGGGTGGTTGGCGCATACTCTCCCTACACATCTGTCACGTGGGTCAAAATCCATGCCCCTCTAATATATTTTCCAAGACAGTCCCACTCATCTCCCTAATGTTTGTGTTGGGTAAGGGGTTGTGAGTGAGCATGAATGAGTGAGTGTGGGTATGTGAGTTTCCACTCCATGTGTGTCATACAGAGCACTTTTCATTCATTAATATTGCAGGTGGGGACATTATGGCTGCCAGTGATCTCTGCTGGGAGACAGCATTGGTCAAAGCAACTGCATGGCACAGTGTGACTGAGTGTGAATGCAGTGGGGGGGGGGGAGCCCGGACCACGGGGGCTGCTGTATTGCAGCCTCTCCTCCCTGGCCCCTTCTCTACTTTTTTTTTAAATAGTGGTACGGCAGAGTGCGATTTCGGAGGCACCCTTAGATTTTTTTGCAGGGGGGCCCGGCACGACCAAGTTACACCACTGTGTGAATGAGTGACGTGCCTGCAAGGAATGTGCTGATGTTTAAATGAGTGAATTTATTAGGGGTGCAACAAACCCATTTTTTTGGGTTCGGCCAAAGTCCCAAATCCACCCCGATGGATTCAGCCGAATACCGAACAGAATCCGAATCCTAATTAACTTATGCTAAATAGGATCCGGAAGGGTTAAAAAGCGCAGCGCTCTGCAAAAAAAATTCCCCCCCCCCCCTAACATTTACCCCTACCGAATGATAATTAGCATATGCTAATTTATGCTAATTTGGATTCGGTTCGGCCAGGACTGTGAATTCAGCCAAAACTGAACCCTGCCAATAAAGGCCGAATCCTGGATTTGGTGCATCCCTAGAATTTATACTTGTGTTTGAGACTCAGGGACTGACTGTAAGTGAGTGTAAGTGTGTGCTTACAAGTGAGTGTGAGTATTAGTATGGCTATACAATTAGGAGTGTGAGTTTAGAATGAGTGAGTGTGAGTACGAATGTAGGAGTGTGAGTGTGCGGAAGGCATGGCATTCTATGCATCAGTAATGCAAGGAAACTGGGTTGAAATGTTCAAAAAAAACAAATACAGGTATGGGATCCCTTATCCAGAAACCCATTATCCAGAAAGCTCTGAATTACGGAAAGCCCGTCTCCCATAGACTCCATTTTAATCAAATAATATAAAATTTTAAAACTGATTTCATTTTTCTCTTTAATAATAAAACTGTACCTGTACTTGATCCCAACTAAGATATAATTACCCCTTATTGGGGGGCAGAACAGCCCTATTGGGTTTATTTAATGGTTAAATGATTCCCTTTTCTCTGTAATAATAAAACAGTACCTGTACTTGATCCCAACTAAGATATAATTACCCCTTATTGGGGCAGAACAGCCCTATTGGGTTTATTTAATGGTTAAATGATTCCCTTTTCTCTGTAATAATAAAACAGTACCTGTACTTGATCCCAACTAAGATATAATTACCCCTTATTGGGGGCAGAACAGCCCTATTGGGTTTATTTAATGGTTAAATGATCCCCTTTTCTCTGTAATAATAAAACAGTACCTGTACTTGATCCCAACTAAGATATAATTACCCCTTATTGGGGCAGAACAGCCCTTTTGGGTTTATTTCATGGTTAAATGATTCCCTTTTCTCTGTAATAATAAAACAGTACCTGTACTTGATCCCAACTAAGATATAATTACCCCTTATTGGGGCAGAACAGCCCTATTGGGTTTATTTCATGGTTAAATGATTCCCTTTTCTCTGTAATAATAAAACAGTACCTGTACTTGATCCCAACTAAGATATAATTACCCCTTATTGGGGCAGAACAGCCCTATTGGGTTTATTTAATGGTTAAATGATTCCCTTTTCTCTGTAATAATAAAACAGTACCTGTACTTGATCCCAACTAAGATATAATTACCCCTTATTGGGGGCAGAACAGTCCTATTGGGTTTAATTATTGTTTTATTATTTTTTTAGTAGACTTAAGGTATGGAGATCCAAGTTACGGAAAGATCCCTTATCCGGAATACCCTTGGTCCCCAGCATTCTGGATAACGGGTCCTATACCTGTACAGTTCACGATTTTTTGGACTTTGCACCCTGCTCTGCCCCTGGCACCCAGCCGCGCCATTTTCCCTACTGTATATGTGAGATTGTAACCCCAGCTGTGAGTGGGATTAGCGCCTATAGATCTCTCACTATTGCCCCGACCGTCTGTATGAAACCCTACCCCGCTGTGTGCAGTAACAATAACCCCCCGTTGTTATTACTACGCGCTCACACGGGGTCACTGGAATATTTTAGGCAGAATGAAATCTTTAGCCCATAATCCGAGCCGAGGAAACAAACGCTAACGTGTTATTTCAAACAAGTGTATGTCAGGAGTCGGGTCTCACCGGGACTCAGCCGGCGGCCAAGAAACACCTCACTGCTCTGGAATGGGGGCAAGAGGTAAAATAAATGGTACGAGGGGGTCGCAGACACATCTGCGCAGTCAGGGTGCCGCTTCATTGCGGAGTATTAACTCCCATCGGACATAACAATGAACTAGAACTTTCTCACCTGCGCCGGGGGCCCCATTAATAACTGGATTTGCGCCTCTGTAAGATCGACGGGGTCTCACAATTAGTAGGGCCCCTCACAGCCAAACGTAACACTGTCAGACGTGTGAGTGAAAGGCCCACACACTCAGCTGCGTAGGAGTCTGATTCATAATGTGCAATTAAAGCAACACTGTCACGGGGAAACATGATTGTTACAAACCCATCAGTTAATAGAGCTTCTCCAGCAGAATCCTGCATTGTAATCTGTTTTTCCCATGGGGCTAGCCATATTCTTCATTTCCCAGGGTGCCACAGCCATGTGACCTGTGCTCTGATAAACTTTACTCACACTTTACTGCTGCGCTGCAAGTTGGAGTGATACCCCCCCCCCCTCACCCCCAGCAGCCGATCAGCAGAACAATGGGAAGGGAGCAAGATAGCAGCTCCCAGTAGGTATCAGAATAGCACTCAATAGTAAGAAATCCAAGTCCGGCTTGGGACTCCTCCAGTTACATGGGAGTAGGAGAAACAATAGGTTAGCTGAAAGCAGTTCTAATGTGTAGCGCTGGCTGAAAGCTCAGACTCAGGCACAAGGCACTGAGATGGCGCCTACACACCAATATTACAGCTACAAATACATTTGTTGGTTCAAGAATAAAAGGTTAAATGGCAGAGGGAATTATTTGCTGTGTAACAGTGTCATTTAGTGATAAACAGTACCCATTAAATATAATGACAGGGTCCCTTTAAGAACCCCATAACACAAACACAGATATCAGATACATTTGGTGACTGCATTGCTGAGCTGCAACCCTCATCTTGTGTTTTGGGTTTATTACAGATCTATTCCGTTAGTAATGAGGAAGAAAGAGCCTCTTCCCTGGAGATCCTCGTTCCCCGAGACCTTGCCGACGGCTTTGTCAACAACAAGCGAGAAAGCTACAAGTTCAGGTATAATCTTTCCTCCAGTCTGGCTGAAAGGGCTTATTTGCCTTGAAATTAATTTTTCGGTATGATAAAGACATTGATCAATCAATTTGCAATTGATTTTCACTTTTTCAGTTATTTAACTTTTTGTTCAGCTGCTCTCCAGTTTGGCATTTCTGCAGCTTTCTACATAGTAACATAGTAAGTTGGGTTGAAAAAAGACACACGTCCATCACGTTCAACCATAATGCCTTTATATAACCTGCCTAACTGCTAGTTGATCCAGAGGAAGGCAAAAAACCCCACCTGAAGCCTCTCTAATTTGCCGCAGAGGGGAAATAATTCCTTCCTGACTCCAAGATGGCAATTGGACCAGTCCCTGGATCAACTTGTACTAGTTGCCAAGGTCTTGTTTACCTTAGCAACCTGGCAGTAGTTTAAATGAAAGACTGAAATATGAATAGGAGAGGGAGACTGAATAGAAAGATAAGTAAAAGAAATAATAATGATAATTTAAAAGTAACAATAATTACTAGGGATGCACAGAATTCAGGATTCGGCCTTATTCAGTGGGTCAGTTCCCGAGCACTTTCTGCGCAGACCAATTACTGCAGGGATTAGAAAGTGTTTAATTTCCTCTGCCCGTTAGCGCAACCGCGGTGCCAATCCCCGGATAACATGGCATTACGTAGCCCGTTATGGACGGAGTGTAAATAAGAGAATCTAATGGGGCAGAACTAATCTCCGGCACCGGTGCAGCGAGACAGGGCGCAGGGGAGGGACCGTTACGCCATTTAGTGAGCGCCATTAGCTAAAGGGATGACCAATCTTGTCTACAAAAACAGCATTTTTGTCTCTGAATTCAACGCTGTTTTGGCAAAAATAACTTAACGGCTGAACATTTTGCAGATTTCAAGAAACGTTCGACCAAGATGTGAAACAAGACACGATATTCGAGAGCATCGCCAAACCCGTGGCCGAGAGGTAAATGTGAATTTCTGGTTATTATGTGACTCTTCTATTGGACCTTCACACATCTCTCACCCACGTCTTAGAGGCAAATCATTTCATTGGTGCTATGGGGGCATACGGAGGGCTGCTATATCCAGTACGTGTCACCGAGGAGTCTCATAGCAATATAAAGGCACGAGGCCCCATCCCAACCTTCATCACTTCTTGGTTTCTCATTCTACATAAACGCAAACTCCGCCTTTCTCATGGCCCCACCCCTCCTTAAAGGCGTTGTTCACCTTTGAGTTAACTTGTATTATGATGTAGTGAGTAATATTGTGAGACAATTTGCAATTGTTCTTCATTTTTCATTGTTTTTGTTTGGTAGCTCTCCAGCCACCTGTGTATGGCCACCTTAATGGGACACTGTCATGATAATTATGGGATTCTTTTTATCTCTAAATGACCCTGTTACACAGCAAATAATTCCCTCTGCCATTTAACCTTTTATTCTTGAACCAACAAATGTATTTGTAGCTGTAATATTGGTGTGTAGGCGCCATCTCAGTGCCTTGTGCCTGAGTCTGAGCTTTCAGCCAGCGCTACACATTAGAACTGCTTTCAGCTAACCTATTGTTTCTCCTACTCCCATGTAACTGGAGGAGTCCCAAGCCGGACTTGGATTTCTTACTATTGAGTGCTATTCTGATACCTACTGGGAGCTGCTATCTTGCTCCATTCCCATTGTTCTGCTGATCGGCTGCTGGGGGTGAGGGGGGGGGGTATCACTCCAATCTGCAGCGCAGCAGTAAAGTGTGCCTGAGTCTGAGCTTTCAGCCAGCGCTACACATTAGAACTGCTTTCAGCTAACCTATTGTTTCTCCTACTCCCATGTAACTGGAGGAGTCCCAAGCCAGACTTCGATTTCTTACTATTGAGTGCTATTCTGATACCTACTGGGAGCTGCTATCTTGCTCCCTTCCCATTGTTCTGCTGATCGGCTGCTGGGGGTGAGGGGGGGGGATATCACTCCAACTTAGCGCAGCAGTAAAGTGTGCCTGAGTCTGAGCTTTCAGCCAGCGCTACACATTAGAATTGCTTTCAGCTAACCTATTGTTTCTCCTACTCCCATGTAACTGGAGGAGTCCCAAGCCGGACTTGGATTTACTTACTATTGAGTGCTAGTCTGATACCTACTGGGAGCTGCTATCTTGCTCCCTTCCCATTGTTCTGCTGATCGGCTGCTGGGGGGGAGGGGGGGGTATCACTCCAATCTGCAGCGCAGCAGTAAAGTGTGCCTGAGTCTGAGCTTTCAGCCAGCACTACACATTAGAACTGCTTTCAGCTAACCTATTGTTTCTCCTACTCCCATGTAACTGGAGGAGTCCCAAGCCAGACTTGGATTTCTTACTATTGAGTGCTATTCTGATACCTACTGGGAGCTGCTATCTTGCTCCCTTCCCATTGTTCTGCTGATTGGCTGCTGGGGGTGAGGGGGGGGGGATATCACTCCAACTTAGCGCAGCAGTAAAGTGTGCCTGAGTCTGAGCTTTCAGCCAGCGCTACACATTAGAATTGCTTTCAGCTAACCTATTGTTTCTCCTACTCCCATGTAACTGGAGGAGTCCCAAGCCGGACTTGGATTTACTTACTATTGAGTGCTAGTCTGATACCTACTGGGAGCTGCTATCTTGCTCCCTTCCCATTGTTCTGCTGATCGGCTGCTGGGGGTGAGGGGGGGGGATATCACTCCAACTTGCAGCGCAGCAGTAAAGTGAGACTGAAGTTTATCAGAGCACAGGTCACATGGCTGTGGCACCCTGGGAAATGAAGAATATGGCTAGCCCCATGGGAAAAACAGATTACAATGCAGGATTCTGCTGGAGAAGCTATTTTAACTGATGGGTTTAAAAAAAACATGTTTTCCCGTGATATTATTCCTTTTTGCATAATGAAGGATTAAAAAAAAATTATATTCTGAATGATTGAGTTGTCCTTTTTGGCAGCCAGTACTTTTTTTTATATTAAAACTTAATGCTTCAAACTGCTGCTCAGGCTTGGACGGGGATTCAAAATAGGCCCTGGCATTTCCAGTACCCAGAGGCCCAATAAATAGTGAGTTCCTGTGGCACCTTACAGCAGAACCTCTGGCATTTGCCAGAACCCACAGATTGCTAGTCCGGCCCTGCTGCCACTGCCTTCCTAATGTTATCATAGTTCCTACATGTGCTGAGACCATGATGAATTTATTGCCATTTTCAGTGGATGGTTGCCCAGTACGTGCCGAATCGGCTTTTCCTGTTACCAATGTGCTGAATAAGGGGTGCTGGCTGCCCCTCTGATATCTGCAGCAGGGATTATGTTCTAATTGTAGTACAGATATAGATATACAGATCCGTTATCCGGAAACCCGTTATTAAAAGTTCCAAATTAGGGGAAGGTCATCTCCCATAGACTCCATTTTATTCAAATAATTCTAATTTTTAAAAAAATGATTCTCTGTAGTAATAGAACAGTGCCTGTACTTGATCCCAACTAAGATATAATTACCCCTTATTGGGGCAGAACAGCCCTATTGGGTTTATTTAATGGTTAAATGATTCCCTTTTCTCTGTAATAATAAAACAGTACCTGTACTTTATCCCAACTAAGATATAATTACCCCTTATTGGGGCAGAACAGCCCTATTGGGTTTATTTAATGGTTAAATGATTCCCTTTTCTCTGTAATAATAAAACAGTACCTGTACTTGATCCCAACTAAGATATAATTACCCCTTATTGGGGCAGAACAGCCCTATTGGGTTTATTTAATGGTTAAATGATTCCCTTTTCTCTGTAATAATAAAACAGTACCTGTACTTGATCCCAACTAAGATATAATTACCCCTTATTGGGGGCAGAACAGCCCTATTGGGTTTATTTAATGGTTAAATGATTCCCTTTTCTCTGTAATAATAAAACAGTACCTGTACTTGATCCCAACTAAGATATAATTACCCCTTATTGGGGCAGAACAGCCCTATTGGGTTTATTTAATGGTTAAATGATTCCCTTTTCTCTGTAATAATAAAACAGTACCTGTACTTGATCCCAACTAAGATATAATTACCCCTTATTGGGGCAGAACAGCCCTATTGGGTTTATTTCATGGTTAAATGATTCCCTTTTCTCTGTAATAATAAAACAGTACCTGTACTTGATCCCAACTAAGATATAATTACCCCTTATTGGGGGCAGAACAGCCCTATTGGGTTTATTTAATGGTTAAATGATTCCCTTTTCTCTGTAATAATAAAACAGTACCTGTACTTGATCCCAACTAAGATATAATTACCCCTTATTGGGGCAGAACAGCCCTATTGGGTTTATTTAATGGTTAAATGAATTTTAGTACGGAGATACAATTTATCTGGAAAACCCCAGGTCCCAAGCATTCTGGATAATGGATCCAGTACCTGTAGTAGACAGTTCCAAGCTAATTGCTAATTAGTCGCTGGCAACTTCACTGCTTTTTAAACAAACCCTAAAAAGAAATATATAAATAGTAAATTAGGAAAGAATAATAAATAAGAGATTTATTGAGCACGTGCTGCAGTTTAACAAATCCCTGATAATAGCGGCATTTTCCCTTTGAAGGTTAACTTTCCCTTTTGAGAGTACGTGTAATTCTGGCATTAGGAAAGTGTGAGCGACGGTGCGAGCCAGGAAGCGGGCACGATTATTTATAAAGCTCTGCGGCACATTGGGGCCGGGCGTGTTAATGGTGAGTCTGGATCGTACCTCGATGGAGAGCAGAGATAGCGAAGGGATCAAAGCGCCGGGAAATGAAAGATCACTTATCTTCAAAGGCCTGTCATGGTGTGTGCGTATGGGCCAGGGGGTCGCCATGCTCTGAATGGGGCCCGTCTGCCAACAAGTTGGAAATTTCTCTATAAACACTGGCAGAGGCTCAGCGCCCCACTGCACTTTGCTGGGACTGCCTGGGAATCAGCGTGGGGGTGTCGGGGGGCCCCATCTCTTTGTTCTGCTGGAAACGATCTCGCACCGAACCCTTTGTTCTTATTAAAGGGGTAGTTCAGCTTTACAGTAGGGAATGCTCTTCTGATACAATTTGCAATTTCAGCAGCTTTCTTCTGGTTGCTAGGGTCCTATTTAACCTAGCAACCAAGCAGTGATTTTAAAGTGAGACGGTAATATGAATAGAGGAGGGTCCAAATAAAAAGATAAGTAATAAAAAAAGAACAATAACCATAAAACTGGAGCCTCACAGAGCAATAGGGTTTGGCTGCCGGGGTCAGTGACCCCCATTTGAAAGCTGCAAAGAGTCAGAAGAGAAAGGCGAATAATTCAGAAACCTATATATAAAAAAAACATTATGAAGACCAATTGCAAAGTTGCTAGGTTCAATTTAACCTAGCAACCAGGCAGTGATTTGAAAGAGAGACAGGAATATGAATAGAGGATGGTCCAAATAAAAAGATAAGTAATAAAAAAGAACAATAACAATAAAACTGGAGCCTCACAGAGCAATAGGGTTTGGCTGCCGGGGTCAGTGACCCCCATTTGAAAGCTGCAAAGAGTCAGAATAGAAAGGCAAATAATTCAGAATCTATATAAAAACAAAATTATGAAGACCAATTGCAAAGTTGCTAGCTTCAATTTAACCTAGCAACCAGGCAGTGATTTGAAAGAGAGACAGGAATATGAATAGAGGAGGGTCCAAATAAAAAGATAAGTAATAAAAAAGAACCATAACAATAAAACTGGAGACTCACAGAGCAATAGGGTTTGGCTGCCGGGGTCAGTGACCCCCATTTGAAAGGCGAATAATTCAAAAACTATAAATAATAAAGACCAATTGCATAGTTGCTAGGAATAGAACATTCTGTAACATAGTCAAAGTTAAAGGGGAACCTACCCCTTTAATGAAAAGCCAGTACTGTACTGTAAAAACAGCAATGGATGGATGGGTCACATAGCCGGGACACAAACCTCCTGTTAGTTGTTGATATGTGGGTGAGTTATAGTTGTATATACACAACATGGTATGCGCCTTGTGTTTGTGTTGCTCTATATACAGGGAAGATTTACGTGAACGCAACAAGTTTTCACCCCCAACTGAACTTTGGAGTATAGTAAGTATTTCCATAGAGTCATCTACGTATCCATGATTCTCACTGCCCAAGTTCATTTCTTTTGTACTTATATATACCTCGGGTCTTTGGGTATTAAAGGGGTTTAACCCCATAGTAAAGCCCCGCCCACCTATATGTGTCCCCAAAATAATTCCTGTTAGGCCAATAGGAGGGGCTTGCCTTAAGGTGGCCAGACACGGTGAGATCCGCTCGCTTGGTGAGGTCGTTGAGTGAGCGGATCTTCTCCCGATGTTCCCACCTGTCGGTGGGGATATAGACCTCGCTTTACTGCCACCAACAGTACAGACCTCGCTACACTGCCACCAACAGTATAGACCTCGCTTTACTGCCACCAACAGTACAGACCTCACTTTACTGCCACCAACAGTACAGACCTTGCTTTACTGCCACCAACAGTACAGACCTTGCTTTACTGCCACCAACAGTACAGACCTCACTTTACTGCCACCAACAGTACAGACCTCGCTTTACTGACACCAACAGTACAGACCTCACTTTACTGCCACCAACAGTACAGACCTCGCTTTACTGACACCAACAGTACAGACCTCGCTTTACTGACACCAACAGTATAGACCTCGCTTTACTGACACCAACAGTATAGACCTCGCTACACTGCCACCAACAGTATAGACCTCGCTTTACTGCCGCCAACAGTACAGACCTCGCTACACTGCCACCAACAGTATAGACCTCGCTTTACTGCCACCAACAGTACAGACCTTGCTTTACTGACACCAACAGTATAGACCTCGCTACACTGCCACCAACAGTACAGACCTTGCTTTACTGCCACCAACAGTACAGACCTCGCTTTACTGACACCAACAGTATAGACCTCGCTACACTGCCACCAACAGTATAGACCTCGCTTTACTGCCACCAACAGTACAGACCTTGCTTTACTGACACCAACAGTATAGACCTCGCTACACTGCCACCAACAGTACAGACCTTGCTTTACTGCCACCAACAGTACAGACCTTGCTTTACTGCCACCAACAGTACAGACCTCGCTTTACTGACACCAACAGTATAGACCTCGCTACACTGCCACCAACAGTATAGACCTCGCTTTACTGCTGCCAACAGTATAGACCTCGCTTTACTGACACCAACAGTATAGACCTCACTACACTGCCACCAACAGTATAGACCTCGCTACACTGCCACCAACAGTATAGACCTCGCTACACTGCCACCAACAGTACAGACCTTGCTTTACTGCCACCAACAGTACAGACCTCGCTTTATTGACACCAACAGTATAGACCTCGCTACACTGCCACCAACAGTACAGACCTCGCTTTACTGACACCAACAGTATAGACCTCGCTACACTGCCACCAACAGTATAGACCTCGCTTTACTGCTGCCAACAGTATAGACTAATACTGAAAAGTAATAACTGATGGTGCACTCCCGCCACTGGTGGCCAGCAAAGGGTTAATTGGCGGGTTGGGCTGATATGTATATAACAGAAACACAGGCTGTAAACTCATCTGGCAGTGAGAGGGTTCCGGTGTATCGCAGGCAGGGAAATGATTCATTATACCTTCAGTCTGTATAAATAGTGCAGGAATAGATTCAGGCAGGGAGAGTCATTTCCATTTCTAAAATTGAACTTCAGTTTCCGCGTCAAAAATGCCAAAAAATCCTTGGAATACGCGAAAAGGGCTATATTCTAAACTTTGGCTGGAAAAGGCAAAAAAAATTAAAGAAACAACATAAATTGAAAATATTTTTTCCAACATTTCCAGTTTGTAACTGTCCAACCGGCATTTACAAATAAACTATTTCTTGGCAAGTGAGGCCCCAGTTTATATGCGAGGGGCTGGTTCTATAGAGCCAGGAATCACATCTGACCCCGTTTGTGCAAAATCCATTGGCCTCTACACAGTTTAGCCCTTATTTGCTATGGAAACCAGTGCCCTATTGCCCCATCGCAGCTGGAACGGCTGCCCCCCCCCCCGACACTGACACACGGTTTTTACCAGTAACACCACATTATACTGAAGTGTAGATGGATTATTGGTAGATTAGGTGGGATATTGTATTATAAATGGGGAGAGCAACATGGGAGATGGTATAGTCCAGTGCTCAGACTGACTTGTAAGCATTCCAGTGTTCTGATTGGCTGTACGTTGTTCTAGCCCTGTGGCTATTTCACTGGTCCAAGTGGCTACAGCTTGTCTAGCCCTGTCAATATTCCCATGCACTAATCGGCTGCAGATGGTATAGTCCAGTGATCCTTCCAATGCCCCAATTGGCTACAGGTTGGTATAACCCTGTGATCCTTCTAATGCCCCAATTGGCTACAGGTTGGTATAGCCCTATGATCTTTCTAATGCCCCAATTGGCTAAAGGTTGGTATAGCACTGTGATCCTTCTAATGCCCCAATTGGCTACAGGTTGGTATAGTCCAGTGATCCCTCTAATGCCCCAGTTGGCTGCAGGTTGGTATAGTCCAGTGATCCCTCTAATGCCCCAGTTGGCTACAGGTTGGTATAGTCCAGTGATCCCTCTAATGCCCCAGTTGGCTACAGGTTGGTATAGTCCAGTGATCCCTCTAATGCCCCAGTTGGCTACAGGTTGGTATAGCCCTATGATCCTTCTAATGCCCCAGTTGGCTACAGGTTGGTATAGTCCAGTGATCCCTCTAATGCCCCAGTTGGCTACAGGTTGGTATAGTCCAGTGATCCCTCTAATGCCCCAGTTGGCTACAGGTTGGTATAGCCCTATGATCCTTCTAATGCCCCAGTTGGCTACAGGTTGGTATAGCCCTGTGATCCTTCTAATGCCCCAGTTGGTTACAGGTTGGTATAGCCCTGTGATCCTTCTAATGCCCCAGTTGGCTACAGGTTGGTATAGCCCTGTGTTCCTTCTAATGCCCCAATTGGCTACAGGTTGGTATAGCCCTGTGATCCTTCTAATGCCCCAATTGGTTACAGGTTGGTATAGCCCTGTGATCCTTCTAATGCCCCAGTTGGCTACAGGTTGGTATAGCCCTATGATCCTTCTAATGCCCCAGTTGGCTACAGGTTGGTATAGCCCTGTGATCCTTCTAATGCCCCAGTTGGTTACAGGTTGGTATAGCCCTATGATCCTTCTAATGCCCCAATTGGCTACAGGTTGGTATAGCCCTATGATCCTTCTAATGCCCCAATTGGCTACAGGTTGGTATAGCCCTGTGATCCTTCTAATGCTCCAATTGGCTACAGGTTGGTATAGCCCTGTGATCCCTCTAATGCCCCAATTGGCTACAGGTTGGTATAGCCCTGTGATCCTTCTAATGCCCCAATTGGCTACTTATGTAAATTAGGATTTGGATTTTATTTGGTGCATCCCTACTTTATTGCCCCCCAAGGGGAGTCTATTCCTATTCTGTACCCTAATCAGGCAGTTCTCGTTAGGGGTAATGAGCTGGAAGTTTCGTTCCGTTTGCTTTGCCGGCAAAACATCTGGACTTCATTGCCACCGTGAACCGGTTGTTCTTTCCGTACTTGTTATTTATTTGTTCCCATTAGAATGAAAGAGCAGTTTATCCGCAAACAACTCAGGATGGGCCCTTCCCAGTTCTGCTGACAGTTATTGCGACCCCTCGCTTGGCCGCGGCGCCCCTCGCCCTCTCCTGACAATGGAACCAATTGTAATGGCGCAACATGGAACAAGCCGCCATTGTTACTCACACTGCCCAACCACTACTCCCCGGACATAATAAATATCTCCCCTCACCTCTGTCGTGCTGCCGCTGGGAATGTTGTGCCCCGGGGACTGTTGGGAAATAAGCAAAATAATAGAAGGTTATTACTAATTACAGCCTGTGGGATAGAATCGCATGTGGACCGGGGCCACCCGTGCGGTTTCACCAGGAAAACAAAGTGAGCGGAAAAATTCCACTGGAATGAGCCCATTCACTTAAACTTGCAAATGGTCTTTTCTTCTAACAAACAGGGCGAGGAATGCAGAATATTCTGCTCTGTGTTCCCCTCTGTGTATGGGCCGGGGGGGCAATGAGCTTTAAAGGTGTCACTGCCAAACATTGTGGCCCAAGCACATAGCCGACATTATTGAAAAAATGTCCTTATTTACAGCAGAAGGAAAGGTACAAACTCGGTAAGCTTTATCAGAAAGGTCTATGTAAATACAGCCATAAGCACTCACAGAGTCCTCTATCAAAAGAAACACAGGATTTCTTTCCTTCTTTTTTGTAAACATGTTTTTTGGTATCAGACTTCCTGGTCTCAGAGAAATCCTTTAGGCACGGGCACGATTCTGCTCAGTTTGCTTCTCTCTTCCCCTCCCTTCTCCTGTTCCCCCTCCATTTTGGTTGCCAGGATCAGTGACCCCCCCTGACAACCAGAATGAATTTTCAGTTACAGGCAGAATAAGAATGCTAATAATTAAAAAAAAAAGAAAAAAACATAAAAATACAAAATAAATCACGAAGACCAATTGAAAAGTTGCTTAGTAGAGGCCCATCTATACCTATAACTATAAGTGACTATTTAGGAATTCTGTGCCACAAATATTTATAGTAGGTAGGCAGTAGTAGGAATAAAAAGCAAATTAAAGGGATAGTTCATCTTTAAATTAACTTTAAAATGTTATAGTATGACCAGTTCTTAGCAACTTTGCAGTTGGTCTACATTTTTTTATTTTGTGTAGTTTTTGAATTATTTCCCTTCCTCTTCTGCTCCTTTCAGCTTTCAAATGGGGGTCACTGACCCCGGCAGCCAAACCCTATTGCTCTGTGAGGCTCCAGTTTTATTGTTATTGTTACTTTTTATTCCTTATCTTTCTATTCAGCCCCTCCCCTATTCATATATCAGTTACGCTGACGCTGTGTGTTTTCGGGCAGTGTTCTTACAGGTTACAATGGCACCATATTCGCATACGGGCAGACAGGCAGCGGCAAGACCTTCACCATCACGGGAGGCGCCGAGCGTTACAGCGACAGAGGAATCATCCCTCGCACCCTGTCCTACATGTTTGAGCAGTTCCAGAAGGTAAATGCAGGATATAGAATTATCCGTTAGACTTGGAGAAGGTTATTCATTGGCTGCTGCTAGGGAGTATCAAGCTCTGACACTTTGTACAGGTATGGGATCCATTATCCAGAAACCCATTATCCAGAAAGTTCCGAATTACGGGAAAGCCGTCTCCCATAGACTCCATTATATAGTGAATAAAGTACCCCTTATTGTAAAATAAAGGGATATTATAAGCCCCCGAGGGGTTCCTTATAATATATAGTGAATAAAGTGCCCCCTATTGTAACATATAGGGATATTATAAGCCCCCGAGGGGTTCCTTATAATATATAGTGAATAAAGTACCCCCTATTGTAACATATAGGGATATTATAAGCCCCCGAGGAGTTCCTTATAATATATAGTGAATAAAGTGCCCCCTATTGTAACATATAGGGATATTATAAGCCCCCGAGGAGTTCCTTATAATATATAGTGAATAAAGTACCCCCTATTGTAACATATAGGGATATTATAAGCCCCCGAGGGGTTCCTTATAATATATAGTGAATAAAGTACCCCCTATTGTAACATATAGGGATATTATAAGCCCCCGAGGAGTTCCTTATAATATATAGTGAATAAAGTACCCCCTATTGTAACATATAGGTCTGTTAGACTCACCCAGGAGTTCCTTATAATATATAGTGGATAAAGTACCCCCTATTGTAACATATAGGGATATTATAAGTCCCCGAGGAGTTCCTTATAATATATAGTGAATAAAGTGCCCCCTATTGTAACATATAGGTCTGTTAGACTCACCGAGGAGTTCCTTATAATATATAGTGAATAAAGTACCCCCTATTGTAACATATAAGTCTGTTAGACTCACCGAGGAGTTCCATGACCATAAAAAGGTAATAGGCCGAAGGCTGAGTGCTTTTATATGTTCATGGAACTCCGAGGTGACTTCTAATATCCTCATATTTTACAAAAGGGGAAACTTTATTCATTATAATATACAAGTTTTAGTGAGTCATGTGACAGAAATGACTAAATCACTAAGCTCCGATTATAACTGATGACATCACTAAGCACTATTTATAAGGATATAATTTACTGTTTGGTCCCATAGGGAAATGACCCAACTGTATATTATAAGCAAATAATTCAAATTTTTAAACATGATTCCCTTTTCAGTCTTGGAATTACACAATCACAGCCAGCAGGGAGGCGCCATTTTTGGGGACACTGTTATTAAGGCAAGCTTTGTATCACCCCCCAAAACATGTTTATGTGCCAGAATGGGGGACCAGATGCCCATGCACAGGATATACAGTTAGATGGTGAGGAAGGAGGGGAAAAGTGAGTGCTAAATGGAAAGTGAAAGTAACTGTCTGCCCCGCCTCTGTGCCGAAGGCTTAGAGGCGGGGCAGGCAATATCTGATTGACAGCTGGGATTTTTAAGTGCCTTTATAATGGGTATGGATGTGTTAAATGAAAAAGGATTTGGGGTTTTTATGTTTTATTATACAGCTTTTGATGTGTGGGTGACAGGTCCCCTTTAAACCTGTTTGTGCGCTTCTTGCTATCAAGGCTCATAAATAACTTTCCCTTTAGGACAGCAGCAAAGTATATACGGCACATGTGTCCTACCTGGAGATCTACAATGAGTGCGGCTACGACCTGCTGGATCCGAGGCACGAAGCGTCCAAACTGGAAGACCTTCCGTAAGTAGCACCCATGGGGGGGCATTCTCCTGCTTGTGCTAGGCTTCCTAGGGGGGCATTCCACTTTAATTTAAGGGGGTGGTTCACCTCTAAGTTATCTTTTAATATGTTATAGAATGGCCAATTCTAAACAAAACTTTTTAATTGGTCTTCATTTTCTATGCTTTATACTTTTTGAACTATTTGCCTTCTTTTTCTGAATCTTTGCAGCTTTCTAATGGGGGTCACTGACCCCGGCAGCCAAACCCTATTGCTCTGTGAGGCTCCAGTTTTATTGTTACTGTTACTTTATATTCCTTATCTTTCTATTCAGCCCATATCCTATTTCTATATCAGTCACACTATCAAATCACTCCCTGGTTACTAAAGTAAATTGGACCCTAGCAACCAGATAACTGCTGAAATTCCAAACTGGAGAGCCATGGGGAAAAAAGTAATGTTTAAGGGGGAAGACACACAGAGCTATTAGTAGCAGCTACTTGTCACGGACAATGCTGATCATTTACTGACAATTGTCTCTACGTGTGTTTAGCAGAGGGAATTCTCAGTATTGTCTATGGCAGGGGATTTTCTGGGGTTTAGTAGCCGTGACAAGTAGCTGCTACTAGTAGCTCTGTGTGTCTTGCCCTTAGGGCCACATTTTTGCATATAATGCAGCATTATTTCCAGGGCAGGCATTCCCTGAGCTTTGCACCCAGTCTATAGGTCTATAAATTCTGGGAGTTATAGTTCATGAACAGCCGGAGAATTGCATCTCAGAGATCAGCGTTTACACCACAAGGGAACAGTCGCTGTGTAGGCAGGCAGCACCGTGGGTTCCTTTGCCGCAGCAGCACGGAGCCTGGTGTATTCGGCACGGAGGGAGCGATGATCTCACAACGAGGGGGTGTAATTACATTTATTCATCTTTCTGATTTCCAACGGCTGCTGCTTCCTGGCATCACGCGCCGAGGTAGAGTTAAAATAAGCGTGAAAATGTGCGGGTTCTTTTGGGTCAGAGCAAACGGAAAAATCTCAAGTAAAAATACAGTTTTAGGTACCGGTTTTGTCTCCAGTTTGGAATAAACTGTGCCGGATATTTCTCTGTGTTTTGTATCAGATTAACTGTAACGTTATATACAGGCAACATCTTTCTTATTAAAGGGACCCTGCCATGATATTTATGGGGCACTTTTTATTTCTAAATGACACTGTTACACAGCAAATAATTCCCTCTGCCATTTAACCTTTTATTCTTGTACCAACAAATGTATTTGTAGCTGTAATATTGGTGTGTAGGCGCCATCTCAGTGCCTTGTGCCTGAGTCTGAGCTTTCAGCCAGCGCTACACATTAGAACTGCTTTCAGCTAACCTATTGTTTCTCCTACTCCCATGTAACTGGAGGAGTCCCAAGCCGGACTTGGATTTCTTACTATTGAGTGCTATTCTGATACCTACTGGGAGCTGCTATCTTGCTCCCTTCCCATTGTTCAGTTTGATTTTAGCCCATTGTGGATTAAAGGGGTGGTTCACCTTCAAGTTAACTTTCAGTATGTTATTGAATGGCCTATTCATAGCAAATTTTCAATTGGTCTTCATATTTTATTTTTTTATACGTGTTAAATAAAAATACTTATTATTCTATTTATTATACTTCTTCTGACTCTTTCCACCTTTCAAATGGGGGTCTTTCCCTTGATCCACCATTTAGTGATGGGCTGTGTGCTCCCTCAGAGATCAGCTGACAGGAAGTGTAACACTATAACAGGAAGTAGTGTGGGAGCAAAAGACAGAACTCTGCCCATTCATTGGCTGATGGGGCCTAGCATGTATGTGTGCCTTGGCTTGTTTGTGTGCACTGTGACTCCTATGATCCCAGGGGGCGGGGCTTAGTACTTAAAATGGCAGTTTCCTATTTAGGATTACCCAATGGCACATACTACTAAAGTATATTTATATGAAAATGGTTTATTTAGATGAAGCCGGGTTTTACATATGAGCTGTTTATGTAATATATTTGTATAGAGACCTACATTGTTTGGGGGGATAGTTTTAAATTCAGATTTCAGGTGTTGCCGTCACTTTAAATCAAAGCAGGTTGTACAAGAGGCGACAGTTAGTGATCAAGTTAAAGTTCCTGTCAGGACGGGTGCAGGACAGGGCTGTCTCCCAGCACCTATAGGTATCAGCTGACCCAGCCGAGCTGTAGTTCAGCAACATCTGGAGGCTGCAGGTTGCCCGACCTCGTTACCCAGTGTTTATTTACACAATCCAAGGCGTTTCAGTTAAGTTACCGTTTCTGGTCAGCAGAAATCCACGGGAAGGCCAGCTGGAAGCAAAACCCTAATTTATTTGAGCTAAATGTCAGATTTAATTGGTGATTTTAGTCAGGCCTCAGCCTTTCCACATGTGTAGGAAACCACAAAGTATAGCGTGGCCTTTATACTGCGAAGGGGGGATCCATAAGGGCCCTGGGGCGGCCTGCAAGCAAATACTCCTGTCTGTCTCGGGGGCTAGCGGATATTGGGGTGCAAGTGGGGGTGCCGGTAATGTCTTCACTGATAAAGGCAAGGATTTCTTAAAATACAATTTAAAGGGGAAACCACAACAGTGTGCCCAAATCCTTGTGGTATTTCCTAACACACAGGGGCAATTTCACAGCAGTTTGTACTTGATCACATTTAATAATACCCTCTGTGCGGTGGCCTTCTGCTTATCTGTAAGCCGCAGTAAAGGTGTGAAAGGAGGGGCTTGGTTATACAGAGCTCATCAGTTAAACTAACAGTGCTCTGTTTATTTTGCTTGTGTCAAAAAAGGGTTTCTATAGGGGTAATACTGCCCCTTTTATGGCATTTCCCTATAATACAGATATGTTTAGCTGACCTGTGATCCAGGCTTTTTTTGAAGGATTCGGCTTCGGCCCGACTGACCGACCGACCCCATTACACCGAGGCTGATGTGAGCGGCAGTCGGCCATATTGCCGGCAGAAAACACACATGTTATTGTAGGTGGGAGGCGGCTTGCTGGCTGCAGGCTAAGAATAGCCAATGAAAAGAGATAGCAAATTAGTATGAAGTCAATGTGAAACAAAGTAGAGGTTATAAAATATCCCCAAGCATTAGAATGGAATGTGAGCCTGCGTTACTGGGGAGCGTGCCGAGAGCGCAGGAAATTACAGAGAGAGCTGCCCTGTAGTTATCAGCGCTGTCTGTATCCCTCCTCTGTCCCTCGCACACTTACTATTCCGAGGGACCAGGCGGCCGCACGTTACCGGCCAATAAATTAGCAGAAAATGGCCGACATTTCTACTCCTTTTACTTTCTGTTCATTGGATATTGAGAGTTATTCCCTTGTTGGGTTCTTATGAGCTTAGCTTGAGAAAGGGTCCGCAGGGGCCCGAAACGGTGCTCTTGCTTTTTGTATGTACTTGGGCAAATAAAAAACTTTTTTCATGGCTTGCAACTTCAGTGTGCTACTGGATTTTTTTGCTGTTGTTCTGGATCAAGGAATACAGTATAAGCTATGGATATATGCCTTGCTCCAGACCAACTCTAACTGGTTTCCCATGCGCCGTACCAAGCCTAGCTTGCCTTGGTCCCTTGGTCAGAACCAACCTTAACTGATATTCTCAACCCAACGTCTTGATCTAACCCAACCCTTACTCATTACTCCTGCTCTAGACATACCCTAGTTCCTTCCCCATGCTTTTGACCAATCCTAGCTGATACAATATCCCTCTTAACCAACTGTAGCTAAAATTCTGCTCTGGGCCAACCATAGCTGATATCCCCTGCTCTGGGCCAACCATAGCTGATATCTCCTGCTCTGGGCCAACCATAGCTTATATCCCCTGCTCTGGGCCAACCATAGCTGATATCTCCTGCTCTGGGCCAACCATAGCTGATATCCCCTGCTCTGGGCCAACCATAGCTGATATCCCCTGCTCTGGGCCAACCATAGCTGATATCTCCTGCTCTGGCCCAACCATGGCTGATATCCCCTGCTCTGGGCCAACCATAGCTGATATCCCCTGCTCTGGCCCAACCATAGCTGATATCTCCTGCTCTGGGCCAACCATAGCTTATATCCCTTGCTCTGGGCCAACCATAGCTGATATCTCCTGCTCTGGCCCAACCATAGCTGATATCCCCTGCTCTGGGCCAACCATAGCTGATATTCCCTGCTCTGGGCCAACCATAGCTGATATTCCCTGCTCTGGGCCAACCATAGGTGATATCCCCTGCTCTGGGCCAACCATAGGTGATATTCCCTGCTCTGGGCCAACCATAGGTGATATCCCCTGCTCTGGGCCAACCATAGCTGATATTCCCTGCTCCAGACTAACTCTGGCCATTTGCAAAGGGAAACAGAGGGTCAACTGCTGCTGGTGAGACAACAATAACCAACTCAATAGGATTTAGGGTGCATAAAGCAAGTTGGGGGTAAGATTGATTTCTCCTACAGATTAACCCTGTCAGATTTCTTGTGCTCTGAGATATGCCTGCTATAACTTGGTGACTTTGGACTATTCAGAAGGACCTTGTCTTGGATTTCGGAGC
The DNA here is from genome assembly GCF_000004195.4 of Xenopus tropicalis. Taxonomy (NCBI): domain Eukaryota; kingdom Metazoa; phylum Chordata; class Amphibia; order Anura; family Pipidae; genus Xenopus; species Xenopus tropicalis. Next base: position 3,984,608 of record NC_030681.2, on the reverse strand, counting down.
TGGGCATGCAGGGGGACAAACTAACAGCTTTAGTTTTAGGATCAGAAACTGATGGATTCTTTAGGCTTGAACATCCCTGCGAACATGATGGGCCATTCAGATCATGATGAAAGTCTGGTCCAAGGCATCACCGATGGGTGGTCTCCAACCAACACAGAAACCACCAACAGAATAGGATTGAATATTTCCTTAGGGCACTGAAACCCTGGCTGATTAGCAAGCAATGAAGATGTTCTGCTTATACCCTAAATATATAAATACGTTTCTGCTCCATGGGAAGGTAACTGGGTTTGAGAACCCCCCCATCTATATATTATCCCATTCTGGGCAATGCCACGTGCCCCAGTCCCACAATAACCACACTCTTCAATGCAGCAGCTTTATAAAAACCCAAATTATCCTTTTATGAGCTTTAAAGGGGAGCTCTGGTCTTATAAACGACGGCTGCTTTTTCTTTAACCTCTCGATAACAACTCTAAATAAGGAAAGAAACCTTTGAAAAAAACTCCCAGTGTAAATAGTGGCGAGGAAGGCATATATTTATGAGACATAAAAGCCCGGCTGGCAGATGGCTCCTTACTGGGTAAAACCATAAAGCCCCCACGCCGGAGGGACACGGCCGAGCAATGGGAGTCACCCTACTGGAACAGGTCCGTCCGCGGCTGCTCTGGTGGTAGCACAAAAACGCCCAACCGCAGGAAAATATAAATATCCACCTTATTGCAGCAAATTGCTAGCTCTGCCTCTCTGCTGGTCATGTAATTGTTTTGTTAGAAATCTGATGCTGTCATGGTCACTGTGGCATAAAGTCAAAGCCGCTATGTAACGGCCCGGATTCATATATATATTTATAGCATGCTTTTCATTTTAGAAAACATATAAGAAAGTGCTCCAACTTGCAGCGCAGCAGTAAAGTGTGCCTGAGTCTGAGCTTTCAGCCAGCGCTACACTTTAGAACTGCTCTCAGCTAACCTATTGTTTCTCCTACTCCCATGTAACTGGAGGAGTCCCAAGCCGGACTTGGATTTCTTACTATTGAGTGCTATTCTGATACCTACTGGGAGCTGCTATCTTGCTCCCTTCCCATTGTTCTGCTGATCGGCTGCTGGGGGTGAGGGGGGGATATCACTCCAACTTGCAGCGCAGCAGTAAAGTGTGACTGAAGTTCATCAGAGCACAGGTGACATGGCTGTGGCACCCTGCTGTCTTGCTCCTGTTAGTTGTCAGTTATTAATGAATGTTGTGCTTTTGGACAGGAAAGTGACCATCATGGAAGATCCTGACCAGAACATTCACCTGAAGAACCTTTCCCTTTTGCAAGCAAGCAACGAGGAAGAGGCACTAAACCTTCTCTTTCTGGGGGACACAAACAGGATGATTGCAGAGGTGAGGGGGGGCTTTGGGGAGGTCTAGGGTTCTTGGGATACCTGGCTGCAGGGCCGCCATCAGGGGAGCACAGGGTGGACAGTTGTCCCAGGCTTGGACGATCCTTGCTTTAAAGGGGGCCCAGCTGTGATACAGTTTTTTAGCTCGGGCCCCCTTTAAAGAATTACGGGCTCTGTCATTGGTGGTCAGCGGGTAATTGTTTTAGAGGGCTCTGGGCTGGCTAGCAATGTTTTAGGGGGTCCCTGCCCTGGCACCAATGCAATTGGCTACCAATGTTTTAGGGGGGCCCTGGCTACCAATGTTTTAGGGGGGTCCTGGCTACCAGTGTTTTAGGGGACCCTGCCTGGCTGACATTGGTAAAGGAAATGTGGTTGAATCTGTGTATATTTGGCAAGAGGAAAGCATGTTATTGCATTGAAAGGGCAGCACAGATCAGAAGGAACCCCGTCGGGCAGCCATTTCATGGAACTAGTAGTGCATTGATATACAGTAAGAGTGCCTTGAGGGGATAGGGCGGTGCCCAGTCTGCACTGTGGGGGTTCAGACAAACCCCTGACGTGAGCTAGGGCCTCCGTCTCGGTTCCTAAGCTACAATACGTTGGTGATGTTGCTGTTTCGCCCAAATTCCTTTTAACATGGCAAAACAGAAACCCCCCGATGTTATCGTTTAGCTTGAGCTGAGAAAACTCATCTCGGCCAATTAATCCAGCAATAAATTCCCTTGGCCCGCCATCTTTCCCATGCCAGAGAACATACGGAGAGCAGAAGCACAAGTCCTTCTGGCGAGACTATTTTTTTTTGTCTCTTGTATCATCAACAATTTACAGTTGGGCACCAGCAGGCGCTTTTGATTGGTTCCTCGTGATATCATCATGTAGGAGCAATACTCTGCATAGATGCTCCCAGCGAGTCTGGCCGGGCAGGGTATGGGGGCCACATGTAGGCACATAAAAAAGATCAGAGTTTTCATATTGCCGCTGTGGCATTGTTACGGCTCCTTTCAAATATACAAGTCCCATTTGAAGTGGTTCCACTCAGACCCTTCCTGTTTTGCTAATAATGAACATATGCAAAGGCTGCTGCTTTCAAAACTCAATCCAACCTCTTCTCGCTTGGAGTCTTTTTGCCAAAATTCCCCTGAAAAACAATGTTCTGAAAGAAAAACGAGCTTTCAAGTTTGTGCTCGTCCAGGGATACTTCTTATATAAAGGTGCACCCTAAGTAGGAAGGAAGGAAACTCCATATATATTACGTTACGCGGAGAGGTGCCCATTCTCCATACTGCCCATGTTTCTCTTCATAGCTGGCTTTCCTGTTGTTCATAAGGAAAACAGATGGAGTCTCTAAATTTCTCTTGCTTTCCCCTAGACCAGGGATCCCCAACCAGTGACTCTGGGGCAACACGGTGTTCCCCTGCCCCTTGGATGTTGCTCCCAGAGGCCTCCAAGCAGGGGCTTATTTTTGAATTCCTGGTATGGAGACAAGTCTATAAAATAGCCAATTATAGCCCATATTTGGCACCCCCAGGAACTGTTTTTTTGCTTGTGTTGCTCCCCAACCCTTTTGGCTTACGGGGGGACCCCTGCCCTAGACAAAGCACAGGTGTCTAATGGGGTCAGTCTTCAAGTCATGGAGCAGATAAACAGGAATAGGATGAAGCTTGAAATCCGGCTACAATGTCTTAGTTATGAAATGCCAGCCATGGTGGCCACGTTGCAAGGGAGTCCCTAATAATACAGGCCAGGGGTCCCCAACCTTTTATACCTCGTTCAAATGGAAAAATTGTTGGGGAGCAACACAAGCATGAAAAAGGTTCCTGGCGGTCCAAACTATGAGCTGTGATTGGCTACTTCATTGCCCCTATGTGAACTAATACCATACAGGATGCTTTGTTTGGTACTATTCATGGTTTTGATGCAAATAAAGATGTAGGCAAACAAGATGGTTGGTTATTAATTCACAGGAAGAGATTTCCACTTGGATTGGAGGTTTTTGCCCAGGTTCTTTTCACTTATGGCTTGATAGGTAGACATTCCATCCTCGAAGATGGCTAATAAGTCTTCCTCTTGTACTACAGACAGGATAGGGTGAATCAGTTCTCTCCTGGGTATGGTTATGGGTGGGCTGGCCTGGGCAATTCCAATGTACTTGCCCCTTAGGTTCATGGTTGATTAAGCTCTCTGCTTTGCACCAAATCCTAGGAGGCAAGGGGAAGTCTAATCCCAATCCAAATGATGGCTTTGACAGCGATTAAGTAGAAATCCCAGATATGTTGTTTGCTAAACAAGAAGATTATCATTTTCAAACTGTTTGCCAAACCTGCCTGACGCACAAAGCCTTTTAATGCTCCTGATAAATGATCTCATACACATATGGAGCGGGTTTTCCATCGCGGAGACAATTGAAGCAACACAAGGGATTCATACACGAGAGCCTGGATCACGCTCGGCCAGTCCGACAGCTGTGCGGCGAGGGGTCCGTCCACGCAGGGAAAGTCACGGCACAGAGTCCGTATTGTTACACGAAACATCTGCGGGTTGTTGACAGCTATTAACGAACCATAAATGTTTGTGCTAAATCGGCTAAATTGGGAATTGCTTTGGCCGCGGGTGTCAGTGCACAACAGAAGCTCGCTGATACGGCACGCTCCAACCAAAGGGGGTTATTAGCCTTTCCATGCACGCTTCCAAGTGCGCACACTTCCAATACTAAATATAGAGATCCTTATAAAAGATCTGTTGTCTTAAAACCAATAAATACTCATTCAGGGAAGGGTGATTCAGCCCCTCGTTATGTTCCATTTGGAAGGCTTAGGAGCCAAAGGCATTCCATGTAAATCTTGCACTAATGGGAGGGCGGCACGCTCACGGGGGGTTGTGCCTTGGCCCCTCGCTGTAGGCTTATAGGGGCGACTTATGGGGTTCTTTGACTCTGCCCAGGATGTGTTTAGGGCCCTTTATTACCCATCGTTTGGGTTGGTTACCGAGGTTGTGTAGAAGCCAATGAAATGTTCCATGTTTGCAGATATTCCCAAAGGGCTCATATTGCTGTTTTTCTTCTGAGTAACAATGAATTAAAGTGATGGCTCTAGTATGTTATAGAATTGGCAATTCTAAGCAACTTTTCAATTGGTCTTCATTATTTATTTGTTATAGGTTTTGAATTCTTCTTCCAGCTCTTTGCAGCTTTCAAACGGGGGTCACTGACCCCGGCAGCCAAAACCTATTGCTCTGTGAAGATAACTTTTAGTATGTTATAGAATGGCCAGTTCTAGGCAACTTTTCAATTGGTCTTCATTATTTATTTGTTATAGTTTTTGAATTCTTCTTCCAGCTCTTTGCAGCTTTCAAATGGGGGTCACTGACCCCGGCAGCCAAACCCTATTGCTCTGTGAGGCTCCAGTTTTATTGTTATTGTTACTTTTTATTCCTTATCTTTCTATTCAGCCCCTCCCCTATTCATATATCAGTCACACTCCCAAACCACTCCCTGGTAAGCTCTCCAGTTTGGAATTTCAGCAGCTATCTGGTTGCCAGGGTCTTTTTTTACCTTAGCAACCAGGCAGTAGTTTAAATGAGAGACCGGAATATGAATAGGAGAGGGGTCCGAAAAAGAAATGTAAGTGATATAAAGTAACAACAATAATAAAATTATAAACTTCCAGAGCATTTGTTTTTTAGCTATTGGGGGTCAGTCACCCCCATTTAAAAGCTGGATAGATGTAGAAGAGGAAGGTAAATAATTCAACAACTATAAAAGAAAATGATCGATAATAAAGACCAATTGCAAAGTTTCTAGAAATAGGAGATTATATAATATATTAAAAGTTATTTGCCTTCTTCTAATTCTTTGCAGCTTTCAAATGGGGGTCACTGACCCCGGTAACAGCCAAAAACCCTATTGCTCTGTGAGGCTCCAGTTTTATTGTTACTGTTACTTTTTATTCCTTATCTTTCTATTCAGCCCCTCCTCTATTCATAATCCAGTCTCTCAATCAAACCACTCCCTGGTAGCTAAGGTGACTTGGACCCTAGCAACCAGATAACCACTGCAACTCCAAACTGCAGAGCTGCTGAACTGAAAATGAAATAACTAAAAAAACTACAAATAATAAAAAATGAAGACCAATTGCAAATTGCCTCAGAATATTACTCTCTACATCATCTCAAAGGTGAACATCCCCTTTAAGCTCTAGGAATAAGGTAAATACGAGTATTCCTTAACAGATTCAATGAAACTGTATCCGCATCCACAGGAGTTGGGGTGGGGGGGGGCAGTAAATCCCGGATATGTCTGAAGTTTCTTAAATCCCATTTGTATCTGTGCTCTTTCCATCCAGACCCCTATGAACCAAGCCTCCACCCGCTCCCACTGCATCTTCACCATTCACGTTTCCAGCAAGGAGCCCGGATCCGCCACCGTACGACGTTCCAAGCTCCATCTGGTGGATTTAGCCGGGTCGGAGCGAGTTGCCAAGACCGGAGTCGGAGGACAGTTACTTACAGAAGCCAAATATATCAACCTGTCACTTCATTACCTGGAGCAGGTAACTGCCCCATCTGCTGCCCCCCACCCCCCCGACCCCGGCAGCCTAAACCTATTGCTCTGTGAGGCTCCAGTTTTATTGTTACTTTTTATTCCTTATCTTTCTGTTTTGTTCCTCTCCTATTCATACTCCAGTCTCTCATTCAAACCACTGCCTGGTTTTGGAATTTCAGCAGCTGCCTGGTTGCTAGGGTCTTGTTTACCTTGGCAACCTGGCAATAATAACTATAAAAAATAAATAAAGAAGACCAGTTGCAAAGTTGCTGGGATTAGTACTTTCTATAACATAATAAAAGTTATCTTAAAGGTCAACCACCCCTTTAAGCCTGTGGCTTTCATGTTCCCCCAATTCCCTTTGCTCAGTTGTCTCACAGAGAATTCTGTAGTGGCCCAGTGCCCGGCATGTTTGCCGAATACAGCAAGGAAAGTGACCTTTACTATGATGTAGAGTCATATTTTGAGACAATTTGCACTTGGTCTTAATTTTCTATTTTTTGTAGTTTTATTTAGTTATTTCACTTTTTGTTCAGCAACTCTCCAGTTTGGAATTTCATCAGCTATCTGGTTGCTAGGATCCAAATTACCTTAGTAACCAGGGTGTGGTTTGAATGAGAGACTGGTATAGGAATAGGAAAGGGCCTGAATAAAAAAATAAGTTATAAAAAGTAACAGTAACAATAAAACTGGAGCCTCACAGAGCAATAGGTTTTGGCTGCCGGGGTCAGTGACCCCCATTTGAAAGCTGCAAAGAAGCAGAAGAAAAAGGCAAATAATTCAAAAACTATAAGAAATAAATAATGAAGACCAATTGAAAAGTTGCCCCCTTTCAGGCTGCATATATGCACAGGCCGAGAACTCACCCCTGTGTGGCAGTAGCCTATCCAGCTGGGCATACTGGGCTGGTTATTTAGGCAATGTATAAAGGCGCCAGAACTGAAAGGCTTCAAATTAACCCTTTCCCTGCTGCTCCACCATTCCCTGCGTTATTGGAATAAGATCTGTTCCCAGCCGGACGACACTGGATCCGCAGTCTGCTTGGCTCAAGGCTCGGGCGTGGGGGAATCAGCTCCGTGCCAACGTATCGCCTCCCTCGCAGCGGCGCTGCACTTTATCCATTAGTGAATGTTCCATGTTCTCTTATGAGATGTTTCCTGGCCTCTCTGCTATTCCCTGACACTGGGCTGTCTGACAGGCTGTAAATGTAAGGAAGAGGGGGATTACCTGGAGTCTGGCTTCTCTGCTCACTAAATGAGTGCAATCTTACCCACAATGCAACATCCCCCCCCCCCCCAGTATAATTGTGTCCACCATGATCAGCCAGACCCCTTTACCTCCCAATTCCTTTTCCAGGTCATTATAGCTCTGGCAGAAAAGAACCGCTCCCATATACCCTATCGGAACTCCATGATGACTTCTGTGCTCCGAGACAGCCTGGGGGGCAACTGCATGACCACCATGATTGCAACTCTGTCACTGGACAAGCGAAACATCGATGTGAGTGTCATATTATTATTATTATTGCCCCCTATCAAACCATAAGAGGCCCATAACCCCGCCATCCTCGCGCAGTACTAGTACCCAGCCCCAATGTATAAACAACTCTGGAGAATCTGATATAACTTACATATCAGTGCAGCCAATGAGATGCTTGCTTTTATTATTTTAACTGCCCTAAATTAGTAAAAGCTAACTGCTGATTGGTTGCTGTGGGTTTCTGGGACAGGGGAAGACTAGAGGCCATGTTATGGTGTCCATGATGACCATTGATGGGCTTGTACACTTGGTCATTCCAACGAGCTGAAGTTTCCAAACTAAGGGGGGCTGAGAAGGATAAATTGGGTGGGACTGGGGGAAATGTAAATTTTCTCTCCTAGATAGCACTGATGGGAAAAAGATATCTCAGCAACAGATGGAAAAGTCCATTTTGGACATGACTAAACACTGTGTGAGTTACATGGACAGTAAATTACTAGGGATGCACCAAGTCCACGATTCAATTTGGGATTCGAGGAAGATTCGGCCTTTTATAGCAGGATTCGGATTCGATCGAACCAATGCCTATGGGTGAACCCAATAGGGATCCTTAAAATCACGTGACCCTTTATTGTCCTAATTTGCATATGTAAATTGGGGTTCGGTATTTGGCCGAATCTTTCGCAAAGCATTTGGGGTTCGATGCATCGGTGTTGCCCTTGAGATATTATTGATCTACAACTCTCAGCATTCCTTCAATAGACAAAAGCTATGAGGCTATGTTGGGAGTTAAAGTTCAAGTACAATTGGAAACCCCCCTGCTGCCTGATGTATAGGGATAATAATAAATAACCATATAATATATCCATTGGGCATATCCAGGAACAGGAGTTTTACTGATTCTATTTAACAGCAGAAGCCAATGTCACTTGAAATCATGGAAATCATTAAATCCCGATTCTTCCCCCGCAGGAATCCATTTCTACGTGCCGCTTTGCGCAAAGAGTTGCCTTAATTAAGAACGAGGCCATCCTTAACGAGGAGACTGACCCCCAGCTGGTAGGTATTAGTCAGGATTTTTGTTTCAGGAGAAGTAAAACCTGAAAAGGGATCTGGCTGTAAATGTAGTATTTTATATACTGTACTCACTGTACCAGCCCAGAGGTACAGCCACCCTAGAACAGTAATGATCCAGGGTTTCACAGTTGCCCCCAGCAGCCCCTCATCTTGGGTCTTGTAAGACTGTCTGTTGTATCAGGGGCACTGCACATGCTCAGTGGGCCCTGGGCTGCTCCTGAGAAGCTTAGGGGGTGGGCAAATCATCAATCAGGAAGTGAGGTCACATCTGTCATAGAAGCTGATGATAGAGGGCTGATTATAAAGCAATACTGATGTAGCCACTCCCACATGGGGAGGAGCTCTGAGCAGGTGGTCTTCTTATTCTTTCACTAAATGCACAACAGGCCCGAACTGAACGAATAAGTTCCAGTCCGATCATAACTGACCTGCAGTATGGTAATGGGGCCAATTTGGTCCCCACGGATACCTGGCCCAATGGTGGCCCTGCCTACACGTGTCAGTCTCTTTTTGATTAAAGGGTAGGGCCCCATGGCACAAAGGGTGCTACAGACTGAATTGGCTTTCTCTAAAAAATTATTTTTTTTTCACCAGGACTATTCTATATATATATCTGCATCTTTCACCAATACCCAATGCTTGCGGCGAGGCCTGCAAACAGAACCCACATGCACCAATATTTGCACGCGTGGCTTTGGGGAAACTCGATACTAATATATACAGCGAGTGGCGTAAGCGCTACCTGTGGAATGGCCTCTTTCAGCACAAACAGCAGCTTGGACTTTTGATCTTTTTTTAAGCGCTTCTATTTCTGGAACTTTAAAAATAGGAGGAACGCGGGAGGCCTAATGAGCGCGGGGAGAGGAATGCAGGGCCCCGCCCCCATCCCCATTCAATTTACATACCAGTCTTTGGTTGGATTGGGGGGCATAGATATGGGCCGGAGCCAAAATAAACAGCATCAGAAAAGGCTAAGTGAATCCATCTGAGCGACTATTTTCCCTTTATTTCCGTAGCCCAACACAGATAGAATGGGGCAGTGTGCTCCTCGTTACACCATTGCTCACCCTAAGTACAATAAATAGAACTCACTCCACCCGCAGACAGGGTCTTCTGCTGAAATTGAGCTAATGAGCTCCCTATAAACAACCTCCTCTGCCCCTCAAGTTTGCTATAAAGAGCAGCTCGTTATACAGAGGACTTGTCTGTAGACTGGTAATTTGGTTTGCTACTCGCTCCTCCTCAAACAGTGACTTGGCAGAACCTGGAAGCTGTCAAGCGAGAGTTGTTGGGTTTCAGTCATTGTACTGTGTAGTGTAGGAAATAACAAAAACCGTAGATATTTCTCAGTGGAAACAACAGGAAAAAAGCATGTTCAGCAAATGAGCTGTTTATTGAGCTTGGAAAGGGGTAGAACTTGTCCTTTAAATTGGGGCTGTATATGCAACGCTCTGTAGAACTCAGGGAGCTATGAGTAATGGGTGGGGGCCCACTGGGTCATTTTATATATACAGGAAGCTTCTCTAGTCAAGAGCCTCTGAGCTCCGTTTCCTGTGCTCTTCCTCTGCCCTTACTGATTGTTTCCTGTGCTCTTCCTCTGCCCTTACTGATTGTTTCCTGTGCTCTTCCTCTGCCCTTACTGATTGTTTCCTGTGCTCTTCCTTTGCCCTTACTGATTGTTTCCTGTGCTCTTCCTCTGCCCTTACTGATTGTTTCCTGTGCTCTTCCTTTGCCCTTACTGATTGTTTCCTGTGCTCTTCCTCTGCCCTTACTGATTGTTTCCTGTGCTCTTCCTTTGCCCTTACTGATTGTTTCCTGTGCTCTTCCTCTGCCCTTACTGATTGTTTCCTGTGCTCTTCCTCTGCCCTTACTGATTGTTTCCTGTGCTCTTCCTCTGCCCTTACTGATTGTTTCCTGTGCTCTTCCTCTACTCTTACTGATTGTTTCCTGTGCTCTTCCTCTGCCCTTACTGATTGTTTCCTGTGCTCTTCCTTTGCCCTTACTGATTGTTTCCTGTGCTCTTCCTCTGCCCTTACTGATTGTTTCCTGTGCTCTTCCTCTGCCCTTACTGATTGTTTCCTGTGCTCTTCCTCTGCTCTTACTGATTGTTTCCTGTGCTCTTCCTTTGCCCTTACTGATTGTTTCCTGTGCTCTTCCTCTGCCCTTACTGATTGTTTCCTGTGCTCTTCCTCTGCCCTTACTGATTGTTTCCTGTGCTCTTCCTCTGCTCTTACTGATTGTTTCCTGTGCTCTTCCTCTACTCTTACTGATTGTTTCCTGTGCTCTTCCTCTACTCTTACCGATTGTTTCCTGTGCTCTTCCTCTACTCTTACTGATTGTTTCCTGTGCTCTTCCTCTACTCTTACTGATTGTTTCCTGTGCTCTTCCTCTACTCTTACCGATTGTTTCCTGTGCTCTTCCTCTGCTCTTACTGATTGTTTCCTGTGCTCTTCCTCTACTCTTACTGATTGTTTCCTGTGCTCTTCCTCTACTCTTACCGATTGTTTCCTGTGCTCTTCCCCTGATCTTATTGGTTGTTTCCGTAGCACTTGATATTATGGTTTCCTGCTTTATTAATCTGCCCTCTCGTTATTTACAGATAATTGTTCGACTGAGAAAGGAGATTCAGGGGCTGAAGGGGGAGTTGGCCCTGCTGACAGGGGAGCAACGGACTGAAGAACTGACCGAGGATGAAACTCTGAGGTAACACAGGGCTGTTATTAATAATTCACAGCAGCTCCCACCCCTGGGGATCACTGGGGGGTCTGCAGATCAGTCAGAGCCACTGGTTTAGCTGGGCTCCCACTTACACTCCTGGTGGCCTAACCTACGGGCCACTGGTTTAGCTGGGCTCCCACTAACACTCCTGGTGGCCTACCCTACGTGCCACTGGTTTAGCTGGGCTCCCACTTACACTCCTGGTGGCCTACCCTACGTGCCACTGGTTTAGCTGGGCTCCCACTTACACTCCTGGTGGCCTACCCTACGTGCCACTGGTTTAGCTGGGCTCCCACTAACACTCCTGGTGGCCTACCCTACGTGCCACTGGTTTAGCTGGGCTCCCACTTACACTCCTGGTGGCCTACCCTACGTGCCACTGGTTTAGCTGGGCTCCCACTAACACTCCTGGTGGCCTACCCTACGTGCCACTGGTATTATCTGTCCCCCTATATAACGAATAGAGTGACTCAGACTGCAGTACTTACAGGCACCTTTTCCCTGTATAATCTAAACACTAAACACAGTGTAATGTATAGGCCAGGAGTCATGTGATCCTGCCGTTGTGCTGAAAGGAAGCAGCCGCAGAGCTGAATCACCGCCTCGTTATTTCTGTCTCAATCCATTTTGTACTGAGGCTCAATGTGCCAGTTCCTTCTGTTTATTTCACTTAATGCGGAATGAGCTCAGCAGCGTCTGTGCCCAAGTGAGATCTCCGTCCAACTGCGCCCACACGTCCCCCATCCCTGGCACTTTGCTTACCTGCCCCATAACAAGGTACCATTATGGGTAAAACCCTCACAGAACCTGCTCCATAGGCTCCGCCCCTCGGCCCCTCCAGCCCTGGATTTATCATTAGGCCTTTCCCAGTTTGGCTTCTGTAGGGGAGCCGGCCGGACTATATAACATTAGGGAGAGATATTCCTTAATCGCTTCTCATATCCTCTTATACGTGCCATTTATGAATGCAGACAGAATCATTTAAAGGGGAAGTAGAGCTGATGGATTCTGATAGGGCAGACAATTCTACGACGCCTAATGAAGTTGTCATCATCCTTTATTTATATGGAGATCATAGGCGCCCACAGCAATGGGAAAGGGGCAGTTTCCCCCGTAAACAGGGCAAGTGCCCCAGGTCCCCATAATGGTCTTTGAGGCTGATGGCATTGACGCTCATGATAAATTAGCAGTAAGGTAAAGTTGCCCCATGAGGAAACTTAGGAAAAACAAAGAGACAAGTGTTTTTTCCCACAGTGAATTTATATAATTGCCAGTGGTAAAGCATTTTCAGGAGATTTATTGGGCACAACTTTGTCTCTCTACTCTGAGCCTCAGGCTGGTCACATGATGAGGTGAAATCTGCTTGTGTGTGTGGCCAGTATTTCTCCAGCCCGGCTAGTAACATACCAGCCAGAGCCACTATCACTAGGGCTGCCACCTGTCCTGTTTTGACTGGGTCAAAAACACCTGCCCTGGTTTCCCCAATTTGGAAACCCAGACAGGACTCTGAGATTGATGTGGTGATTGACCAATTTCCGATCACCGTGTCATAGTCCCACCCCCACAATGCCATAGCCATGCTCACGTGATGTCACTGTCCAGCAGGGTTGCCAGGTTGGCGGTTTTCCCGCCAAATTGGGCTACTAATATAAAGCCCAGGCGGGTTTTTCAAAGTATAAACCCACCAAGGTACAGTTTTGGGTTATGGAGCCTTGGTGGGTTTGTAGTTTAGAAACTAGCCAAATTTTTTCCCCTAGTGTGCCTGTTCCACTGCATGCTGGGTAATGTAGTTTGTATCTAACAATTAGCCTACAGCTAAGATTAATATAAAACAGCCCTATTGGGTTTATTTAATGGTTAAATGATTCCCTTTTCTCTGTAATAATAAAACAGTACCTGTACTTGATCCCAACTAAGATATAATTACCCCTTATTGGGGGCAGAACAGCCCTATTGGGTTTATTTCATGGTTAAATGATTCCCTTTTCTCTGTAATAATAAAACAGTACCTGTACTTGATCCCAACTAAGATATAATTACCCCTTATTGGGGCAGAACAGCCCTATTGGGATCAAGTACAGGTACTGTTTTATTATTACAGAGAAAAGGGAATCATTTAACCATTAAATAAACCCAATAGGGCTGTTCTGCCCCAATAAGGGGTAATTATATCTTAGTTGGGATCAAGTACAGGTACTGTTTTATTATTACAGAGAAAAGGGAATCATTTAACCATTAAATAAACCCAATAGGGCTGTTCTGCCCCAATAAGGGGTAATTATATCTTAGTTGGGATCAAGTACAGGTACTGTTTTATTATTACAGAGAAAGGGGAATCATTTAACCATTAAATAAACCCAATAGGACTGTTCTGCCCCCAATAAGGGGTAATTATATCTTAGTTGGGATCAAGTACAGGTACTGTTTTATTATTACAGAGAAAAGGGAATCATTTAACCATGAAATAAACCCAATAGGGCTGTTCTGCCCCCAATAAGGGGTAATTATATCTTAGTTGGGATCAAGTACAGGTACTGTTTTATTATTACAGAGAAAAGGGAATCATTTAACCATGAAATAAACCCAATAGGGCTGTTCTGCCCCAATAAGGGGTAATTATATCTTAGTTGGGATCAAGTACAGGTACTGTTTTATTATTACAGAGAAAGGGGAATCATTTAACCATGAAATAAACCCAATAGGGCTGTTCTGCCCCAATAAGGGGTAATTATATCTTAGTTGGGATCAAGTACAGGTACTGTTTTATTATTACAGAGAAAAGGGAATCATTTAACCATGAAATAAACCCAATAGGGCTGTTCTGCCCCCAATAAGGGGTAATTATATCTTAGTTGGGATCAAGTACAGGTACTGTTTTATTATTACAGAGAAAAGGGAATCATTTAACCATTAAATAAACCCAATAGGGCTGTTCTGCCCCAATAAGGGGTAATTATATCTTAGTTGGGATCAAGTACAGGTACTGTTTTATTATTACAGAGAAAAGGGAATCATTTAACCATGAAATAAACCCAATAGGGCTGTTCTGCCCCCAATAAGGGGTAATTATATCTTAGTTGGGATCAAGTACAGGTACTGTTTTATTATTACAGAGTGTTGGGAATCAGCAAAGTAGAAGTTGGGGTGCTACTGGGGGCATCTATAGGGGTACAGTCCTTCTCTGCTACAGAAAAGCCCAAAACACAAGTGCTATTTGTAGTCAAATGTTTTTGTTACCCTTTACTTCCCCTTTAACCCTGCGATGCTGGGGCTGATGAATATGAGCCGGTAGGAGCCCGGCTTTGCTCTGGGTGTTTGGATATTGGGGGAGAGAAGAATGCGGCTGTGCTGTGATTGGCTCGGGCCGCTGTTTGGCCAGTGAATGTGGTTTCTTGAGATTGTGCGTCCCACGGAATAACATGGAATTATCGCTGCTCCGTACATACCTCTCCGGTTACTCGCCACTTTGCTGCTTATTCACATTGCTTATCTGATGCTGGGGAATGATGGGGGGCACGTCACTGTGTATTTTATGGCTGCTGCTCAGTTCCATGTCTCGCTCCTGTGGTTTCTATCTGTCGGCGCTGTGGGACTAATTGCCAGCTATTCCTATTACTCAGCCTGTTTGTGCCTTCCCCACCTTTGGGGCTCATTCCCATTGTTCCTGCCCAGCAAATACCCTATTGTTCTACTGCGCCGGGGGGCTGATTGCGGCCTGGCAGCTTGGTGCCCATCCCATTATCCCCCACATGTACCCCCTTCAGCGCGTTCCAAATTAGTGTCCCCAGGAAGTGTTCCCAATTAGCAGCAGCCGTGAGTCTGGCCCCTCGCTGTTACTCCGGGTTTTGCCTCATTTTAAGTAAATTTGCGGCTAATTTGCGAGCAGGGGGGGTTTTATAAGTTACGGAAAAGTCTGTTTGTTAAAGGGCTTGTTCCTCTGAGCGCCGCTTTGTTCTCTTTCCTTTCCAACCGCTTTTCATGTATTTTTGTGCACATTAGAAACACATGAAAATGTCCCAGATGCTATTCTGTGGCATTAACCCCTTTGTTACTAGAGGTGCCAGGGACTATGCTCTTGGGGCAAATTAATAAAGGGCAAGTTATGTTCTGCACTCTGAATATATATTTTTATGGAGCCATGTTGCCTTATATTTTTGGTATCTCTCTGTACAGGCTATGGGCAAACTTAGGGGGCTGTTCCTGCTGAATTGTGCTTAGTACAGGGGAATCCCTATGTGCCATAGTTTTATGGTATCTCTCTGTACAGGCTATGGGCAAACTTAGGGGGCTGTTCCTGCTGAATTGTGCTTAGTACAGGGGAATCCCTATGCTGCTATAGTTTTGAGTGCAAGTGAAATTAAATCAACAGAAAAATATTAGAGATTCTCTAATCTGACAAAAGGGGAAATAACAAAATAGTATTAATGGCCCTATTGGCAATGGGGTACAAAGTATCAGTAGTCAGGCTGTATTTGTGTTAGTACAGGTATGGGATCCCTTATCCCATTATCCAGAAAGCTCCGAATTACGGAAAGCCCATATCCCATAGACTCCATTTTAATCAAATAATTCAGAATTTTAAAATTGATTTCATTTTTCTCTGTAATAATAAAACAGTACCTGTACTTGATCCCAACTAAGATATAATTACCCCTTATTGGGGCAGAACAGCCCTATTGGGTTTATTTCATGGTTAAATGATTCCCTTTTCTCTGTAATAATAAAACAGTACCTGTACTTGATCCCAACTAAGATATAATTACCCCTTATTGGGGCAGAACAGCCCTATTGGGTTTATTTCATGGTTAAATGATTCCCTTTTCTCTGTAATAATAAAACAGTACCTGTACTTGATCCCAACTAAGATATAATTACCCCTTATTGGGGGCAGAACAGCCCTATTGGGTTTATTTCATGGTTAAATGATTCCCTTTTCTCTGTAATAATAAAACAGTACCTGTACTTGATTGTATGGTAGACGTATGGTATGGAGATCCAAATTACAGAAAAACGCCTTATCTGGAATACCCTTGGTCCCGAGCATTCTGGATAACGGGTCCTATACATGTATTGTGCACTTGGGCCCAGTGTCTGTGTAACCATTGTTCTGTGTGGGGCTATACCCAAAGGCAATTTTATTCCTAATTTGGCTAAAATGCTTATTTATGACACATTTCTCATCCCCCTACAGACTGGAGGAACAAGTGCGGGGATTCCTTGAAGACCGAGACCCAGAAAGCAGCCTGGATATGGGGGCCGACATGCGCAAGATTCAGTACTGCTTTGCCTTCATAAAGGTAACTTATTCTCTGCTGTTCAGAGAAGTCTAATAGGGAATAATGTACCCCCTACTGTAAATGATAAGGATATTAGCAGTCACTGAGGGGTTCTGCGCCCCCCATATAAAGGCACAAGGCTGCAGGCTGAGTTATACAGGGAACTCTGAGTATCACTCATGTATTATAATAGTTACTGTACCCCCTACTGTAAATGATAAGGATATTAGCAGTCACTGAGGGGTTCTGTGCCCATATAAAGGCACAAGGCTGCAGGCTGAGTTATACAGGGAACTCTGAGTATCACTCATGTATTATAAGGGATACTGTACCCCCTACTGTAAATGATAAGGATATTAGCAGTCACTGAGGGGTTCTGTGCCCCCCATATAAAGGCACAAGGCTGCAGGCTGAGTTATACAGGGAACTCTGATCACATCTTAAAATCCATATGGACACTGAGTGCTTTCACCAAAACTTTATCCTTATTATACAGAAGCTTCTGCATGGAAAGAAGGAAGAGGAGAGCAGAGCTTCATCTCCAGTGAATGCGGCTGAGAGACCCAGCAGTTCTGCCCCACGACCCGAGGAGATCAAGAAGCTCCGAGACATTCTGCAGCAGAGAGACAATGAAATAAGTATCCTTAATGTGCAGTGGGATAAACCTGAGCCAGACATGTACCCCCAGGTTTATAGATGTAGGGATTCTCTCAGTGTCTAGTTTTGATGCTGAGAATCCCTGCCATAAAGTAAGTCAAGGTTGCTGTGTTTTTGCCAGGAAGGAAATACTTGTTACATGGATGCACCAGCCTGTCACCCCTAAGTCTGATATCTGGGTACTATAGTGGGAGTGTGATGCTGGCGAGCAGACGGGGGTGCAAGGTATTAGAATGAGAAAAGTCAAACACTGCTGGGAATTTTTATATAGTGAATAAAGTGCCCCCTATTGTAAAATATAGGGATATTATAAGTCCCCGAGGAGTTCCTTATAATATATAGTGAATAAAGTACCCCCTATTGTAACATATAGGGATATTATAAGCCCCCAAGGGGTTCCTTATATATAGTGAATAAAGTACCCCCTATTGTAACATATAGGGATATTATAAGTCCCAGAGGAGTTCCTTATAATATATAGTGAATGAAGTGCCCCCTATTGTAACATATAGGGATATTTTAAGTCCCAGAGGAGTTCCTTATAATATATAGTGAATAAAGTACCCCCTATTGTAAAATATAGGGATATTATAAGCCCCCGCGGTGTTCCTTATAATATATAGTGAATGAAGTGCCCCCTATTGTAACATATAGGGATATTATAAGCCCCCGAGGGGTTCCTTATAATATATAGTGAATTAAGTGCCCCCTATTGTAACATATAGGGATATTATAAGCCCCCGAGGAGTTCCTTATAATATATAGTGAATAAAGTATCCCCTATTGTAACATATAGGGATATTATAAGCCCCCGAGGAGTTCCTTATAATATATAGTGAATAAAGTGCCCCCTATTGTAACATATAGGGATATTATAAGCCCCCGAGGGGTTCCTTATAATATATAGTGAATTAAGTGCCCCCTATTGTAACATATAGGGATATTATAAGCCCCCGAGGAGTTCCTTATAATATATAGTGAATAAAGTGCCCCCTATTGTAAAATATAGGGATATTATAAGTCACCAAGGAGTTCCATGACCATATAAAAGCACGAGTCCTTCAGCCTTGTGCTTTTATATGGTAATGGAACTCTGAGGTGACTTCTAATATCCTCATATTTTACATCAGGGTATACTTAATTTATTATATGGTTTAGTGAGTCGTGACAGAAATTACATCACTAAGCTCTGATTATAACTGATGACATCACTAAGCACCGTTTATAAGGATATAATTTACAGTTTGGTCCCATAGGGAAATGATCAAACTGTATTTTATATGGTGATACTGATCCGTTCTTATAACTACTCTATATGGCATCTTGCCTAACTTCCCCATAGCCACCCAAGATCGTTGGTGATTAAAGAGGTGGTTTAACGTTTAGTATGTTATAGGATGGCTTGTTCTTAGCAAGTTTTCAATTTGTCTTAATTTTTTCATTTACAAATGGGGGTCATAGTACAGTATGGGGGTACAGCTTATTGTATATATGTATGTATATCTTTATTTATAAAGCGCTACTTATGTACGCAGCGCTGTACAGTAGAATGCCCAGAACATTCCTTCTCTGTATATTTGTATTTATACATATGGGTAGGGGGTGCCATAGTGTTTCCCTTAGACAGTACAGTATGGGGGTACAGCTTATTGTGTGCCCAGAACATTCCTTCTCTGTATATTTGTATATATACATATGGGTAGGGGGTGCCAAAGTGTTTCCCTTAGACAGTACAGTATGGGGGTACAGCTTATTGTGTGCCCAGAACATTCCTTCTGTGTATATTTGTATTTATACATATGGGTAGGGGGTGCCATAGTGTTTCCCTTAGACAGTACAGTATGAGGGTACAGCTTATTGTGTGCCCAGAACATTCCCTCTCTGTATATTTGTATTTATACATATGGGTAGGGGGTGCCATAGTGTTTCCCTTAGACAGTACAGTATGGGGGTACAGCTTATTGTGTGCCCAGAACATTCCTTCTCTGTACATTTGTATTTATAAATATGGGAAGGGGGTGCCATAATGTTTCCTTTAGACAGTACAGTATGGGGGTACAGCTTATTGTGTGCCCAGAACATTCCCTCTCTGTATATTTGTATTTATACATATGGGTAGGGGGTGCCATAGTGTTTCCCTTAGACAGTACAGTATGGGGGTACAGCTTATTGTGTGCCCAGAACATTCCCTCTCTGTATATTTGTATTTATACATATGGGTAGGGGTGCCATAGTGTTTCCCTTAGACAGTACAGTATGGGGGTACAGCTTATTGTGTGCCCAGAACATTCCCTCTCTGTATATTTGTATTTATACATATGGGTAGGGGGTGCCATAGTGTTTCCCTTAGACAGTACAGTATGGGGGTACAGCTTATTGTGTGCCCAGAACATTCCCTCTCTGTATATTTGTATTTATACATATGGGTAGGAGGTGCCATAGTGTTTCCCTTAGACAGTACAGTATGGGGGTACAGCTTATTGTGTGCCCAGAACATTCCTTCTCTGTATATTTGTATTTATACATATGGGTAGGAGGTGCCATAGTGTTTCTCCTATGCATGGCTCTCAGATATCCTGGTTAGCATGCTGAAGAAGGAGAAGAAGAAGACTCAAGACGCAATGTTTGAAATGGCGCCTTCTAGGCTTAATGCCCCCACGCGACACTCAGACAGCTCAGCGCAGTCCGGCAGTTTGGACCAAAGTCCCAAGTCGTCTGTATCTGCGGCTGTGGAAGATCAGATGGGATCTCAGGAATGGAGGTCACATTCTTTTCCCAGGAAAACAGGTGCGTAACGTACGGAGTCAGAACTAAAACAACATGACTTATGAGTACTTCTCCCCCTCTATCCTGAACATCAGAGCACCTATAAAGCCAAATGTGCTTCAGAGACATCACATCCCAATGTCTGGCCGACATTCCCTTCCAAAACTGCGATTGTACCGTCCCTGGAAAGGAGCCTCAGCCAAAGAGCTGTGAGTGAGACACGCACGCTCCTTCCAGATGCAGGGGGCTCCCCATTATGTGGGGGATACGCAGGCTGATAGAGATGGGCAGCACCCTACATCTGGGTGTAAGGTTATTCCCAGCACTGGCACTGCCCCCTCATGAAAAAATTGAGTTTAACCGGATGTTAGTTTCCATAAATTCTCTTTATCTTTCCGAAACAGGAATTCCACCAGCAGCCATTTTAGGAGCATTGGCGCTCATTCTTTAAAAATAATAATAGGTTTATGTTTCACTAGAAACTGGGTGAAATAGAAAACAATGAGGGGATTAACGTCCCTGAAAATGAGTGAAACAGAAAACTATGGGGGGGATTAACTTCTCCTTGAAACTGGGTGAAACAGAAACCAGTGAGGGGATTAACTTCTCCTTGAAACTGGGTGAAACAGAAAACAGTGAGGGGATTAACTTCTTCTTGAAACTGGGTGAAACAGAAACCAGTGAGGGGAATAACTTCTCCTTGAAACTGGGTGAAACAGAAAACAGTGAGGGGAACAACTTATCCTTGAAACTGGGTGAAACAGAAACCAGTGAGGGGAATAACTTCTCCTTGAAACTGGGTGAAACAGAAACCAGTGAGGGGAATAACTTCTCCTTGAAACTGGGTGAAACAGAAACCAGTGAGGGGAATAACTTCTCCTTGAAACTGGGTGAAACAGAAAACAGTGAGGGGAATAACTTCTCCTTGAAACTGGGTGAAACAGAAAACAGTGAGGGGATTAACTTCTTCTTGAAACTGGGTGAAACAGAAACCAGTGAGGGGAATAACTTCTCCTTGAAACTGGGTGAAACAGAAACCAGTGAGGGGAATAACTTCTCCTTGAAACTGGGTGAAACAGAAACCAGTGAGGGGAATAACTTCTCCTTGAAACTGGGTGAAACAGAAAACAGTGAGGGGATTAACTTCTTCTTGAAACTGGGTGAAACAGAAACCAGTGAGGGGAATAACTTCTCCTTGAAACTGGGTGAAACAGAAAACAGTGAGGGGAATAAAATCTCCTTGGGGGGCAGATGAGTTTAAAGGGTACATTCGTGCCAGTTGGGTGGGCGGCACACAGTGTTGTAATCCATTCCGCTTCTGTAGCCATTACTGGAGCCCTCTTGTAGCCGTGCCCATACACCATCTTTACTGGTGGCCCCAGCCTCAGCCAGTTTGTTAACTGGGTTTGGGTGACTGGGAGAAAATAAGCTCTGTATAAACAAACACCTCTATTCCCTAAGCTGCAAGCTCTGTCAGGCTTTGAGATAAGGAGCAACTCATTATAAAGAGGCCTTATCTGTAGATGGTTAAAATATTCGCCCCTTCCCCAAGCCGCAACATCTGTCAGGCTTTGAGATAAGGAGCAGCTTATTATAAAGAGGCCTTACTACGTGCTCCTCCTCAAACAGTGACTCTGGAAAGTGGTTTCAATCCCTATAGATATATATAAAAGGCACAAATGATGTTCGGCACAGTCCCTACTCACTGGCCTGTATAGCAGAGACATATTTAGGCAGAAGATGTTTCTATTGGCTCTGCCTCGGTACGTGATGCGGCTCCGCTGGCTCTGCACATTGCTCGGAACCTGAGCAGCACCTGAATGTCCTGTAAGGCAGAACGCAGAGAAATTGATGGCTCCCTGAGGGGCTTATGTAGCGCGTTTGGCCCCGCGCACACTCGCCCAGAGCCAGGGATTTTTTATTTTTATTTTTGGTATTTTCTTTTTTTAAGCTTCGGTGTCTGTTTCTGTTTTATTGGAATAATGAAAAGCGCTGCTTGTTCAACGTGGAAGTTAACAAAAAGGCCATATTGTTCTCTTTAAAATAGCAGCGGCCTGAGCTTTTTCCCTTAATGTGACTTGTATGTGTGTTCCAAATCATCACCTGGAACCATTCAGCGCTCCGAAAATCCCCCATGACTCACTGCATCCTTTAACCCTTCGTGGTGCCGGCTCCCGGCTGCCTGCTGGGGAGAGGGAAGGATACACTGAGCAAGAATAGACCATAATAATCATAATAATAATGAATAAACCTGGCCCTGCCCACTCCCTAAATGGCCTATTCTAAGCAACTTTTCAATTGGTCTTCATTATGTATTTGTTATAGTGTTTGAATTATTTGCCTTCTTCTTCTGACTCTTTGCAGCTTTCAAATGGGGGTCACTGACCCCGGCAGCCAAACCCTATTGCTCTGTGATCCTCCATTTTATTGTTATTGTTACTTTTTATTCCTTTACATTGCTATTCAGCCCCTCTCCTATTCATATATCAGTCCCTCATTCAAACCACACCCTGGTTGCTAAGGTAATATGGACCCTAGCAACCAGATAGCTGTTATAACTCCAAACTGAAGAGCTGCTGATCAATTATTGAAATAATTAAAGAACAACAAATAATAAAAAATGAAGACCAATTGCAAATTGTCTTGGAATATCACCCATAGAAACCCATGGTTTATTTCTTTGAATGAAAGGGATGGGAAATCAGTAGGGAAAGGCCGGGGGGGGGGGGTGGGGGGCTGGAAAGGCCACTGGGCATCACTGTCACCGCTTCTAATACTGAAAAGCCTCCCATTGGATGGACAGGTGGAGCTTGGTGCTACAGGTGGATATAGGTGCTGCCCCCTGGTGTCTAAATTGGTACCTGCTTATGTCCGACCCAATGGGCTCTCTGTAGGGCTCTTTGGGGCCCCAGCAAAATGGATTAGGAAACCAAATTAATTTGGCGCTCATACATAATCTGACCATTTGATATGGATTTGATTAAACAAAAGCCTAGCAAATAAAAAGGAAATCAAAGTTAATTAAATGACCATATTTTCAAAAATATATGTAAAACATAGGATCAGAGGGAGCTGTTAGTCGTTAGGCCACAAACTGTTAATGAGTAGCGCTGAGCTGATTGGTCTATTCCCAGTAACATATTGTTGGGTATCTTGGTGCCAGGAGGGAACTGGGCAAAGCCCTTCTGTATCCGAACCTGATTTGCTTCTTATTATAAAAGTCTTAGCAGCTTTCATTGCTTGGCTCCCTCATTCTATTGTGTGTAACTAATGCTTCCAGTCCGCTCTGTTTGGCCGCTTGATTTATAGCTTGGGCGCAGTTAGTAATTGGTCAGATATTGACATGATTCCTCCTTCTTGTGAGCCAGATGCTTTCATTCGATCAGCTAAATGGTCCAGTTACTGGTAATGTTACTGTGTCTTTACTGGTAAGGGAGTCAGGTTATGGGGTTCCCTACCAAGAGAGGGGGAATGAGTGATTCATTGGAGGTGGGGAGGAAAGGGGATCTCACCATCAGCATAGGAAGGGGTTCCTTAATGTAAGGGCAGTCAGGTTATGGGATTCCCTACCAAGAGAGGGGGAATGAGTGATTCATTGGGGGTGGGGAGGAAAGGGGATCTCACCATCAGCATAGGAAGGGGTTCCTTACTGTAAGGGCAGTCAGGTTATGGGGTTCCTTACCAAGAGAGGGGGAATGAGTGATTCATTGGGTTGGGGAGGGAAGGGGATCTCACCATCAGCATAGGAAGGGGTTCCTTAATGTAAGGGCAGTCAGGTTATGGGATTCCCTACCAAGAGAGGGGGAATGAGTGATACATTGGGGGTGGGGAGGGAAGGGGATCTCACCATCAGCATAGGAAGGGGTTCCTTACTGTAAGGGCAGTCAGGTTATGGGATTCCCTACCAAGAGAGGGGGAATGAGTGATACATTGGGGGTGGGGAGGAAAGGAGATCTCACCATCAGCATAGGAAGGGGCTCCTTACTGTAAGGGCAGTCAGGTTATGGGATTCCTGACCAAGAGAGGGGGAATGAGTGATACATTGGGGGTGGGGGGAAAGGGGATCTAACCATCAGCATAGGAAGGGGTTCCTTACTGTAAGGGCAGTCAGGTTATGGGGTTCCCTACCAAGAGAGGGGGAATGAGTGATACATTGGGGGTGGGGGGAAAGGGGATCTAACCATCAGCATAGGAAGGGGTTCCTTACTGTAAGGGCAGTCAGGTTATGGGATTCCCTACCAAGAGAGGGGGAATGAGTGATTTATTGGGGGTGGGGAGGAAAGGGGATCTCACCATCAGCATAGGAAGGGGTTCCTTACTGTAAGGGCAGTCAGGTTCATAGAGACAGAGGAGACAGGCCAGTTGGAGTGTAAGATGCGCTGATGTGCGATGGAAATAAAGTAAAGGGAAAGGAATGATTGGGAACGTGCCGCGCTGCTATGAAACCAATGTATATTTAATATAATCCCTCTCCTGGACACACGCCTCCCTAAGGAAACACCCGCCTCATTGTGGTTTATGGCGCAATCACTGAGGGCGCAGGAGGTGCCAATGCACTGGCAGAAAGCTCCGGTCAGGGTGGGGCCCTCCGGTCACTCTATGGTTTTAAAACCTTAATGGAAGGGGCTGCCCCCAGTGCCAAATGTGCCGCGATGAAGGGAATATTTATTTTAAATAACTCCCCAATTTGCAGTTGGTCTTAATTTTTTATTATTTGTAATTTTTAAGTAATTTCACTTTTTGTTCAGCAGCTCTCTAGTTTGGTGTTTCAGCAGCTGTCTGGTTGCTAGGGTCCAAATTACCTTAGCAACCAAAGAGAGGTTTGAATGAGAGACTAATATATGAATAGGGGAGGGGCTGAATAGAAAGAAAAGAAATACAAAGTAACAATAACAATAAAACTGGAGCCTCACAGAGCAATAGGGTTTGGCTGCCGGGGTCAGTGATCCCCATTTGAAAGCTGCAAAGAGAAGAAGAACGGAAATAATTCAAAAACTATAAGAAATAAATAATGAAGACCAATTAAAAAGTTGCTTAGAATTAACCCTTCTATAACATAATAAAAGTGATCTTAAACCACGTCTTTAAGCTTGTTCCATTTCCGACCCATGCCAGAGGAAATAAGGAGCAATGTAAAATAACCCAAATGTGCTGGGAGTGGATCAGTTACCCCAGGAGGGGCAATTATTTTTATTTATTTGTTACTTTTTTAACAATGTTGCAAAGGTCAGTCCCCTAGCGAGTCAGGTCTGTCAGGCTGCTGCCTTGTTTTACATTGTTTCAGGGGTCAGTCTCCCCCAGCGAGTCAGGTCTGTCAGGCTGCTGCCTTGTGTTACAGTGTTTCAGGGGTCAGTCTCCCCCAGCGAGTCAGGTCTGTCAGGCTGCTGCCTTGTGTTACAGTGTTTCAGGGGTCAGTCTCCCCCAGCGAGTCAGGTCTGTCAGGCTGCTGCCTTGTGTTACACTGTTTCAGGGGTCAGTCTCCCCCAGCGAGTCAGGTCTGTCAGGCTGCTGCCTTGTGTTACAGTGTTTCAGGGGTCAGTCTCCCCCAGCGAGTCAGGTCTGTCAGGCTGCTGCCTTGTGTTACACTGTTTCAGGGGTCAGTCTCCCCCAGCGAGTCAGGTCTGTCAGGCTGCTGCCTTGTTTTACATTGTTTCAGGGGTCAGTCTCCCCCAGCGAGTCAGGTCTGTCAGGCTGCTGCCTTGTGTTACAGTGTTTCAGGGGTCAGTCTCCCCCAGCGAGTCAGGTCTGTCAGGCTGCTGCCTTGTGTTACAGTGTTTCAGGGGTCAGTCTCCCCCAGCGAGTCAGGTCTGTCAGGCTGCTGCCTTGTGTTACATTGTTTCAGGGGTCAGTCTCCCCCAGCGGGTCAGGTCTGTCGGGCTGCTGCCTTGTGTTACACTGTTTCAGGGGTCAGTCTCCCCCAGCGAGTCAGGTCTGTCAGGCTGCTGCCTTGTGTTACACTGTTTCAGGGGTCAGTCTCCCCTAGCGAGTCAGGTCTGTCAGGCTGCTGCCTTGTGTTACAGTGTTTCAGGGGTCAGTCTCCCCCAGCGAGTCAGGTTTGTCAGGCTGCTGCCTTGTGTTACATTGTTTCAGGGGTCAGTCTCCCCCAGCGAGTCAGGTCTGTCGGGCTGCTGCCTTGTGTTACAGTGTTTCAGGGGTCAGTCTCCCCCAGCGAGTCAGGTCTGTCGGGCTGCTGCCTTGTGTTACACTGTTTCAGGGGTCAGTCTCCCCCAGCGAGTCAGGTCTGTCGGGCTGCTGCCTTGTGTTACACTGTTTCAGGGGTCGGTCTCCCCCAGCGAGTCAGGTCTGTCAGGCTGCTGCCTTGTGTTACACTGTTTCAGGGGTCAGTCACCCCCAGCGAGTCAGGTCTGTCAGGCTGCTGCCTTGTGTTACACTGTTTCAGGGGTCAGTCTCCCCCAGCGAGTCAGGTCTGTCCGGCTGCTGCCTTGTGTTTCAGGGGTCGGTCTCCCCCAGCGAGTCAGGTCTGTCAGGCTGCTGCCTTGTGTTACACTGTTTCAGGGGTCAGTCTCCCCCAGCGAGTCAGGTCTGTCAGGCTGCTGCCTTGTGTTACACTGTTTCAGGGGTCAGTCTCCCCCAGCGAGTCAGGTCTGTCAGGCTGCTGCCTTGTGTTACAGTGTTTCAGGGGTCAGTCTCCTCCAGCGAGTCAGGTCTGTCCGGCTGCTGCCTTGTGTTTCAGGGGTCGGTCTCCCCCAGCGAGTCAGGTCTGTCAGGCTGCTGCCTTGTGTTACACTGTTTCAGGGGTCAGTCTCCCCCAGCGAGTCAGGTCTGTCCGGCTGCTGCCTTGTGTTTCAGGGGTCGGTCTCCCCCAGCGAGTCAGGTCTGTCAGGCTGCTGCCTTGTGTTACACTGTTTCAGGGGTCAGTCTCCCCCAGCGAGTCAGGTCTGTCAGGCTGCTGCCTTGTGTTACACTGTTTCAGGGGTCAGTCTCCCCCAGCGAGTCAGGTCTGTCAGGCTGCTGCCTTGTGTTACACTGTTTCAGGGGTCAGTCTCCCCCAGCGAGTCAGGTCTGTCAGGCTGCTGCCTTGTGTTACATTGTTTCAGGAGTTGGTCTCCCCCAGCGAGTCAGGTCTGTCAGGCTGCTGCCTTGTGTTACAGTGTTTCAGGGGTCAGTCTCCCCCAGCGAGTCAGGTCTGTCAGGCTGCTGCCTTGTGTTACAGTGTTTCAGGGGTCGGTCTCCCCCAGCGAGTCAGGTCTGTCAGGCTGCTGCCTTGTGTTACATTGTTTCAGGGGTCAGTCTCCCCCAGCGGGTCAGGTCTGTCGGGCTGCTGCCTTGTGTTACACTGTTTCAGGGGTCAGTCTCCCCCAGCGAGTCAGGTCTGTCAGGCTGCTGCCTTGTGTTACACTGTTTCAGGGGTCAGTCTCCCCTAGCGAGTCAGGTCTGTCAGGCTGCTGCCTTGTGTTACAGTGTTTCAGGGGTCAGTCTCCCCCAGCGAGTCAGGTTTGTCAGGCTGCTGCCTTGTGTTACATTGTTTCAGGGGTCAGTCTCCCCCAGCGAGTCAGGTCTGTCGGGCTGCTGCCTTGTGTTACAGTGTTTCAGGGGTCAGTCTCCCCCAGCGAGTCAGGTCTGTCGGGCTGCTGCCTTGTGTTACACTGTTTCAGGGGTCGGTCTCCCCCAGCGAGTCAGGTCTGTCAGGCTGCTGCCTTGTGTTACACTGTTTCAGGGGTCAGTCACCCCCAGCGAGTCAGGTCTGTCAGGCTGCTGCCTTGTGTTACACTGTTTCAGGGGTCAGTCTCCCCCAGCGAGTCAGGTCTGTCCGGCTGCTGCCTTGTGTTTCAGGGGTCGGTCTCCCCCAGCGAGTCAGGTCTGTCAGGCTGCTGCCTTGTGTTACACTGTTTCAGGGGTCAGTCTCCCCCAGCGAGTCAGGTCTGTCAGGCTGCTGCCTTGTGTTACACTGTTTCAGGGGTCAGTCTCCCCCAGCGAGTCAGGTCTGTCAGGCTGCTGCCTTGTGTTACAGTGTTTCAGGGGTCAGTCTCCTCCAGCGAGTCAGGTCTGTCCGGCTGCTGCCTTGTGTTTCAGGGGTCGGTCTCCCCCAGCGAGTCAGGTCTGTCAGGCTGCTGCCTTGTGTTACACTGTTTCAGGGGTCAGTCTCCCCCAGCGAGTCAGGTCTGTCCGGCTGCTGCCTTGTGTTTCAGGGGTCGGTCTCCCCCAGCGAGTCAGGTCTGTCAGGCTGCTGCCTTGTGTTACACTGTTTCAGGGGTCAGTCTCCCCCAGCGAGTCAGGTCTGTCAGGCTGCTGCCTTGTGTTACACTGTTTCAGGGGTCAGTCTCCCCCAGCGAGTCAGGTCTGTCAGGCTGCTGCCTTGTGTTACACTGTTTCAGGGGTCAGTCTCCCCCAGCGAGTCAGGTCTGTCAGGCTGCTGCCTTGTGTTACATTGTTTCAGGAGTTGGTCTCCCCCAGCGAGTCAGGTCTGTCAGGCTGCTGCCTTGTGTTACAGTGTTTCATGAGTCAGAACCCCCAGTGAGTATTTTTGCTAATAAGATATGTAGGTAAAATACATTCTGATGCCACAAAGGATGTTGGGAGTTGTTTCCCCCAGTGTCCCACAGATAAGGGGTCCCCCCTCACACCAGGGCTGTTCCGGGGGAAAGGAGACCCTGCTTCTCAGGTTCAGGCTATTCGGTTGCTATTTATTTCAGCCCTATACAAGATGTACCTGGCAGGGTGACACTGAGCAGATTTCCTGGTTCCCCCGTGCCAGGGCAGTGCCGCTCCGCTGTTATTCCATACGAGCAGTGACGGGGGCAAAACATCCTCGTGTGTTTCCCTTGGAAGCCTCCTGTAGGTCCTTTAAGGTAATGGCCCGGTGCCAGGGCCAAAACTACTCTCTCAGCCGCCCCGGACCAATTTACTCACCGAGCGCCTGTGTTTCTCTTTCCTAATAACTCCCTGCACTTGTCCTGCCCCGATATCATCCGCTCAGGATACGGCTCCAGTGCTTTATATACTGGATATATAGATATATATGGCCGGCTGGGGCAAGGCAAGCTGAGGGTATTTTGCAATGCCCTTTCTTGTATAATGTCCATCCTTGAAAAGTGTCCCCCTAGTATAGTGCCCTTTTTTGTATAGTGCCCTTTCTTGTATAGTGTCCCCCTAGTATACTGTCCTTCCTTGTATAGTGTCCCCCAATTATAGTGTCCATTCTTATATACTG
The DNA here is from genome assembly GCF_000004195.4 of Xenopus tropicalis. Lineage (NCBI taxonomy): Eukaryota > Metazoa > Chordata > Amphibia > Anura > Pipidae > Xenopus > Xenopus tropicalis. Next base: position 3,955,538 of record NC_030681.2, on the reverse strand, counting down.
TCCTTCCTTGTATAGTGTCCCCCAAGTATAGTGTCCATTCTTATATACTGTCCTTCCTTGTATAGTGTCCCCCAAGTATAGTGTCCATTCTTATATACTGTCCTTCCTTGTATAGTGTCCCCCAAGTATAGAGTCCATTCTTATATACTGTCCTTCCTTGTATAGTGTCCCCCTAGTATACTGTTCTTCCTTGTATAGTGTCCCCCAAGTATAGAGTCCATTCTTATATACTGTCCTTCCTTGTATAGTGTCCCCCTAGTATACTGTCCTTCCTTGTATAGTGTCCCCCAAGTATAGTGTCCATTCTTATATACTGTCCTTCCTTGTATAGTGTCCCCCAAGTATAGAGTCCATTCTTATATACTGTCCTTCTTTGTATAGTGTCCCCCTAGTATACTGTCCTTCCTTGTATAGTGTCCCCCAATTATAGTGCCCCCCTAGTATAGTGTCCCCCTAGTATACTGTCCTTCCTTGTATAGTGTCCCCCAAGTATAGAGTCCATTCTTATATACTGTCCTTCCTTGTATAGTGTCCCCTTAGTATACTGTCCTTCCTTGTATAGTGTCCCCCTAGTAAACTGTCCTTCCTTGTATAATGTCCCCCTAGTATACTGTCCTTCCTTGTATAGTGTCCCCCAAGTATACTGTCCTTCCTTGTATAATGTCCCCCTAGTATACTGTCCTTCCTTGTATATTGTCCCCCAAGTATAGAGTCCATTCTTATATACTGTCCTTCCTTGTATAGTGTCTGCCCTTATATAGTGTAACTCCCAGCACCTTGTGGCGCTATTGGATGCTTCTCAGTGATTTGCCACGCCCCCCAAGCTTAGCTCCTCCCCCAGCAGCCCACTGAGCATGTGCAGTGCCACTGCCGGATGAACTGAGAGGCCTGAATATAAAACACTGCATTTCTAGCCATATTTATTATTTAGGCTTTAGTTCTCCTTTAAAGATTGTGGTTTAGAGGCCGAAGCCTAACGTTCTGTGACTGGGCTGTATAATGGCTGATTGTATTTCCCAGCAGGAGAGGAAATGTCTCTCGGACGGCAAGAAGCATTTGAAATCTTCAAAAGGGATTATCCCGACCGAGTCACCATTGAGGATAACAAGAGGCTCCTGAAGCAGAGGTACAGTGTTCTGCCCCCTACAGGGTGAACCCGGCATTGCATTATCCCACGTGCATTGGTTCTGGAGGGAGTATTGGGGCGGGACTAGGACCATGGGTATTAGGGAAATGGGTGTAAGCTGGGGGCAACTAGAAAAGCATCTTATTGGCTAAACTGGTAGTGTAATGGTTTATGCCTACAACAGGGGGTGCCAGGCACATAGCTCTTCTCCTACCCCTAGTCCAGTACCTAGAGTCCTACCCCTAGTCCAGTACCTAGAGTCCTACCCCTAGTCCAGTACCTAGAGTCCTACCCCTAGTCCAGTACCTAGAGTCCTACCCCTAGTCCAGTACCTAGAGTCCTACCCCTAGTCCAGTACCTAGAGTCCTACCCCTAGTCCAGTACCTAGAGTCCTACCCCTAGTCCAGTACCTAGAGTCCTACCCCTAGTCCAGTACCTAGAGTCCTACCCTTAGTCCAGTACCTAGAGTCCTACCCCTAGTCCAGTACCTAGAGTCCTACCCCTAGTCCAGTACCTAGAGTCCTACCCCTAGTCCAGTACCTAGAGTCCTACCCCTAGTCCAGTACCTAGAGTCCTACCCCTAGTCCAGTACCTAGAGTCCTACCCCTAGTCCAGTACCTAGAGTCCTACCCCTAGTCCAGTACCTAGAGTCCTACCCCTAGTCCAGTACCTAGAGTCCTACCCCTAGTCCAGTACCTAGAGTCCTACCCCTAGTCCAGTACCTAGAGTCCTACCCCTAGTCCAGTACCTAGAGTCCTACCCCTAGTCCAGTACCTAGAGTCCTACCCCTAGTCCAGTACCCAGAGTCCTACGCCTAGTCCAGTACCCAGAGTCCTACCCCTAGTCCAGTACCCAGAGTCCTACCCCTAGTCCAGTACCCAGAGTCCTACCCCTAGTCAGTACCAGGCTACCCTGTCAGTAGAGTCCTACCCCTTGTCCAGTACCTAGAGTCCTACCCCTAGTCCAGTACCTAGAGTCCTACCCCTAGTCCAGTACCTAGAGTCCTACCCCTAGTCCAGTACCTAGAGTCCTACCCCTAGTCCAGTACCTAGAGTCCTACCCCTAGTCCAGTACCTAGAGTCCTACCCCTAGTCCAGTACCTAGAGTCCTACCCCTAGTCCAGTACCTAGAGTCCTACCCCTAGCAGGGCCGGATTTCTACTTGGGGCGCCCCAAGGCCGCCCCCATTCGGCGCCCCCCCACCCCCGCCGCGTAAACGCGAATGCGCATGCGCCTAACTTGCGCATGCGCGAACAACCTCTATCGCTAATGCGCATGCGCAAGCGCCTAACTTAGAACTCCCATACGGAGCAGTGGGGAGATGTCCCCATTGCTCCGTATGGGAGCAAAATGTTAACATTTGCTTGCGGCGGGGCGGCATGCCGCCCCTGTGTATTTGCCGCCCTAGGCCCGGGCCTTTGTGGCCTCGCCACAAATCCGGGCCTGACCCCTAGTCCAGTACCTAGAGTCCTACCCCTTGTCCAGTACCTAGAGTCCTATGCCTAGTCCAGTACCCAGAGTCCTACCCCTAGTCCAGTACCTAGAGTCCTACCCCTAGTCCAGTACCTAGAGTCCTACCCCTAGTCCAGTACCTAGAGTCCTACCCCTAGTCCAGTACCTAGAGTCCTACCCCTAGTCCAGTACCTAGAGTCCTACCCCTAGTCCAGTACCTAGAGTCCTACCCCTAGTCCAGTACCTAGAGTCCTACCCATAGTCCAGTACCTAGATTCCTACCCCTAGTCCAGTACCTAGAGTCCTACCCCTAGTCCAGTACCTAGAGTCCTACCCCTAGTCCAGTACCTAGAGTCCTACCCCTAGTCCAGTACCTAGAGTCCTACCCCTAGTCCAGTACCTAGAGTCCTGTGCATTATCCATAAGTCACCCATTCGTCACTCCCCTTCTCCCTGGTCGTCACCATGTATTAAAGTTTTTTATTCAAACAAATTCTCCTTATATATATAATTGTTTGCCCAATACTGCTTTCTGCTTTTAATAGCAATTATATATATTTAAATCCTGCAACTCAAAAACCATTGCAAATATGCTATGAACAATTCGCTTAGAATTATGGTGTCTTTTAAAGGCAAAAAAATTATATTTTTTGCTTTAATAAATAAGCGAGCATTCAACATGTGAGTTTATTTGATTTAGAAAAACAAGTTCACAAACTTGAAAATTGGTAATTAATCCCATTAAAGTTTAAAAGCAACACTGCCATGTAAATAATGAATTGCTTTATGTAATATCCCTTTAATAGAGAACGAACAGAACATAATGACAGCCCTAAGATGCCCCCGGCCCGTATCCCAGCACCCACTATACAAACATACACTCAGCAAGAAAGGAAGCCATTTTGCTCAGGGCAGGGAGTTGCACTCATTCCCCTAGGGGGGTTTATAATGAGGGACAGAGGGTTCTGCTGACTTGTGGTACTCGGAGTAAAATGATTGGGCAGCGACCCAGAAATGTTCTCGTTGCTTAGTCAGACCTTTCTAGGCAACATGAGTCCCTCCGGGGAAGCCACACTGCTCCTCTGAGACGGACTGGCCAAACAGAACCAAGGCCACACTGACCGGGCTGCTAATGAGTCAGGGCTTTTGTACTGGGCAGACTCTATCTATAGCCCATTAAATGTGTATGTAATGAAAATGCAACACTGCTTGTGGGTTTATTTAAACCCCGTTAGGGTATCAGATTTGAATATTTAATTGCTGACTTCGACAATGAGGGGGCATTAGAGTGGGAGTAATGGTTCAAGCAAGGTGGCAAGTTCTGATCAGTAGAGGGCGCTCCGTATTGGGAAATCCTAAGTCTAATTGTATATGGGCTTATTCATTTCCAGCCTGGCCCCTTGGCTGGAGCTGAACCAATGGCTCCTGTAGGGACACACAAACTAAGCAGCTCCCGGGGGCCCCCTTGCCATTGCCGGAATTGAGCCAAAGTGAACCAATGGCTCCTGTAGGGACACACAAACTAAGCAGCTCCCGGGGGGCCCCCTTGCCATTGCCGGCATTGAGCCAAAGTGAACCAATGGCTCCTGTAGGGACACACAAACTAAGCAGCTCCCGGAGGGCCCCCTTGCCATTGCCGGCATTGAGCCAAAGTGAACCAATGGCTCCTATAGGGACACACAAACTAAGCAGCTCCCGGGGGGGCCCCCTTGCCATTGCCGGCATTGAGCCAAAGTGAACCAATGGCTCTTGTAGGGACAAACAAACTAAGCAGCTCCCGGGAGGCCCCCTTGCTGGCATTGAGCCAAAGTGGACCAATGGCTCCTGTAGGGACACAAACTAAACAGCTCCCGGGGGGGCCCCTTACCATTGAGCCAAAATGAACCAATGGCTCCTGTAGGGACACACAAACTAAACAGCTCCCGGGGGGCCCCCTTACCATTGAGCCAAAGTGAACCAATGGCTCCTGTAGGGACACACAAACTAAGCAGCTCCCGGGGGCCCCCTTGCCATTGCCGGCATTGAGCCAAAGTGACCCACTGGCTCCTGTAGGGACACAAACTAAACAGCTCCCGGGGGGGCCCCTTACCATTGAGCCAAAATGAACCAATGGCTCCTGTAGGGACACACAAACTAAACAGCTCCCGGGGGGCCCCCTTACCATTGAGCCAAAGTGAACCAATGGCTCCTGTAGGGACACACAACTAAGCAGCTCCCGGGGGGCCCCGTTGCCATTGAGCCAAAGTGAACCAATGGCTCCCGTAGGGACACACAACTAAGCAGCTCCCGGGGGGCCCCGTTGCCATTGAGCCAAAGTGACCCACTGGCTCCTGTAGGGACACACAACTAAGCAGCTCCCGGGGGGCCCCGTTGCCATTGAGCCAAAGTGAACCAATGGCTCCCGTAGGGACACACAACTAAGCAGCTCCCGGGGGGCCCCGTTGCCATTGAGCCAAAGTGACCCACTGGCTCCTGTAGGGACACACAACTAAGCAGCTCCCGGGGGGCCCCGTTGCCATTGAGCCAAAGTGACCCACTGGGTAATGTCGGCTCTGCTGTGTTGTTTCAGGAAAGGGGGTTAAAACAGTTAAATGAATGTTTAGAGTAAAGCCTCAGTATTTATTTTTAAGTTTTAATATGAAAAAGAAATAAATCAAGTAACCGGCTTTGTGAGTCACGTTCCAACAGCAACAGCTTGAGGCAGCGGCGTCTCCCACGTCCCCCCATTTACTTCCATTTGCCTCATTATATTTCTATCTGATGCATCTCTGGCAACTGGGAACGGTCCCATCAGTTACACTGTATGAGGATATGGCCTCTTCCAAGTGAATTGCACTAAAATCTATTATGGATATTGGGAAATGTGAAACCCACACTCAAGATTTAAATGTTTAACTATTAATAAAAGACTTTTGAAATGCGGGTATTAATTATCCCTTATAATACATGAGTATAATACAGCCTTGTGCCTTTATATGGGCACAGAACCCCTCAGTGACTGCTAATATCCTTATCATTTACAGTAGGGGGTACATTATCCCTTATAATACATGAGTGATACTCAGAGTTCCCTGTATAACTCAGCCTGCAGCCTTGTGCCTTTATATGGGCACAGAACCCCTCAGTGACTGCTAATATCCTTATCATTTACAGTAGGGGGTACATTATCCCTTATAATACATGAGTGATACTCAGAGTTCCCTGTATAACTCAGCCTGCAGCCTTGTGCCTTTATATGGGGGGCACAGAACCCCTCAGTGACTGCTAATATCCTTATAATTTACAGTAGGGGGTACATTATAACATATAATACATGAGTGATACTCAGAGTTCCCTGTATAACTCAGCCTGCAGCCTTGTGCCTTTATATGGGCACAGAACCCCTCAGTGACTGCTAATATCCTTATCATTTACAGTAGGGGGTACATTATCCCTTATAATACATGAGTGATACTCAGAGTTCCCTGTATAACTCAGCCTGCAGCCTTGTGCCTTTATATGGGCACAGAACCCCTCAGTGACTGCTAATATCCTTATCATTTACAGTAGGGGGTACATTATCCCTTATAATACATGAGTGATACTCAGAGTTCCCTGTATAACTCAGCCTGCAGCCTTGTGCCTTTATATGGGGGGCACAGAACCCCTCAGTGACTGCTAATATCCTTATCATTTACAGTAGGGGGTACATTATCCCTTATAATACATGAGTGATACTCAGAGTTCCCTGTATAACTCAGCCTGCAGCCTTGTGCCTTTATATGGGCACAGAACCCCTCAGTGACTGCTAATATCCTTATCATTTACAGTAGGGGGTACAGTATCCCTTATAATACATGAGTGATACTCAGAGTTCCCTGTATAACTCAGCCTGCAGCCTTGTGCCGTTGTTGAATATTCAGTATATTAAAACCCTATACATTAACCCCTTGAGTACCAGCAGTAATCTCTGTGCTTTCTTTGCATTAGGTTTGCTGAAGCAAAGTCTCTGGGAGAAGAAGTGAATAAAGTGAGAAGCAGAATAAGTAAGTGCTTTTATTATACTAATTAATCCAAGCTCCTTATGATCAGATACAATGTTAATTAGTAACATGACAATCTATCTATTAAAGCGGAAGTAAACCCTGACACTTTCCGCGACTAATCTGTTCCCCCATAGCCATGTCCAGAACTACAGAGCTGCATTACAACATTGCTCCCCCACCCTGAGCTGTGCCCCTTCTGTTCCCAGCCGCCATCTTGGTGATCGGTAACCAGAATATGCACACTGGCACCCAACCTGGGATATTGGGGTACAAGGTTGTATTGGCCCCAATAGGGCACTGGATAAAAACCTTGTGGGCTCTGGTCCTGTTGGGCCCCTTTCCACTGGGCATGTTGGTTGGTGGGCCGGATTTGCTGTCATCAGTGGGGGGGCAGAGTAGCGCAGGGGGCGTGTCCTTGATTCGCATAAAGAAGGTATTTAGACCCTTAAATCTCCACCTTTATTTTGTCTCATTATCACCACTTTTGCTGCTTTTCTGCTAAACTTGCCCAGTACTCGGCCGTTATTACTCCCCCCCGGGGGGGCGCTTCTAGCAGCAGGGTCCCAAATGCGTCACGCCTGTGTGTGCGAGGATTTGAAAGGGATCAGGCAGACGGGACTTCTAAGGCAAGTTAATAAGTAAGTCACCAAATTCATTACTTACACAAAGGGAAATGATTATTTAAGTAAAGCTGCGAGTGTTTGCCTCCCCCCCCGATGAAAGGAAAAATGGCTTCCCATTGAGCCAGCTGGCCCCGGCGCACTTTGCTCAACAGATGCTGATAGCAGTGATTAAATGTGCTGACATTGTTTATGCTTCACTTTCTCAATTAGATCCCTATAAATTATACATCTCCCTCAATGATGTCTGTGTCTCCGCCCCCACTTATAGATCTGCCACATATACCCCGGGGGGTTTTCCTTTTTGTTGATTAACTGTAAATTTGGCTACCGACCCTTCTACAGCGGTGACAGAAGTGAGTCCAGATCGGTCCCGGCCAATGCTGGAATGTGGCAGCTGGGCTCAGGCACATAGAGGTTGCTTTTGGCGCAATGGTACAGGCTGTGTGTTACTATAGGCCTCTCCTGCAGGGTTGGACTGTGGGGTGCAGGGCCCCTAAATCTGTATGTTGATGGGACACTGTCATGCAATGCAGTCACCAAATGTATCTGATATTTGTGTTTGTGTTATGGGAGTTCTTAAAGGGACCCTGCCATGATATTTATGGGGCGCTGTTTATCTCTAAATGACCCTGTTACACAGCAAATAATTCCCTCTGCCATTTAACCTCTTATTCTTGAACCAACAAATATATTTGTAGCTGTAATATTGGTGTGTAGGCGCCATCTCAGTGCATTGTGCCTGAGTCTGAGCTTTCAGCCAGCGCTACCCATTAGAACTGCTTTCAGCTAACCTATTGTTTCTCCTACTCCCATGTAACTGGAGGAGTCCCAAGCCGGACTTGGATTTCTTACTATTGAGTGCTATTCTGATACCTACTGGGAGCTGCTATCTTGCTCCCTTCCCATTGTTCTGCTGATCGGCTGCTGGGGGTGAGGGGGGGGGATATCACTCCAACTTGCAACGCAGCAGTAAAGTGTGCCTGAGTCTGAGCTTTCAGAAGGAGCCGGCGCTACACATTAGAACTGCTTTCAGCTAACCTATTGTTTCTCCTCCCATGTAACTGGAGGAGTCCCAAGCCGGACTTGGATTTTTTACTATTGTGTGCCATTCTCATATCTACCACTAGGTGGGGTTTGGGAGCATTTTTAGCAATTCAGATGTCAAGGAGCTGTTAACTTGTTACCTTCCCATTGTTCTGCTGATTGGCTGCTGGTGGGGAAAGGGAGGGGGGGGGGGGATATTACTCCAACTTGCAGAGCAAGTCATACAGCTGAGGGCACCTGGGAAACTAAGACTAGTGCAGAGCAGTACATTGCCCTAGTGATGAGCATTACATTGCCCTAGTGCAGAGCAGTACATTGCCCTAGTGCGGAGCGGTACGTTGCCCTAGTGCGGAGCGGTACGTTGCCCTAGTGCGGAGCGGTACGTTGCCCTAGTGCGGAGCGGTACGTTGCCCTAGTGCGGAGCGGTACGTTGCCCTAGTGCGGAGCGGTACGTTGCCCTAGTGCGGAGCGGTACGTTGCCCTAGTGCGGAGCGGTACGTTGCCCTAGTGCGGAGCGGTACGTTGCCCTAGTGCGGAGCGGTACGTTGCCCTAGTGCGGAGCGGTACGTTGCCCTAGTGCGGAGCGGTACGTTGCCCTAGTGCGGAGCGGTACGTTGCCCTAGTGCGGAGCGGTACGTTGCCCTAGTGCGGAGCGGTACGTTGCCCTAGTGCGGAGCGGTACGTTGCCCTAGTGCGGAGCGGTACACTGCACTAGACGTTGCCCTACAACTACTCAGAGCCTCTGACAGTGGGGCTTGTGTTCCCGTAAGACTAATAATAGTATTGTTCATTAGAAGACATATTACTGCGGCCAAAAAGGGTAGTTGGTTGTACTTTCGGAAACCGGTTTATTAGCTCCTGTAAGGGTGCCCAGCGAGCCCATAAGCCTCAAGGCATCACATATACTTTTTTTTTTCCAGTTTTGCATTTGTCTAACAAGGCACAACCCTTTGTCTTTATTCCCAATTATCACAATTACTTACATAGCTGAAGCTTGGCAGGCAGCGAGTATAATGGAGTGTCATAAGGGAAACGTTAAGTCAAACCAGCTGTCGCGGCCGAGGCAGAAATGTTTTGTTGAAGTGAAAACAATACCGACCTCTCTGCAAAATTCCCTTCTGTTTGCGTTAGAATAACCCGCGTTATGGGGCGCTCCATTGGCTGGCTTTAAAGGGGAAATTATGTCACTCAGCCCCCAGATTTCTCTGTGATTGCGTTTCATTTCCGCAGGCAACTCTTCATGTTATTTTCTGAGAGAGGAGCCGAGATACCGAGCCCCAAGGCCTCTGGGGTTGTGCCGAATGTTTATATATCGGGCTGCATAATCCTGCAACTATAACTTGTGGCGACGTATTCCAATATAACTATGGTTGCACACAGTGCAGGATATGGTTCAGGATTCAGCAGGATTGGGATTGGCCAAATCTATGATTCTGGCCGGCCAAATCCGAAAATAGTGGCATCCCTAGATGTAACAGCTTCATGTTCCCCAATCTTTATAATATTTTACTGTATATACTCGAGTATAATCCAAATATAAGTCGAGGTACCTAAGAAAACTGGAAAAACTTATTGACTCGAGTATAAGCCTAGGGTGGGAAATGCAGCAGCTACTGCTAAGTTTCAATAATCAAAATAAATACCAATAAAATTACATTAATTGAGGCATCAGTGGGGTATATGGTTTTCAAAACAGTAAATTAGCTCTGTAAGTGGAGAAGAGGGTCAACAAAAACAATATGGTATCAACAATGATACCTTAAGAGTATGAATTTGGGAGCGGGCCGGGGCACTGGAGGGTTGCGGGGGGCCTAATTTGCACACAAAGGACAGAGGGTGCTAGTCTGGAGGGACCCATGGCACCCAACTCGAGTATAAGCCGAGGGTGACTTTTTTAGCAAAAATTAGGCTTATACTCGAGTATATACAGTAAACATTCTGTACTCCATTAAACATTTCTTCAATATTCCAATATTTCCACCTCACTTCCCCCATCACTGTTTAGGCTCTCCAGGCGTCTATTGTCTGCGCAGGTCGCCAGTTCTCAGTCCAAGAGCCAATAGAAATGGTGCAAACCCAGAGGAACGGTGGCCAGAGGAAGTGAGGGCAAGTGAGATGCAATACAAATTATCTCCTCTAAAGGGGTTGTTCGCCTTTACAATAACGTTTAGTATGATACAGAGAATGCGATTCTGAGACAGTTTGCAATTGGTCCTTATTTTGTATTATTTGTGGTTTTTGAATTATTTAGCTTTTTGTTCAGCAGCTTTCCAGTTTGGAATTGCAGCAGCTTTCTGGTTGCTAGGGTCCCATCTAACCTAGCAACCAGGCAGTGATTCGAAAGAAAGACAGGAATATGAATAGGGGAGGGCCTAAATAGAAAGATAAATAATAATTAAATCTTTTACAGCACAGCATCAAGCCTGCTCAGTGTGCTCCTCTCTCCCCCTCCCTTCTCCTCCTCCTCCCATGTCAGCTCTTTCCCCCTCCCATCTCTGCTGTGTAATCTGAGTTTAGAGCCATTCCAGGAGCAGTATGCAGACAGGAAAGTAAAGTCAGACCAAGCTAAAATGGCAGCTGCTATCTTATACAAAGAGAGGGAGCTTCTAGGGCTGTTACTCAGGCAGGTAAAGCTTTGTGCAGAATAAATATAGGGTTCTAGGTGGCACTAATGTGGCTAATCTATTGGCAGTAAAATGCCTTCTCTTTTAAGACTCCATATAAAATACAAAATAGAAAGATTGAGCTCAGTGCCAGGCAGCAGCTAAAAGGCTTAAATAATATTAATGGAGCCTTTCAGAAGATTAAGATATCATTTTGTCTCTTTGGGGATTTCCGGGTTGACCTTACAATAACTATGATCCTCCTTTTGCCATTGTTTTACCAATGAAACATCATGAATGTATCCATGTCAGCCAAGTGTTGAATAAATACAAGACCTTTATGGCTCAATGAATGTCATACTGAAGTCTTCTCATCTGGGGGCTGAATGGGCGATCTCTTCCCAGTCTCCCAGGCCCACCAGTTCCAGTTATTGCAGCACTGGGTGGGTAACGTAGGTCAGCTTCCATGTGATCTCCTAGGGATTCAGCTGTAAACTTTGTAGGGCTAAAGGAACATAGGGGTAACTTGCTCCTGAGAAGTTTCACATTGAATCCACTTTTCTAGTCTAGTTGCTAACTTTGGTCAATGGAACTGAATTGAGTACAAAGAGACCCGTTTGCTCATTGGCTAAACACTAAATGAAAAGCCTTGATGACTTGAACGTTAGTAATCCTGAGTTTGCATCACTGCCGTGGGGGCCACGTAGGGCTGATTCATGTCTTTGTTCCGTTCAACCTTCTCCTTTGCCTCTTTGTGGGCCGACTTCATATAAACAGCCGATGTTCTCATCGATTTATACTGAGTGACGGAGAATATGAAGAGGCAACGTGGAATATTCCCTCAGCCTAGGGACAACATCAGAGCAAATACTGCAGGACACAGAAAAGCTCAGCCACATCTGGGATCATTATTCCCCGAACAGATAGACATCTTGGACTGTGCACTAATTTGGGTTCAAATTATCTGTATAATTCAGAACATGCTCTCTGTGTTTACTCGCGTAGACAAAGATCCTTAGAAAAACAATCTCGGTTGAACTACTGATGGCCAAATGCAGTGTCTGGGGGAGTAGATCAGACTCCGGGCAAGGCCTTAACAACATCTCACGGTTTGTTCTGCACCCTGATTTGCTGCTTTAGGGGTAACTAGATATCAGTTCTGGAATTTGTTGTCAATTTTGTGTTCCATGAACTCAGTTACCCAAGATAAGTGCAGCTTCACACACGAGCCAGAAATGTTACCGCTGTCTCATATGTTGGGTGGGAAACCATGGTGGTATAGAGTTCTAGATTTCGGGAAAAAAATCTGCAATTTGAGGAAAGATGGGGCTTATATAGTGTGTGTGTGCCAGGCCAGTTGTTTGGCACAAGTAAGAGTCTTGTTTTGTCTTTGGGACTGTACTGCTGAATAGAAACCACAAATGAACCCTACTTATCTTGGGTTCTCTTTAGTCGCTAAAGATATTACTGCTTGGGTACTTGCATCTATTTGAGAATAGCTGGGTACCTATGTACTGTAATAGCCTTTAAAGGGGCACTAAACCCTGCTACACAGCACAACCAAACTTTACTCAGCTGTTGCTGGACTGCAACATGGTGACGTGACTCTGGTTATGCCCCTGCCAGTTCCTTCAAAGCAGGTTCTGTAGGTCTGACTTGAAGTCACATAACCCAAAGACTGTAGACAGTGCTGGGCCAAGCCGGCCAGGCGCCCTAGGCAACCTGGCCGGCTTGGACCCCCACCACCCTCCCCCTGTTTGTCCTTCTGCCTGTTTAAGGAGTAGATTATCTGATGTACAAAGATGTCTATGGATCTACTGAGAAGACCAGGGGTCATGAAAAGGTCCATGTCTAGCCCACAGGCCTCTAACTAGACAGCCCTGTCCTAGAGAATCAGTCACTTGTAATGTCTCTCAGGCCAATAGAGCTGTCTCGCTTACAAATTCTTTATAGGGTATTTAGCACAGGAATGAGGGGCCCTTAAACCCCCACCAACCAGCCATTCTCCTCAGATCTAGAGCCGCAGCTAGCAGAGGAGACCACCTGTGCCTCTATACTTTGCTCCAACAAATAGCATTGCCATTTATTTACAGACTCCATCCCCGGAACCCTATTAATGGCCAGTGACACCCAAAGTCTACTGAGAACATGCCCTGGGGGTGAGGGGAGTTGCCCCAGTAAATCTTTCTTTATTTTTATCATTGTCCTGGTTGATCTGCTCACTAGTTCCACTTCTCCTTCTGCCTTGAACCCAAAATCTAAGTATAAGTAAATGTGATTGGAACTAATGTTCTGTTGAGACATGGTGGTTCAGCCCGGCCCAACTCAGTCACCGGATCCCAAGGAAACTATTATTTCAGTTTATTCCTGAGCCATTGTGTTCATTTGTGGGGAACCTTCAGGCATCATCTAGAGAAGATTTGTAATTTTACTATAAAGCAACATTTTATTTTTATTTTGTGTTATTTGAGGCCAAGATTTCCTTTCTGGGTCACCAGAATCTGCTCGTGTTTCATTCTGGCCCGGGAGGCAGCAGGGAGTTAGGGGGGCAGAGGAAGGCTCGGCGGGGAATCTTTCACTAATGTGGGCAGCAGGAAGAACCGAGGCCACAATTCAGACAAATGTGTTTACTGCTGCGACGCAAATGTGTATTTATAAAGCAATGCGCTTTGGGTTTGAAACGGCTTCAGAGGGAACGACGCGCATTACCGATGGCGCTTGGCAAACTGGTGCCATTGATGAAACCTCAGCTAAAGGCGGAGCCGTATTCTGTAACGGGCCACTGGTTATTTGGCTTGTATTGGTATAAACTTGTGTATATATGTTAGTCCCTAATGTGGGATGGACCAGACCTGGCTGGGATTAAAAACAGGCCCTGGCTTTTTACGTACACGGAGGCCCAAACAGCCCCACCACCTGCCCAATAAATAGTGACTGTCTGTGGCACCTTACAGCCCCCCCGGTATTCCCAGTACCCAGAGGCACAAACAGCCCCCCCAGCCCAATAAATAGTGAGTGTCTGTGGCACCTTACAGCCCCCCTGGCATTCCCAGTACCCAGAGGCACAAACAGCCCCCCCCCAGCCCAATAAATAGTGACTGTCTGTGGCACCTTACAGCCCCCCTGGCATTCCCAGTACCCAGAGGCACAAACAGCCCCCCAGCCCAATAAATAGAGACTGTCTGTGGCACCTTACAGCCCCCCTGGCATTCCCAGTACCCAGAGGCACAAACAGCCCCAGCCCAATAAATAGTTACTGTCTGTGGCCAACCCTAACCTCCCAGCTCCCTAACCCTACCCGAGCCAGGTTCTGCCCTGTATTTATAGACTCACACCCACCCCGCAACGATGTCACAATAGACATGGCGGGCGCGTCTATAAATACAAAAGCTAGAAGAGGCAGCCGGCAGTGTTAGGTTGGGGGCATAGAGGGAGAGTGGAAGAGCTCAATCGAACCCCCTGTGACCTGCAAGTGATGTGCCAAGGTCGACCCGAACCCCAAGGTCCCACAGGTATTGGGCCGGGCCGCTCATCACTACTGAGCGCTAAACAGGCATGGAGACATGAACAGGGACAGTAGTTTCCTATGAAGCCCCTCAATATGAAGCCAAACTGTACATGAAATTGGAGAGTGGTTATTTGAAAGAATGAAGCCACAAAGCGGGTCTCATTATCTCCGACCCAATACAGGATCCCGATTGACGTCACAATTTCACTCGGCGCATTACGCCAGATTACCCTGATTTATAGCTTGGTAAGGGATTTGCAAACGCGTTTTACACGTCGCCCCCTTCCAAAAGCAACGTGCGGTCAGGAAAATCAATTTAGAAATTCCGCGCTCGGCTCTAAATTGCCCGCGAGCAATATTAAATATCTCCTGATCTAGCCCAACGCCTACAACTATGCCTAGCATTCGGCCCGTGGAATTCTTGCCATTCCCATTATTTTCTTTTGTAATAACTGTTTGTAACAGATCTCCCCTTAATCATACGCTCGCGTTTGAACCTGCCAAATCTGCTGGAAACTCGAGAGCGCCAACTAAATACATGAGACATGCCCAGAGCGGTCGGTGTGTACACAAGGGCACCTACAGGGTTCCGCCTGCGATAATCTCGTCGCTGAAATGTACTGGGGGCCCTTCAAAGGTGCCGCCGGGCGATTGTTGTTCTTGGTCCCTTCGCGCCACGACTTGATCTGATTGTTCCACATAAAAACATGAGAGGTGGGGTGCAACAGTCCCTCAATAAAAAAGGCACACTGTGGCCATGCCGAGAGCGCATGTAAGCACAGCTGGGCTTTCTTCTCCATCCAAACGCAATTAATTCAATCATTTAGGGAGGGAGTGGACCCACCAGAACCTTGTGGGAGTCGGAGATGCAACAGAAATCTCCTAAATCAGCCAGAAGAGACTCCAGTGCCCGAGGAACAAGACCGATCCAACACAAATCGTGTAGGTGGTTTGGAGCCAGCGCCTCGGTGCCAGAAAGCAATAGGTTAAACCTATGGAACAGGCTTGGGGGGGGGGGGGTTCCGCTCACAACGGAGGGCTTGATTTGATATATTTAGATTTTGTCTGTGGTTTTGTTTACTCTACCTCAGCTGAGTTGAAAGTAAATCAGAAAAAGACCCGGTTTTACATAATATTCCATAATATCCGGCACATTCCGGCTCTGTGTAAACACATCACGGTGACGACAGTTCCCCTTTAAAGAATGCAGCGTTATTATACCGGGCCGGCACCGCCATCCCAGCGCTATTAATATGCAGGCAGGAGGTTTCTATTGCTATATTTAATAGTCATTTATTCCAAACGCCCCTTCTCATCTGCTCAGCTTTGTATTTCCCTGTAGCGCACACTGAGCCCCTATCTGCCCCTCCAGCTTCATTCCTATTAACCTCACAGCTTGGGCCACTCTCATTAATAGTTGCCTCTATGCAGTGGCTAGTGGCTTCTGCCCTAATGTCCTGGCCCTTTGCCCCACTCAGCCCCAAACAGGTGACAGAAATGAGCAGAGAAGCCTCCAGAGATGCTTCCTACATCAGCAGGTTTTACAAATATGGGACCTTTCCGTAATTTGGATCTCCTACCTTAAGTCTACTAAAAAACATATTTAAACAGTAATTAAACCCAATAGGACTGTTCTACCCCCAATAAGGGGTAATTATATCTTAGTTGGGATCAAGTACAGGTACTGTTTTATTATTACAGAGAAAAGGGAATCATTTAACCATTAAATAAACCCAATAGGGCTGTTCTGCCCCCAATAAGGGGTAATTATATCTTAGTTGGGATCAAGTACAGGTACTGTTTTATTATTACAGAGAAAAGGGAACCATTTAACCATTAAATAAACCCAATAGGGCTGTTCTGCCCCAATAAGGGGTAATTATATCTTAGTTGGGATCAAGTACAGGTACTGTTTTATTATTACAGAGAAAAGGGAACCATTTAACCATTAAATAAACCCAATAGGGCTGTTCTGCCCCCAATAAGGGGTAATTATATCTTAGTTGGGATCAAGTACAGGTGCTGTTTTATTATTACAGAGAAAAGGGAATCATTTAACCATTAAATAAACCCAATAGGGCTGTTCGGCCCCAATAAGGGGTAATTATATCTTAGTTGGGATCAAGTACAGGTACTGTTTTATTATTACAGAGAAAAGGGAATCATTTAACCATTAAATAAACCCAATAGGACTGTTCTGCCCCCAATAAGGGGTAATTATATCTTAGTTGGGATCAAGTACAGGTACTGTTTTATTATTACAGAGAAAAGGGAATCATTTAACCATTAAATAAACCCAATAGGGCTGTTCTGCCCCCAATAAGGGGTAATTATATCTTAGTTGGGATCAAGTACAGGTACTGTTTTATTATTACAGAGAAAAGGGAATCATTTAACCATTAAATAAACCCAATAGGATTGTTCTGCTCCCAATAAGGGGTAATTATATCTTAGTTGGGATCAAGTACAGGTACTGTTTTATTATTACAGAGAAAAGGGAATCATTTAACCATTAAATAAACCCAATAGGGCTGTTCTGCCCCCAATAAGGGGTAATTATATTGGGAGAAGATCCAAGCGAGCGGATCTTCTCCCGATGTACGGCAATGAGATTTAATGGGAAATAAGTTCTTTATTGTTGTCTGAACTCCAAACAGACTTTGTTTTCCCATACGGTGTTTATTCTGGACACAAAGGGCCGACACACAACATTATCCGTAGTGTCGCAAATAAGAGCGCCATTCATTCAGCAGCGGGACTCCGGCGCTCGCTGAGAGGGGGCCGCGTGTCTCCATCAAAGGGTCCGACACCTCCGAGTTTTTATGCGGAAATCCAAACGCACGTCCTGTTTACTCAGCGGGTCTTTTTCTGCCTCTAAACTTTGCCAATATTGGAAAAATTCAGCGTGGGGGGTCACTGACTTTGTATCATTTTCATGTTTTTATATTAATATGTTATATATTCAGGGTTATGTATGGGCAGGGGTGTGATTATATTTTATAATGCTTTATAATATAGAATGGCCCCCAGCCCTTTAGCAGGGAAGATATGTGCCCTCGATCTGTGCCCCCCAGTAGCCCCCCAACTTCTTTTCTGCTGATTCCCAGCACATGGTGTGGGCTACTGTCACTTACCTGCACTTAAGGACCCCCCTCCCCAATATATACAGTATATATACAATATATCAGTTACTATACAAGGCTGATTAGTAATGAATTCAGACTCACATTACATGGCAGCATAGAAATCAGTTCAGTCTGCATCAGAATTGATTCATAATCAGCCCAGTAGCCTCAGCTTCTATGACAGATGTGAATTCACTTCCTGATTGATGATTTGCCACGCCCCCTAAGCTTCTCAGCAGCAGCCCACTGAGCACGTGCAAAGCCACTGACACACAAAAGATGCCCCAAAAGTTCTTGAAAGCTGCTGGGCTAAGGGCAACTTTAAAGACATGGTTCATATAAACCACACTGAGCCTCTGGGCCGGTACAGTAAGCTCAGTATACAGCTGTATAAAATACAGAATTTCTAACCACATTGTTTAATAGTGTAAATGAGCCCCCTGAGAGGATAGTTCTAGGAACAGGCTGCACTCAATATACCACCCTGTATGGCGCCAGCTCATTACTCCCCATTTTGTTGCCCCTGTAATTCAGAGTCACCCCAGGGCTCATTTACCAGCTGGGGGCAAGGGCTATTGCCAGTATAATGGATAATGGGGGCTTCATGGAAGACTCGCTGGAATCACGATGTGATGGTGTCGGCTCCAGTTAATCCCTTTCCCCTCCATCCGTCTCCCTCATATTCCCAGAGTTTACATATTTGATATCCCACCCTGTTATTTACATCCCATAATGACAAGCATGGCTCTGCTCCCTGTGTGCCAGGCCGGCTAATGAAAATCTCAGCCAGATGGAGGGAATGTCGGATTGCGGGCGCATCTAATGCTTTTATCCTGTCAGACTTGGCTCGGCGTTAAAGGCTCCGATCTAGACTGACTGGGGCTCATTTATTCATTAGCCGCCATTCTACTCCCGGAGAGACGCCGTGTCGCTGTTATAGGGGGCGATTATGGCTCATGTCACACATCCCATTTTCTTTCTGCGACTTTGCCCAAAAAAAAGCAGCAACAGATAAGATGTCAGTGTTGCCAGTGTGGCTAGTGGCAAGGACACATAGTGCCTTTATATGGGCACAGGACCCCTCAATGACTTCTTATATCCTTATAATTTACAGTAGGGGGTACATTATCCCTTATAATACATGAGTGATACTCAGAGTTCCCTGTATAACTCAGCCTGCAGCCTTGTGCCTTTATATGGGCACAGAACCCCTCAGTGACTGCTAATATCCTTATCATTTACAGTAGGGGGTACATTATCCCTTATAATACATGAGTGATACTCAGAGTTCCCTGTATAACTCAGCCTGCAGCCTTGTGCCTTTATATGGGCACAGAACCCCTCAGTGACTGCTAATATCCTTATCATTTACAGTAGGGGGTACATTATCCCTTATAATACATGAGTGATACTCAGAGTTCCCTGTATAACTCAGCCTGCAGCCTTGTGCCTTTATATGGGGGGCACAGAACCCCTCAGTGACTGCTAATATCCTTATCATTTACAGTAGGGGGTACATTATCCCTTATAATACATGAGTGATACTCAGAGTTCCCTGTATAACTCAGCCTGCAGCCTTGTGCCTTTATATGGGGGGCACAGAACCCCTCAGTGACTGCTAATATCCTTATCATTTACAGTAGGGGGTACATTACCCATTATAATACATGAGTGATACTCAGAGTTCCCTGTATAACTCAGCCTGCAGCCTTGTGCCTTTATATGGGCACAGAACCCCTCAGTGACTTCTAAGATCCTTATTATTTACAGTAGGGGGTACAGACCTATAAAGCGGTAGAAAATAAAAATCCGCTCCCCCCGGCCCAGGGAGGGAACGTAGAGTTATAGTTACTGTCTCTTGTGGAACAACAATGTGTCGTGTGTGCGAGCGCCAGACTTATCCTCCCCTCACCCCAAACAGAATAGAGATTTACACGCAGCGGCGGCGGCAAGCAGACCCGTGCAGTACTGGCCCAATGCCTGGACTTCCAGCTCCTCTTAATCTGACCCATTGTTTCGGCTTCAGACTCATCCTGTAATAAAGCAGACAAATCTTTAAAGGGCCAACACCTTGATTCCTGGCCTTCGGCCTCGCAGAATGGTCGGGAAATTCTTGCATTCTTTGCCGTTAATTCTCTGGCTCATTAGCTTGGCAACCAGGGAATGAAAATAGATTTCAGATGTGTTTGTTTTGGATAACGCCATCCTCGTCTTCATATTGGGAATGTGCGTGAAGGCTGTAGATAAGAGAGATAGCAGTGAGAATGATTGACAGATCCGCCGGCAAATCAGCAGCCGTCTTAAGTCCACTGAAAAATCATTTAAACATTATTAAACCCAATAGGATTTAAAGGGAATCATTTAACCATGAAATAAACCCAATAGGGCCGTTCTGCCCCAATAAGGGGTAATTATATCTTAGTTGGGATCAAGTACAGGTACTGTTTTATTATTACAGAGAAAAGGGAATCATTTAACCATTAAATAAACCCAATAGGGCTGTTCTGCCCCAATAAGGGGTAATTATATCTTAGTTGGGATCAAGTACAGGTACTGTTTTATTATTACAGAGAAAAGGGAATCATTTAACCGTTAAATAAACCCAATAGGGCTGTTCTGCCCCAATAAGGGGTAATTATATCTTAGTTGGGATCAAGTACAGGTACTGTTTTATTATTACAGAGAAAAGGGAATCATTTAACCATGAAATAAACCCAATAGGGCTGTTCTGCCCCCAATAAGGGGTAATTATATCTTAGTTGGGATCAAGTACAGGTACTGTTTTATTAACAGGGAATCATTTTTAAAAATGAAAATTATTTGTTTATAATGGAGTCCATGGGAGATGGATATCGGGTTTCCAGGTAACGGATCCCATGTCTGTATATTATAGAATTGGCAATTTTAAGCAACTTTTCAGTTGGTCTTTGTTATTTATTTTTTATAGTTTTTAAATTATTTGCCTTTTTTTCTGACCCTTTCCAACTTTCAAATGGGGGTCACTGACCCCGGCCACCAAACAAACAAACAATTGCTCTGTGAGGCTCTAGTTTTATTATTATTGTTACTTTATTATTAGTTTCCTTTCTGTTTAGGCCCTTTCCTATAAATTTAGCAGTGTCTCATTTAATGTGGTGCCTGGTCTCTAAGATAATTGGGACCCTAGCAACCAGATAACTGCTGAAATACCAAACTGGAAAGCTGCTGAACAAAAAGCGAAATAACTACAAAACCACAAATAATAAAAAATGACGACCAATTGCAAATTGTCTCAGGATATTACTCTCTACATCGTACTGAAAGTTAATGACGAATCCTGCAGGAAAATGATTATAAATCCCCTTTATTTTAGCATCAGAATCAAAGGACAATAGGCCGATCTAAGGACACCCCTGCAATAAATGGCACCTAACTTTATTTACCACGTGTGGTTTATATGGAAGGAGAATGTTTTTCCAAATCAACTCAAAATCTCATCTATGAGGTTGAACGACTGAAAACCCCAAGCTTGGATGAGCCGAGTATGGGATGGAAAGGAAATGTACTGGTTGGGATATAATGAGGAACAGACAGAAAACATTAATATGAGATGGGAATGTGTTTTGGGCTGGAAGGGAATTTATCCTTTGCTTTAAGTACCGCATAAGGAATCCTACAGTGTGATAATAACAGCGCCATGGTGAGCCCCTTTTACTTTCCATTCAGCACTTCCTAGGTATCACCTAGATGGCAAATGCATAAGATTTTGGGGTGATACAATGCTTGCCTTAAAGGGACACTGCCATGATATTTATGGGGCGCTGTTTATTTCTAAATTACACAGCAAATAATTCCCTCTGCCATTTAACCTTTTATTCTTGAACCAACAAATGTATTTGTAGCTGTAATATTGGTGTGTAGGCGCCATCTCAGTGCCTTGTGCCTGAGTCTGAGCTTTCAGCCAGCGCTACTCATTAGAACTGCTTTCAGCTAACCTATTGTTTCTCCTACTCCCATGTAACTGGAGGAGTCCCAAGCCGGACTTGGATTTCTTACTATTGAGTGCTATTCTGATACCTACTGGGAGCTGCTATCTTGCTCCCTTCCCATTGTTCTGCTGATCGGCTGCTGGGGGTGAGGGGGGGGGATATCATTCCAACTTGCAGCGCAGCAGTAAAGTGTGCCTGAGTCTGAGCTTTCAGCCAGCGCTACATATTAGAACTGCTTTCAGCTAACCTATTGTTTCTCCTACTCCCATGTAACTGGAGGAGTCCCAAGCCGGACTTGGATTTCTTACTATTGAGTGCTATTCTGATACCTACTGGGAGCTGCTATCTTGCTCCCTTCCCATTGTTCTGCTGATTGGCTGCTGGGGGTGAGGGGGGGGATATCACTCCAACTTGCAGCGCAGCAGTAAAGTGTGCCTGAGTCTGAGCTTTCAGCCAGCGCTACACATTAGAACTGCTTTCAGCTAACCTATTGTTTCTCCTACTCCCATGTAACTGGAGGAGTCCCAAGCCGGACTTGGATTTCTTAGGGGTAAATCTAGCTCTAAATCTAGGTTTTATTGCCCTGGGAATGATGGATCCTTATATAGATCTACCAATTAAGGCAGATAGGGGCGAACAGAAAGGAGGTAGAAAGGGCAATAGCAAATAGAGGAGGTTGAACTCAGGTAGAACTTAGTTATTATATACTCAGTGCCTGAGAGTTACCCGTAAGGAAGGATTTCTATAGAGCCTCCTCAGCATTTTACAGCACCTTGGAAAGCAGCCCCACGCCGGCCGCCAAGGCGCCCGAAGCCTCGCACCGTAGATTTAACAAGAATCCTGTTGCCAATAGAAGTGGCAGGGAATTAGCATAACCCAGAGCTTTATTTGGAAAGCGCTCGTGTACCTTCTGGGCCTCGTCAGAACTCTCCTTAAAGAATGTTCCCCCCCGCCGCCCCGCGCTGGAAATAAACACCCTGCTAATTCCGTGCATGTTTGGGCAACATGTTGTTTGTTATTCCAACAGTCCTTTTGGGTTTGGAGCACGAGCGAGAAGAAGCTGACGTGAGAGTCTCCCCGACACGCGTTGCTAGAACATTCCTTCCCTAATGGCTTGGATGCAGCGAGCACAGAGCCCGGGGTATTCCTATGGTAATGCTGCACATTGTGAAACATAAATATTGGAAATATCCATGGCAATGCTTGGAATTCCACGAGCAAATCCAGGAAAACGCTGGCCGGGTCACAAACACGTAGAAATATGTGGTATTTGGGAGGCGGCGCCTTGCGGTGCTCCGGTTTGTTGTGTTACGGGGGCCTCGAGGTTGGTTGGACTCACTGCGCCTATGGGTTTACTGTCCCCTCGTTACATGGGATTCAGGGTTCAACTCCCTGCACCCCCCAAGTGTTGCTGCTGCCATGTTATGTGCAGAAATGTTGGGGCCCCGCCCCCTGGGGCCCCCCATGAACACAAGTGCACAGTACCAACATGTTGGCCCTTGTGTGCGCAATATAAACAGCTGATGTTACCCTATAATAAGCAGTTCATATAAAGAGTTCCATTGATTAATGTGCTAATAAGTTAGTCAGTATTGGGGGTCAGTGGGGTTTGCCCTAAGTTTAACCCCTTCCCACCTACCTGCCCCTGCTCTGCGCCGTCATTGCTTGATATGGACGTTACGTACGTATTTAAATAAGTTACGTAAACTGCGTAAGTTTAGGGGCCCAATAACTAGTCAGTAGTAGTTAATACTAATAGAAAAATAATAAATGTGCAAATAAATGTGCATGGATGCAGTAACGTGGGAAAGATGGCGGCACTGTAATGGGAAGTACTGCGGGATGTGTGGCTTTCAGAGCGTTGGACTAGGGGCGCTGGGTCAGACGTTACTAGGCCTAAGAAACCGGCAGCCCCAGTGGGGGCCTTGGGGTCCTATAAGCACCACATGTAAGATTTAGGGGCACATTTACTAATCCACAAACGTCCGAAAAGAGTCCGAATGCGTTTTTCCTGTAACGAGCGGTATTTTTGTGATTTTTTTTCGTCACCGTCGCAAATTTTTCATGAATTCTTGCGACTTTTTCGTCGCCGTCACGACTTTTTGCGCGAATTGCCGCAACTTTTTCGCCGCCGTCACAACGTTTTCGCGAATTGTCGAGACTTTATCGTCGCCGTCGCAAAAAAAATCGGATTGGTTTTTCCACCGTTTACAATTGCTCAATACGAAAAAATTGCGCCGCCGACGGAAAAGTTGCGAAAATACGATAAAGTTGCGCAAAATACGATAAAGTCGCGCAAAATACGATAAAGCCATGACGGCGACAAAAAAAACCGCAACATACGTAAAAAAACGTGATGGCGATGAAAAAGATGCAAAATTTTCGTTTCCAATCCGATTTTTTCCCATTCAGGATTCGGATTCGCGGATTAGTAAATGTGCCCCTTAGTGTGCACATTAGAGTCTTGTTGGTAAATGAGTTTGGGATTCGGCCAAATCCCAGTGTTTTTTGCAGGATTCAGATTCAGCAGGATTGCAAGGGCTCAGCTGAACCAAATCAAACAAAAATGTCCCTCAAAAGCCTAGCTATAAAGGGCTCTGTATAAACAACCCCCTGCCTTCTCCAGTGTCTGGTGTGACCAGGTTCGGATGAGTCCATTATGCAGAGAGTTTACCTGCTTTACTTTACAGGGCACCTGGGAAGAATTGCCCCCCATATCTCACTATTTACTCTTTTTACTGATTCTGAATCATTTTGCTTTATGGCAAAAAAATATATAAAACCTCAAAAAAACAACTCACAACCCCCCCCCCCCTTTTAATTTCACGCTTGCACTTTGGGTTGTTTTTTTTCCTCGGGTTTCAGTTTGTTTTGGCTCATACCCTCAGCTCTGCCAATTAAACTGACGTCCAACTTTAATCCTAAAGGTACAAAAATAACAATTAACCCTTCACAGAGCAGTCAGGTAGGAGCCTAAGGCCTACATGTGCGCGCAATACATTTGTATAATAAAAAAAGATTACAATTACGGTTAAAGTTGTAGTTTACCTTTAAGTTAACTATTAGTATGTTGTAGAATGTCCTATAATGAGCTGCATTGTGGGTAAAAACATGGCAGTTGCATTGGGGTGCAGCAACTGACCCCTTTTTGCTCATTCTATGACATTTTATTACTTGTCTTTCTATTTAGTTTCTTTCCTATTCATCTTCCAGTCTCGTAGCCAAACCAATGCCTGGTTGCTGGGGTAAACTGGACCTTAGCAACCACATAGCTGCTGAAATTCCAAACTGCAGGAATACAGAACACAAAGCTAAAACTACATGCAGGGAATCATTTCATACATTCCTGGATATTAATCAGGGTGAAAACTTCTTCACTCGTGACTTGCGGCAGTTCAGCCTCCGTGTAGAATAACGTGGAATCTCCGGGAATACCGAGTATGTTTAACCCCTTATCCAGATGCCCTCCGCTTTCTCCTGTGCCAAATCCCTATAAATTACAATTAAACACAAGGAATTCTGGGAACTAATTTACATGGGTTTATCTAAAGCCTAAAAAAAGACTATGGGTAGAAATGTTTAGCCGTGTGTTTGAGCCCCTGTACCAGCCCAAAGCCACCAAAGCTCTATAGAAATAAAGCCCCATGCCCCTGAAGATGCCCACAGTAGCTCTCCATCTTTTGCCCAACTACTGCACATGCTCAGTCTGCTCTTGGCTGATGTCACTGAGCTTAGGGAGCGACTCACAATATTCTTCTTTCCCCTGCCTGCTTGCTCTAGTCTCTGCCTGGTCACTATTAAACATGCATACAGGCCAACCAATCACAGTCCTGTCTGGCTGCTCACTAAAAAAAAAAAAAAAAAAACTTTCTTATATATACAACCACACAACAGACCACTAACTTCTCTCAAAGTGTTTATGAAGCCAGTTGCATGGGGGTGTGTGTGCATTACACACGGGGAGAGGCCAAACTGGGACCCTCTGCACAAACACTATGTTCCTTCCCAGACATGCTGATTTGCATATGCAAAGTGACTGACACTGAGCTCAGAGTTTGTGTCTCACTATTATAAACAGGCTGTGTATGGAACCCCCAGGCTGCTCAGCAACCCTTTGTTTTGGGCAGTGTAATGTGAGTATAAGAGAAAGTCATTTGTAGAAGGAGAGAATTCAGAATGTGTTTTTAGAAAAAGCCCCAATTATCTCCTGAGCTGATATTTTGGGGGGTGGAGATATGATAATACTTGGGAGTCTGTTGTAAACAAGTTATGTGTAAATACTGAGCTAAAGCTTGTTTGTATTGATATCCTGTAATAAACTGTGTGTAATAGGGCAGCACTAGTTTATATGTACCTGTACCCATGATGCACCTGTGTCTCTGTGCCAATGGGATCATTTGTAGGTTCCACCTAGTTCTCTATGGAGGAAAAAAATATATACACAAAAGCATTGACCAATGAGAATGCTGATTAGATTCCCAGCACTATATCAGCCATTTTGATATTATCTTACATATAGAGATAATGATGGCATTTTCCCGTCATTATATGGCACAGGAATCAGACATGGGGATAAAGGGACAGACTTGTTCAGTGCTGGGAAACTGTGCTTATTGCTCCCAACTCCAATTGCAGGAACAGAGAACAGGGAGCCGGATTTACTCACACCAGCTGGGATTCTCATTGGAGGATTATTTTGCATATTTATGCAGCCACTGGCTTTGTGCTGTTGTTTTGATAATTTACTACGTTCCCTAAGCTCCGCCTCCCAACAGCCGCCCAGAGCAAACTGAGCATGTGCAGGAGCCAGATCTTATAGAAGATGGTATAACAAAGTAACAAGATGGCGGCCCCCTGTGGACAACTTTGAAAGCATAAATCATCACTGTAATTAGGCTTCTCAACCTCTGGGCTTGTGCAGTAAGTTCATAATGTTTATGTTTATGTTCAGTATATAAAATACAGCATTTCTAATGATTTTCTATTTTAGGGTTTAGTTCTCCTTTAAAGAAAACCAAAGTAGACCATCTTTTGTAAGATTTAGGGCTTGCACATGCTCAGTGGGCTCTGGGCTGCTGTTGGGAGGTGGAGCTTAGGGAACGTAGTAAATGATCAAAACAGCACGTCAGGGAATATCTGCCATAGAAGCTGATTAATAATTAGAATCATAATATGCAGCCTGCACTGGTTCCTGTGTTGCCCTGTAATGTAATGTGGGGTTTAGAGTTTTTGTATTGTTTAATGAAACATTTCCCAGCTCCCCAGAGCCAGTGGCTGCATTAATATGCAAGAAATCCCCCAATGAGAATCCCAGCTGATGTGAGTAAATCCGGCTCCCTGTTCTCTGTTCCTGCAATTGGAGTTGGGAGCAATAAGCACAGTTTCCCAGCACTGAACAAGTCTGTCCCTTTATCCCCATGTCTGATTCCTGTGCCATATAATGACGGGAAAATGCCATCATTATCTCTATATGTAAGATAATATCAAAATGGCTGATATAGTGCTGGGAATCTAATCAGCATTCTCATTGGTCAATGCTTTTGTGTATATATTTTTTTCCTCCATAGAGAACTAGGTGGAACCTACAAATGATCCCATTGGCACAGAGACACAGGTGCATCATGGGTACAGGTACATATAAACTAGTGCTGCCCTATTACACACAGTTTATTACAGGATATCAATACAAACAAGCTTTAGCTCAGTATTTACACATAACTTGTTTACAACAGACTCCCAAATATTATCATATCTCCACCCCCCAAAATATCAGCTCAGGAGATAATTGGGGCTTTTTCTAAAAACACATTCTGAATTCTCTCCTTCTACAAATGACTTTCTCTTATACTCACATTACACTGCCCAAAGCAAAGGGTTGCTGAGCAGCCTGGGGGTTCCATACACAGCCTGTTTATAATAGTGAGACACAAACTCTGAGCTCAGTGTCAGTCACTTTGCATATGCAAATCAGCATGTCTGGGAAGGAACATAGTGTTTGTGCAGAGGGTCCCAGTTTGGCCTCTCCCCGTGTGTAATGCACACACACCCCCATGCAACTGGCTTCATAAGAACTTTGTGAGAAGTTATTGGTTTGTTGTGTGGGTGTATATATATAAAAAAAAAAAAAAAAACCACAACACAACGCAACACAACACAATGCAACACAACACAATGCAACACAAAGTAAGCCCCAGTGCTAAAGCTAGTAATATTCTGTACCTTAGCCCTGGGGGGGAGTGTAAGGGGCAGATACAGTCACTGTGTTACATACAGAGAAACCTTTACACTGGGGCAGTTTATTCCCAGAGGGGCTGTTTGTAACAGCAAAGTGACTGGAACTTTTGTCACAGCTTCTGCCTCTGTTTCCAACCTCTGTAACTTATATTTGTAACTCAGCTCAGTATTTGGGATCATTACAAGGGGGAAAGAGAAGCCCCACTAAGGATTCGGCTAAAGTCTCGCCCCAAGCTCAAAGTGCCAGAGCAGGACTTCAGTTTTATAGGGAGCAGCCAGACAGGCCTGTGATTGGTTGGCCTGTATGCATGTTTAATAGTGACCAGACTAAGCAGGCAGGGGAAAGAAAAATATTGTGAGTGGATCCCTAAGCTCAGGTCACTGACATCAGCCAAGAGCAGACTGAGCATGTGCAGTAGTTGGGCAAGGCAAAAGATGGAGAGCTACTGGGGGCATCTTCAGGGGCATGGGGCTTTATTTCTATAGAGCTTTGGTGGCTTTGGGCTGGTACAGGGGCCCAAACACATAGCTAAACATTTCTACCCATAGTCTTTTTTAGGCTTTAGTTGTCCTTTAATTAGGCCTCTCAGCCTCTGGGCTTTTGCAGTAAGTTCAGAATCTTTATATTTATGTTCAGTATACAAAATAAAGCATTTCTAATGATTTTTAATTTTAGTTCTCCTTTAAAGTAAAAGCCGGGATAACAGCTGATCAGATTCCCAACTACAGACCAGTTTTGCCCTTCTTGTAACACAGAGTTTTCTGATCCGTTTAGATAGAGCCAGGAATGTGGTTCCACAAATAAATCATTAAGGATGAGGAGACCTTCTCATATTCAAAGAGCTGTTTAGTATTATATCCCAGAATTCCTTTTGTTTATTTGCATATGTATAAGGCGCTCTCCTCAACCCCAATGATTTATTTGTAATTTACCATTAACTTCTCTGGTGATGCAGATGGCAGACTTTATGGCCCAACTCTTGTGTCTGGAGTCTGGAGACTGATATATAGCAGTACAACCCACAAGCTTTGTTTTCTCTAACATCATCGCTTGCCCTCAGTGCTGTAAATCAGACTTCAGTGGGATTCATGGACTGTATCTTGGGAATCAGGGTTTGCTCACACAGACTGATGCTTTAAGTGGATCCAACTGGCTGATTTTATAGCTTAACCTTGGTACTAAATCATGGCCCGTGCCAGGCGTCGCTACTGGTGTGTGCTGCCAACACAGTGCAACTTTCCCTTTAATAACAGTGTTGCCTGGGAGTATTGTTTAAAGGGGAACTAAACCCTGCGGCACAGCGCGGCTCAACCAAACGTTACTCAGCTGTTGCCGGACTACAAATCCCAGAATAATGTAACATATAATGAAGGGTGAGGCATGCTGGGAGCTGTAGTCCAGCAACATCAGGGTTGTATTCTTAAAGCAATATTGCCCAATAAAACTGCATTAAAATGCAAGAAATCCCCCAATGAGAATCCCAGCTGATGTGAGTAAATCCGGCTCCCTGTTCTCTGTTCCTGCAATTGGAGTTGGGAGCAATAAGCACAGTTTCCCAGCACTGAACAAGTCTGTCCCTTTATCCCCATGTCTGATTCCTGTGCCATATAATGACGGGAAAATGCCATCATTATCTCTATATGTAAGGTACCAGCAAGGGGCCTGACACAGTGCTGGGAATCAGCATTCTCATTGGTCACTTCTCTTGTGTATATAATTTTTTCCTTCAACCTCCATAGAGAACTAGGTGGAAGCTACAAATGATCCCATTGGCACAGAGACACAGGTGCATCATGGGTACCGGTACATATAAACTAGTGCTGCCCTATTACACACAGTTTATTACAGGATATCAATACAAACAAGCTTTAGCTCAGTATTTAGACATAACTTGTTTACAACAGAGTCCCAAATATTATCATATCTCCACCCCCCAAAATATCAGCTCAGGAGATAATTGGGGCTTTTTCCAACCAAAACACATTCTGAATTCTCTCCTCCTACAAACAACTCTCTCTGACACTTGCATTACACTGCCCAAAGCAAAGGGTTGCTGAGCAGCCTGGGGGTTCCATACACAGCCTGTTTATAATAGTGAGACACAAACTCTGAGCTCAGTGTCAGTCACTTTGCATATGCAAATCAGCATGTCTGGGAAGGAACATAGTGTTTGTGCAGAGGGTCCCAGTTTGGCCTCTCCCCGTGTGTAATGCACACAAACCCCCATGCAACTGGCTTCATAAGCACTTTGTGAGAAGTTATTGGTCTGTTGTGTGGTTGTATGTAGCATAAAATAAACAACCCAGTACTAAGGTTAAAAATGTTTTGTACCTTAGCCATGGGGGGATGCTCTGTTATACAGATAGCTAGAATCTCAGCCATAAAGCAGGACAGGACTGCTGCTTACAATGGGGGGGGGGATCAGATAGGATCTGTGCCACTGTGACAGAATGCTCTGTTATACAGATAGCTAGAATCTCAGCCATAAAGCAGGACAGGACTGCTGCTTACAATGGGGGGGGGGATCAGATAGGATCTGTGCCACTGTGACAGAATGCTCTGTTATACAGATAGCTAGAATCTCAGCCATAAAGCAGGGCAGGACTGCTGCTTACAATGGGGGGGGGTCAGATAGGATCTGTGCCACTGTGACAGAATGCTCTGTTATACAGATAGCTAGAATCTCAGCCATATTGCAGGGCAGGACTGCTGCTTACAATGGGGGGATCAGATAGGATCTGTGCCACTGTGACAGAATGCTCTGTTATACAGATAGCTAGAATCTCAGCCATAAAGCAGGGCAGGACTGCTGCTTACAATGGGGGGATCAGATAGGATCTGTGCCACTGTGACAGAATGCTCTGTTATACAGATAGCTAGAATCTCAGCCATAAAGCAGGGCAGGACTGCTGCTTACAATGGGGGGATCAGATAGGATCTGTGCCACTGTGACAGAATGCTTTGTTATACAGATAGCTAGAATCTCAGCCATAAAGCAGGGCAGGACTGCTGCTTACAATGGGGGGATCAGATAGGATCTGTGCCACTGTGACAGAATGCTCTGTTATACAGATAGCTAGAATCTCAGCCATAAAGCAGGACAGGACTGCTGCTTACAATGGGGGGGGGGATCAGATAGGATCTGTGCCACTGTGACAGAATGCTCTGTTATACAGATAGCTAGAATCTCAGCCATAAAGCAGGGCAGGACTGCTGCTTACAATGGGGGGATCAGATAGGATCTGTGCCACTGTGACAGAATGCTCTGTTATACAGATAGCTAGAATCTCAGCCATAAAGCAGGGCAGGACTGCTGCTTACAATGGGGGGATCAGATAGGATCTGTGCCACTGTGACAGAATGCTCTGTTATACAGATAGCTAGAATCTCAGCCATAAAGCAGGGCAGGACTGCTGCTTACAATGGGGGGATCAGATAGGATCTGTGCCACTGTGACAGAATGCTTTGTTATACAGATAGCTAGAATCTCAGCCATAAAGCAGGGCAGGACTGCTGCTTACAATGGGGGGATCAGATAGGATCTGTGCCACTGTGACAGAATGCTCTGTTATACAGATAGCTAGAATCTCAGCCATAAAGCAGGGCAGGACTGCTGCTTACAATGGGGGGGATCAGATAGGATCTGTGCCACTGTGACAGAATGCCCTGTTATACAGATAGCTAGAATCTCAGCCATAAAGCAGGGCAGGACTGCTGCTTACAATGGGGGGATCAGATAGGATCTGTGCCACTGTGACAGAATGCTCTGTTATACAGATAGCTAGAATCTCAGCCATAAAGCAGGGCAGGACTGCTGCTTACAATGGGGGGGGATCAGATAGGATCTGTGCCACTGTGACAGAATGCTCTGTTATACAGATAGCTAGAATCTCAGCCATAAAGCAGGGCAGGACTGCTGCTTACAATGGGGGGGGATCAGATAGGATCTGTGCCACTGTGACAGAATGCTCTGTTATACAGATAGCTAGAATCTCAGCCATGTTAATACCAATGGTTCTGACCTTGCTCATTTCCCTTCTATCCACTTGGACTTTTTTCTCTACTCCTCTTACCTCTTTGGTGCCTCAGTACAGAAGGCAGTGCCAAAGCCAACAGATCTATGGGGAGATTTAATGACAGCGAGCGGCAGGCTGAGCAAGTTCTTATATTTCCCCAGTGGATATTTCAGCCAAGACAAGCTGGGCTTTAGCCGACTCCTTAAGAAGAATGTTATCTCCAAAGCAGAGGAGAATATTTTTTGCTGGAAAACTTCATTATCTGTTAATGGCTATTTATAGCCGGACTGTGCTTTGCCTTGTAAATAACTGTATTGTATTGTACAGCAGCCCAATGCTCCATATTTACTCATTTATCCATATTCTAACTGATTTATTCCCTGAATTCAAGGAAATTTGTTGATCCCAAGTACCCTGGCCCCCTTAGCCCATAACAAGGTTACAGATATATAGAAACATTGGGGTAACAGTCACCCCGCTATAGTTCCAGGGGTACCCAGGGCACAAATAAGCACTCACCCCAAATCCCCCCCTAACTGGCCTTCAGGCTGGGCCCCCTTAGCCCATAACAAGGTTACAGATATATAGAAACATTGGGGTAACAGTCACCCCGCTATAGTTCCAGGGGTACCCAGGGCACAAATAAGCACTCACCCCAAATCCCCCCTAACTGGCCTTCAGGCTGGGCCCCCTTAGCCCATAACAACGTTACAGATATATAGAAACATTGGGGTAACAGTCACCCCGCTATAGTTCCAGGGGTACCCAGGGCACAAATAAGCACTCACCCCAAATCCCCCCCTAACTGGCCTTCAGGCTGGGCCCCCTTAGCCCATAACAAGGTTACAGATATATAGAAACATTGGGGTAACAGTCACCCCACTATAGTTCCAGGGGTACCCAGGGCACAAATAAGCACTCACCCCAAATCCCCCCCTAACTGGCCTTCAGGCTGGGCCCCCTTAGCCCATAACAAGGTTACAGATATATAGAAACATTGGGGTAACAGTCACCCCGCTATAGTTCCAGGGGTACCCAGGGCACAAATAAGCACTCACCCCAAATCCCCCCCTAACTGGCCTTCAGGCTGGGCCCCCTTAGCCCATAACAAGGTTACAGATATATAGAAACATTGGGGTAACAGTCACCCCGCTATAGTTCCAGGGGTACCCGGGGCAGCCCATAAGCACTCACCCCAAATCCCCCCCTAACTGGCCTTCAGGCTGGGCCCCCTTAGCCCATAACAAGGTTACAGATATATAGAAACATTGGGGTAACAGTCACCCTGCTATAGTTCCAGGGGTACCCAGGGCACAAATAAGCACTCACCCCAAATCCCCCCCTAACTGGCCTTCAGGCTGGGCCCCCTTAGCCCATAACAAGGTTACAGATATATAGAAACATTGGGGTAACAGTCACCCCGCTATAGTTCCAGGGGTACCCAGGGCACAAATAAGCACTCACCCCAAATCCCCCCCTAACTGGCCTTCAGGCTGGGCCCCCTTAGCCCATAACAAGGTTACAGATATATAGAAACATTGGGGTAACAGTCACCCCGCTATAGTTCCAGGGGTACCCAGGGCACAAATAAGCACTCACCCCAAATCCCCCCTAACTGGCCTTCAGGCTGGGCCCCCTTAGCCCATAACAAGGTTACAGATATATAGAAACATTGGGGTAACAGTCACCCCGCTATAGTTCCAGGGGTACCCAGGGCACAAATAAGCACTCACCCCAAATCCCCCCCTAACTGGCCTTTAGATGATTGCCCCATGACTGCAGTGTATCTCACTGTATCCCTGTTCCTGGGTTCCCCAGGGTCCTGGCCGCTGTTGTTTAACTATAACTCCCAGAATCCCAAAGGTGCTGTAGTGCAAGGCTGTGTGACACTAGGATACCCTCAGAATGGGGAATAATACACTGTTTATCACGTGTCTCAATGGGCTGAAAATCTAATACAAGATTCTATCTGTTCCAGATCAGATGAAAGGGGATGTGGAACAACGAAGGATCCAAAGAGCAGCGCTGGGTAAGTGGCACAGAGATGGGAGAAAATACCCCTTCGTAGTAACAATACCTTGTACTTATAAAGTAGCATCACTCACTGCCTTTACTCAAGCTTCTCCTGCTTTCTTTTATTGAAGCTCCACCTACTGCCTTTTCTTAAGCTCCACCTGCTTTCTTTATTGAAGCTCCACCTACTGCCTTTTCTTAAGCTCCTCCTGCTTCCTTTATTTAAGCTCCACCTACTACATTTTCTTAAGCTCCTCCTGCTTTCTTTATTAAAGCTCCACCTACTGCCTTTAGTTAAACTCAACCTGTTTCCTTTATTTAAGCTCCACCTACTACCTTTACTTAAGCTCCACCTTCTTTCTTTATTTAAGCTCCACCTGCTGCCTTTACTCAAGCTCCACCTTCTTTCTTTACTTAAGCTCCACCTTCTTTCTTTATTTAAGCTCCACCTGCTGCCTTTACTCAAGCTCCACCTTCTTTCTTTATTTAAGCTCCACCTACTACCTTTACTTAAGCTCCACCTTCTTTCTTTATTTAAGCTCCACCTTCTGCCTTTACTCAAGCTCCACCTTCTTTCTTTATTGAAGCTCCACCTACTGCCTTTACTCAAGCTCCACCTTCTTTCTTTATTGAAGCTCCACCTACTGCCTTTACTCAAGCTCCACCTTCTTTCTTTATTGAAGCTCCACCTACTGCCTTTACTCAAGCTCCACCTTCTTTCTTTATTGAAGCTCCACCTACTGCCTTTACTCAAGCTCCAAGCTGCTTATTTCCTTTCTCAGACTGTATCCAATGCCCCTATTTATGCACAGCCCCCTGGCCTCATTCTCCTGCCAACTGCTGCCACTGTTGCTGCTTAACCCACATCCAATCAAATTTTAGGGTGGGAGGGACACAGAGTCTGTAAGTCAAAAAGTGAATGGGGCTAGAAATATTTGATGGCAGTTTACAGGGGGAGGGGCAAGAAGTGTGTAACAAGCAGTGGGTGGGTCTAGAACAGTGATAGAAGCCTCCAGGGGGAGGGGCAAGAAGTCTTTACCAAGTGGGTGGACTAGATTACACCTTACTCTGAGAGGGGAAGGAAGTCTGTTACAGACAGTGGGTGGGACTAGAACAGTTATAGCAGATTACAGAAGGAGGGGCCATGAGTCTATAACAAGCAGTGGGTGGGACTAGAACAGTTATAGCAGATTACAGAAGGAGGGGCCATGAGTCTATAACAAGCAGTGGGTGGGACTAGAACAGTTATAGCAGATTACAGAAGGAGGGGCCATGAGTCTATAACAAGCAGTGGGTGGGACTAGAACAGTTATAGCAGATTACAGAAGGAGGGGCCATGAGTCTATAACAAGCAGTGGGTGGGACTAGAACAGTTATAGCAGATTACAGAAGGAGGGGCCATGAGTCTATAACAAGCAGTGGGTGGGACTAGAACAGTTATAGCAGATTACAGAAGGAGGGGCCATGAGTCTATAACAAGCAGTGGGTGGGACTAGAACAGTGATAGCAGATTACAGAAGGAGGGGCCATGAGTCTATAACAAGCAGTGGGTGGGACTAGAACAGTGATAGCAGATTACAGAAGGAGGGGCCATGAGTCTATAACAAGCAGTGGGTGGGACTAGAGCAGTGATGGCTGCTTACAGGGGGAGGGGCAAGAAGTCTATAACAAGCAGTGGGTGGGACTAGAGCAGTGATGGCTGCTTACAGGGGGAGGGGCAAGAAGTCTATAACAAGCAGTGGGTGGGACTAGAGCAGTGATGGCTGCTTACAGGGGGAGGGGCAAGAAGTCTATAACAAGCAGTGGGTGGGACTAGAACGGTGATGGCAATTTGCAGGGGGAGGAGCAGTGAGTGTAACTCCAGCAGTGGGAGGGACAAGTACACCCAGACTGGGCTAATGGGGCTAGGTAGGATTGATTGTTACTTGATTTCTGGCTACTGTAACTGATTGCTGGCTACTGTATCTGATTGCTGGCTACTGTAACTGATTGCTGGCTACTGTATCTGATTGCTGGCTACTGTATCTGATTGCTGGCTACTGTATCTGATTGCTGGCTACTGTAACTGATTGCTGGCTACTGTAACTGATTTCTGGCTACTGTATCTGATTGCTGGCTACTGTATCTGATTGCTGGCTACTGTATCTGATTGCTGGCTACTGTAACTGATTGCTGGCTACTGTAACTGATTTCTGGCTACTGTAACTGATTGCTGGCTACTGTAACTGATTTCTGGCTACTGTATCTGATTTCTGGCTACTGTATCTGATTTCTGGCTACTGTAACTGATTTCTGGCTACTGTATCTGATTTCTGGCTACTGTAACTGATTTCTGGCTACTGTATCTGATTTCTGGCTACTGTAACTGATTGCTGGCTACTGTAACTGATTGCTGGCTACTGTAACTGATTTCTGGCTACTGTAACTGATTTCTGGCTACTGTATCTGATTTCTGGCTACTGTAACTGATTGCTAGCTACTGTATCTGATTTCTGGCTACTGTAACTGATTGCTGGCTACTGTATCTGATTTTTGGCTACTGTAACTGATTGCTGGCTACTGTATCTGATTTCTGGCTACTGTAACTGATTGCTGGCTACTGTATCTGATTTCTGGCTACTGTAACTGATTGCTGGCTACTGTAACTGATTTCTGGCTACTGTAACTGATTTCTGGCTACTGTAACTGATTGCTGGCTACTGTAACTGATTGCTGGCTACTGTATCTGATTGCTGGCTACTGTAACTGATTTCTGGCTACTGTAACTGATTTCTGGCTACTGTAACTGATTGCTGGCTACTGTAACTGATTTCTGGCTACTGTAACTGATTGCTGGCTACTGTATCTGATTTCTGGCTACTGTAACTGATTGCTGGCTACTGTATCTGATTTCTGGCTACTGTAACTGATTGCTAGCTACTGTAACTGATTTCTGGCTACTGTAACTGATTGCTGGCTACTGTAACTGATTGCTGGCTACTGTAACTGATTTCTGGCTACTGTAACTGATTTCTGGCTACTGTAACTGATTGCTGGCTACTGTAACTGATTGCTGGCTACTGTATCTGATTGCTGGCTACTGTAACTGATTTCTGGCTACTGTAACTGATTTCTGGCTACTGTAACTGATTGCTGGCTACTGTAACTGATTTCTGGCTACTGTAACTGATTTCTGGCTACTGTAACTGATTTCTGGCTACTGTAACTGATTGCTGGCTACTGTAACTGATTTCTGGCTACTGTATCTGATTTCTGGCTACTGTAACTGATTTCTGGCTACTGTAACTGATTTCTGGCTACTGTAACTGATTGCTGGCTACTGTAACTGATTTCTGGCTACTGTAACTGATTTCTGGCTACTGTAACTGATTTCTGGCTACTGTAACTGATTTCTGGCTACTGTAACTGATTGCTGGCTACTGTAACTGATTGCTGGCTACTGTAACTGATTTCTGGCTACTGTAACTGATTGCTGGCTACTGTAACTGATTTCTGGCTACTGTAACTGATTTCTGGCTACTGTATCTGATTTCTGGCTACTGTAACTGATTGCTGGCTACTGTATCTGATTTCTGGCTACTGTAACTGATTGCTGGCTACTGTATCTGATTTCTGGCTACTGTAACTGATTGCTGGCTACTGTATCTGATTTCTGGCTACTGTAACTGATTGCTGGCTACTGTATCTGATTTCTGGCTACTGTAACTGATTGCTGGCTACTGTAACTGATTTCTGGCTACTGTAACTGATTGCTGGCTACTGTAACTGATTGCTGGCTACTGTATCTGATTGCTGGCTACTGTAACTGATTTCTGGCTACTGTAACTGATTTCTGGCTACTGTAACTGATTGCTGGCTACTGTAACTGATTGCTGGCTACTGTAACTGATTTCTGGCTACTGTAACTGATTGCTGGCTACTGTAACTGATTGCTGGCTACTGTAACTGATTTCTGGCTACTGTAACTGATTGCTGGCTACTGTATCTGATTTCTGGCTACTGTAACTGATTGCTGGCTACTGTATCTGATTTCTGGCTACTGTAACTGATTTCTGGCTACTGTAACTGATTGCTGGCTACTGTAACTGATTGCTGGCTACTGTAACTGATTGCTGGCTACTGTACATCCTGGATATTAGTGTAGAGGGCTGAGAAGAGACTTCCCATAGACTAATAAACTAAACTAATTCCCTTTACAAACCTGTTCCTGGGGGGTCTCTGAGTGCCAGCGACATGGCCCCCCATTCCCAATACTGATTCCCTGTGTTTGTTTCATTCTGTGCGGCCGGTCACGTCAGCAGTGTCACTGGGGGGTAAATAACTGTAGGGAGGGGTTTGATTTATGCCCCGTTGCTGTTATGGAAACAATACTATTTACTAACGGACCCCATTCCGTCCAATCAGAAGGGGAATTCACAGACATGTACATTATCAGAGTTTATTTGTTTGGAAGAATTGGGCTATAAATAGGAATCTGTCACCCCTACATACCCCCCCCCCCCCCCGCTCCGCCCCCCCCGGAGCAGCACAAACAGCTGTTGCCCATTTGAAGATAAAAATTCAAATCATTTTGATTTAATGGCGGTTCCCTAAAAAGGAAACTAAATTATATCTTTTCTAATCCCGTTTGCTGCGAAAATGAGCGGCTCCTCCTGCCGGACTGGGCCAGCGCCCGTAACGTTGGGCCGAGCCTCCCAGCGCCTAAAAATAAGCCCCGAAAAGGAAGAACGAAAATAGAGGGTCCTTAAAAAGCATTCCTGCTGTTATTAATAACCAAACATTGGAAGCTGTACAGGGAGGGATGCAAACAAATTAAAGGGGAAGTAAACCCAACCATAACGCTGCCCCACGGCGCCCCCTAGTGTTGCTATAGAAGTTGTCGAAAACCGTAATTCTAGATGCAAGGAAATTCCCCAATGAGCCTTCTACTGAGCAACATGTGATTATAAGTGCAAGAGAAGTGACCAATGAGAATGCTGATTCCCAGCACTGTGTCAGGCCCCTTGCTGGTACCTTACATATAGAGATAATGATGGCATTTTCCCGTCATTATATGGCACAGGAATCAGACATGGGGATAAAGGGACAGACTTGTTCAGTGCTGGGAAACTGTGCTTATTGCTCCCAACTCCAATTGCAGGAACAGAGAACAGGGAGCCGGATTTACTCACATCAGCTGGGATTCTCATTGGAGGATTTTTCGCATGTTAAAGCAGTCGCTGGCTGTGGGGATTTGGGGGAAAGTTTTATTGGGCATTATTCTGGGATTTGTAGTCCGGCAACAGCTGAGTAACGTTTGGTTGAGCCGCGCTGTGCCGCAGGGTTTAGTTCCCCTTTAAATTGTATACATTGCTATATATTGGAAAGTTGTTAGAATACAAAAACAGTGCTTAGGTGGAGTTCCCCTTTAAATAGCTCTGTTCAGTGGTGGGCTGGCAACTCACCAGATCCCCATATCTGCCTGAGGTTTGTGTTTATCTTAGAATTTTGCACCAAAGCAGCTGCAAATCTGAGCCACTTGCACTTAATGATTTCTCTGGGTGATGTAAGGGATGCAGTGACGGCAGTGCCCCCTAGTGGCCATTCGTGGTACCATTAGCCTTACTCCGAAAATGGGAATTTTGACCCAAAAATGGGTCCCCAGGCTGTTTAGATTGAGTCCCCGGACCCCCTGTAAGTCTGTATTATAAGCAATAGTAATTAAACAGTAACTAATTGATCCTAGACCTGTTTTGGGTAACCAGATTAGGCCCCATCCATATTGCTGAACTAGAGCTGTCACTGTCGGTGAGATGCTGGGTGTTATAGTCCAACAACCCCTGGGGGTCAGTCCCTTATCTCATTCCTGTTACAGCGAGGGGATTAGCAGAACTCCGCGCTCGCAGGTCCAGTTTCCCTGCC
Organism: Xenopus tropicalis; assembly: GCF_000004195.4. NCBI lineage: Eukaryota > Metazoa > Chordata > Amphibia > Anura > Pipidae > Xenopus > Xenopus tropicalis. Next base: position 3,915,901 of record NC_030681.2, on the reverse strand, counting down.
AGGGACTGATGGATCTGTACTTGTTGGCAGCAGTCGGATCAGATAGAGACAGAGCAGCACATAAGGACACTGATTGCTCAGTTTGTTTTAACTCATTCTCTTCCAAGTACACAATTTGTCTGCACAAAATACCGGCTATTTGTACCGGAGAGAGAACACGTAATGTTATAATGTGGCCCAGTCGCTCCGCTGGGTTCCTGCTCAAGCACAAAAGCCAAACAAGCACCAGTATATACTCATAGGCCTGAGCCCTGGGGTATTACAGCCGCCCATAGGGGTGGGACCATCCAAAACATTTAACCTTCAGGCTAGCAATCTGATTATGGATAATATATTGCATAGGCCCCTCCCTATTATAATATAAAGCACATGCCCCTCACTATATAATATAATGCACAAGCCCCTCCCTAATATAAGTCACAGGCCTCTCCCTATTATAATATAATGCACAGGCCCCTCCTTAATATAATATAATGCACAGGCCCCTCCCTATTATAATATAATGCACAAGTCCCTCCCTATTATAATATAATGCAGAGGCCCCTCCTTAATATAATGCACAAGCCCCTCCCTATTATAATACAATGCACAGGCCCCTCCCTATTACAATATAATGCACAGGCCCCTCCTTAATATAATGGACAGGCCCCTCCCTATTACAATATAATGCACAGGCCCCTCCTTAATATAATGGACAGGCCCCTCCCTATTACAATATAATGCACAGGCCCCTCCTTAATATAATGGACAGGCCCCTCCCTATTATAATATAATGCAGAGGCCCCTCCCTATTATAATGTAATACACAGGCCCCTCCCTAATATAATGCAGAGGCCCCTCCCTAATATAATGCCCAGCCAGACAATCAGATCACTGGGCAGAAGGCAGAGCATTAAGGAAGTTGGGGGACAAGGTTCCTGGGGGTGCTGCCCGGTACTATGGTAGTTGGGGGGGGGAGTAGTAGGGGGGGGGGACGCACTGATGGACAGCTCCTGGGTTTCTTATCATTTCTCTCCCCCCCCACAGGCATCTTCAGCTCCTCTGATGAACAGAACCAGTACGACCCAGTGGAGGAAGAACTACGGGAGCAAATGGAGGAAGAGAAGAAACGGTAGGGACTTTACCCCTGTGCCGCTCTGGGCGAGTCCATGATCCCTCCGTGTGTGGCCTCAGCAACTGGGAACAATGTGCCTGTTATGGCAATAACTCAACAGCCAATCAGAATGCATCACTGCATCAAACAGCCAATCAGACAGTTAATATATGGAGAAATGACCATTTCCTGCCACTGCCAGTCACTGGGCTACTCTAGTATTTAAAGGGGAACTCTGCCTAATGAAAGAAAATCCCATTCCAATCACCCTCCCAGTTCTTTCCGCGTTCTCGCTGGGTTTATAGCCATTTTATTGCTGTTCCTTCTCGCCGCAGATACAAAGGGCTTTTTAGTCGCCTCAAGAACCTGAAGACGGAGATCGAACACCTACAGCTTCTCCTGGAGAAGGCGAAAGTGAAGCTGCAGAAAGACTTCGAGGGCTGGTGGGTGGAAGAGGCGGCACATCTGCAGGTAGGAGCCCAAGGCTGGGCCTTTCCGTGGCTGCGCCGTGGCGCCTGAATCCCATTCTCCAATAGTCATGTGACTTACAGCCCAGAAAGCCCCTCCCATTTAGCTGCTTTTCACCCAAACTCCACCCAAATAATAAAGACATTTTTTTGCTTATAATATATATATATATAATATACAGTTTAGTCATTTCCCTATGGGACCAAACTGTAAATTATATTCTTATAAACGGCGCTTAGTGATGTCATCAGTTATAATCAGAGCTTAGTGATGTCATTTCTGTCACATGATTTAATACTACTTGCAAATAAAAGTAACAACATGGCAGCTTCCTTCCCCAGGGATGTTACCAAATTGAACTGAAAGGGACAGGGTACTTGTGCTGCCCCTAAGGGGGAAGACACACAGAGCTACTAGTAGCAGCTACTAAAACAGACAATGCTGATCATTTACTGATAATTGTCTGTGTGTTTAGCAGAGGCAATTCTCAGTATTGTCTATGGCAGGGGATTTTCTGGCATTTAGTAGCCGTGACAAATAGCTGCTACTAAGTAGCTCTGTGTGTCTTCACCCTAAAGCAGTGCTGTCCAACTGGCGGCCCGCGACCCCCCTCTGTGTGGCCCCCCACCTGTCTGGCTGCTTTGATGGTTTACCTTTGAGTAAGCATTAAATGGTATCAGTACTGAGATTAACTGGCCCCCCTGCATGGTTCTCACCTCAGATTCAGGCTGTAATCCCTCTGTATTGTTTAATCATGTAATCCCCTGTGTTGTTCCACCTTTTAATCTCTGCATTGTTCCCCCCTGCAGTGTTCCCACCTCAGGCTCAGGCTGTAATCACCCACATTGTTCACTTCTTCACACCTCAGACATAGGTACTGTAGGCAGAGTATGGCACATACAGCCAGCATAGGGCAGGTAGAGTATGGCACACACAGGCAGCATAGGGCAGGCAGAGTATGGCACACACAGGCAGGGTAGGGCAGGCAGAGTATGGCACACACAGGCAGGGTAGGGCAGGCAGAGTATGGCACACACAGGAAGGGTAGGGCAGGCAGAGTATGGCACACACAGGAAGGGTAGGGCAGGCAGAGTATGGCACACACAGGAAGGGTAGGGCAGGCAGAGTATGGCACACACAGGAAGGGTAGGGCAGGCAGAGTATGGCACACACAGTCAGGGTAGGGCAGGCAGAGTATGGCACACACAGTCAGGGTAGGGCAGGCAGAGTATGGCACACACAGTCAGGGTAGGGCAGGCAGAGTATGGCACACACAGGAAGGGTAGGGCAGGCAGAGTATGGCACACACAGTCAGGGTAGGGCAGGCAGAGTATGGCACACACAGGAAGGGTAGGGCAGGCAGAGTATGGCACACACAGGAAGGGTAGGGCAGGCAGAGTATGGCACACACAGGAAGGGTAGGGCAGGCAGAGTATGGCACACACAGGCAGGGTAGGGCAGGCAGAGTATGGCACACACAGGAAGGGTAGGGCAGGCAGAGTATGGCACACACAGTCAGGGTAGGGCAGGCAGAGTATGGCACACAAAGGAAGGGTAGGGCAAGCAGAGTATGGCACACACAGGCAGGGTAGGGCAGGCAGAGTATGGCACACACAGGAAGGGTAGGGCAGGCAGAGTATGGCACACACAGTCAGGGTAGGGCAGGCAGAGTATGGCACACACAGGAAGGGTAGGGCAGGCAGAGTATGGCACACAGAGGCAGCATAGGGAAGGCAGAGTATGGCACACACAGACAGCATAGGACAGGCAGAGTGCTGCCTGTGTGTGCCATACTCTGCTTGCCCTATGCTGCTTGTGGGAGGTGAACCTGGCAGGGGTTTGTTGTGGGAGTTTGTTAGCAGTTGGAAATAGCCATTAAATGGTCCCAAACGTGTGTAATTATGTACTGGGGGTTGCTCTGCTATCCACAGGGGAGGAGGAGCCATATGGAATTTAAGGGTATATCTTAATATGACATAATTCTTTCACAAATGAATGACGGTTGAAATCCCCACAGTAAGGACCAAGCATTTGGGATTTTGCTGTGCTACCACCATTGTGATAAAATAGGTGTGGTTTGAAGTGGGTGTGGTTTCAAAAAGGGGAGTGGTCAAAACTGGCTTCCATTAGCGGCCCTCCACCATGTATGCTAGAGAAATTCCGGCCCTCGGCACCCTAGAAGTTGGACAGCACTGGTCTAAAGGAAACAATTAAAATCACTTCTAGCGGCTTCTCATCTCCGTGTGTGAGCGCATATCTACTGACTGCGTTACACTGTCGCCCCCTGTTGGTAAGACAATGTGATCGCAATATGAAGGATTGTCCTCTCTTCTCTTTTAGGCTAAACAGGAGGTGCACAAGGCAAGAATGGCCACATCTGCCCCACCCTCCCCACAGGTGCACGAGCAGAGCAGGTACAGAGTATATACAAACAGCCTGTATTTCTTGGTAGGGTGCTGGGAGTTTGAACTCAATAAAATCAAGGAAACTTAGGGGGCTGTTCCTGCTGAATTGTGCTTAGTACAGGGGAATCCCTATGTGCCATAGTTTTATGGTATCTCTCTGTACAGACTATGGGCAAACTTAGGGGGCTGTTCCTGCTGAATTGTGCTTAGTACAGGGGAATCCCTATGTGCCATAGTTTTATGGTATCTCTCTGTACAGACTATGGACAAACTTAGGGGGCTGTTCCTGCTGAATTGTGCTTAGTACAGGGGAATCCCTATGTGCCATAGTTTTATGGTATCTCTCTGTACAGGCTATGAGCAAACTTAGGGGGCTGTTCCTGCTGAATTGTGCTTAGTACAGGGGAATCCCTATGTGCCATAGTTTTATACACAGAACAAGGGAGGTAATTTCACCTCTAATATTTATTATTCTGTATTACCCAGGGCTCAGTCTTTGCAGCTTTAGATTAGTAAATACCGTGGCACTCACTCTTATCTGATAGACTCCTCCTATATTTATTCTGCGCAAATAAACTGTAACTTTCCCCATCAGTAAATATGGAGGGATCCGGGGGGAGCGGCGTTACAGTCAGGGTGCCCCCAGCATATTCTAATGGGACTGATATTGCTTAATGAATGCTATTGGTTCCTGATCATGTGCGTATCCAGTGTTATTAAGGCAAACCTTGTATGACCCCATTTGCCATCTAGGTGATATCTAGGAAGTGCTGAATGGAAAGTGAAAGTAACTGTTATTGAAAATCTCAGCTGTCAATCATTTGTTGCATTTTTAACAGGTATGGATGATTTAATGTATCTATAAAGAGGCAACACATTCCAGCACTAGGGGGCATCGTCTGATTAGACTGCGTGGGTTCTGTAGCTTCATGGCAGCTCCCACTGATATGAATAAACTAAAATACACAGGGTGTAGTTTTCCTTTAATCTTTGCAGTTTATCCAGAGCTCCCCAGCCGATGAGATGCTGCTGCCATCTAGTGGCGACTGTGGGTATAGTGGAACTTATAGAGAAGAGACCACCATGCAGCTGAACACGGGGAAACAGCGCTGTCCTGGGCAACAAAGGGGAAATGAGATTTAATCACCAGCAAAGGAAGGGGCTTCAGGGATGAAACCAACACAGATCTTTGCCTACAGAGGGGCTAACGGCTGATTCTGTAAATACATTTAGCAGAGTAATGTGTGCAAGGTTTCTGCCTCAGGGTTAAATCAGATTATTTGCCCACGTCCGTGGCTGCCATGTTGGGCTCAGGAAGGAACTACCCTGTACCTGTTTCTCCTTGTGGGTTATATATAAGTAAGGGTCCCTGTAAGACTAATGCACGTGTGTCTTGGGTCAGCCTCAGTAGCCATTCTATTATTTCAGGGCTCCTCGGATGTTGGACACCCCCATCCCGCTGACTGGGGACAGCCAGACCGACGCAGACATCCTGGCCTTTGTCAGGGCCCGACAGAACCTCCTGCAAAGAAGAGGTAAGTGATTCTGTGATGGTGCCGGGCCCAGGGCAGTGAATAGAGGGCAGATCTATAGTGATGTAAGTTATTCTCATTTTATTGAGAGCAAAGGGGAGGAGTCAGCTGCAGCTTTTATTATGCAGTCACATGACACTATAGAGGCTGTACAATGCATTCCCCAAGCCCCAGGCTCACTGAGAGCAGTCACATGACACTATAGAGGCTGTACAATGCATTCCATAAGCCCCAGGCTCACTGAGAGCAGTCACATGACTTTACAGAGGCTGTACAATGCATTCCCCAAGCCTCAGGGTTACTAAGTGCAGTCACATGACACTATAGAGGCTGTACAATGCATTCCCCAAGCCCCAGGCTCACTGAGTGCAGTCACATGACACTATAGAGGCTGAACAATGCATTCCCCAAGCCCCAGGCTCACTGAGTGCAGTCACATGACACTATAGAGGCTGAACAATGCATTCCCCAAGCCTCAGGCTCACTGAGTGCAGTCACATGACACTATAGAGGCTGAACAATGCATTCCCCAAGCCTCAGGCTCACTGAGTGCAGTCACATGACACTATAGAGGCTGAACAATGCATTCCCCAAGCCCCAGGCTCACTGAGTGCAGTCACATGACACTATAGAGGCTGAACAATGCATTCCCCAAGCCTCAGACTCACTGAGAAATATATGGAATAAATGTGCCGGGGGATGAGCTGCAGTTGGAGAGCGGAGACCTGACTTGACAACTGGAGATAAATTCTGTGCAATATCAGCGTATGTTCTGTGCCCAGGTCTCTCCTCCAATCAGGCAGCAGCGTGACATCTCAGTCTAAAAATAAGCCCATCTGCCGGCGGGCGCTTTTCCAGCCCATTACACCTGCTTGTTCTGCTGTTCCCTGAGTCAGCGCCGTTTGTACCTGTTTGGGCTCTTGTTTTGGGGCCGGTTCCTGCAGAAACAGGATTTATCAAGCACGGAGTCTCGTACGTTGGACCCAAAATGGCTTCTGTGCCCCTTGACTGGTACATTAGATCAGCAGTGGCCCATTCTGCCCTATGGCGCTGCCCATGTACCACCCACAGAGGAACCAAACCAAAATGAATGTTTGCCCCACTGTAATAAATGCCCCAAGTGAGACCTCCTTAGTGCCATTAATTTATACAATGGGGATTTGGTTAGACAGGTTCTGCCCGGTGCCAGTGTGCCGGTTCTGTTTCTCACAAGCATTTCTCTTACACAGGGAAGCCATGATGCCCACTGAGCCTCAGACCCGCAGAGCTCCGGCCAATCAAGCAGTGCCAGCATGATCATGTGCCCATTATGGGGAAACCCTCACATGAACAGGAAGTGACCTCACATAGAATGTGCCGCCTTTATCCTCAGGGGTCCCGGCCCCCCAAAACTGGATTTTCAAGCAGAACCAGATGTGATTGCAGTGAGCTGCTTTCCTATATACATAACAATTGTGCAGCTCCTGGGTATTACACGCACACTGCCTGTATATGTGTATATACCTGTATATATGGGGCCCTAATGGGCATCGACTGACTGAGATATTATTATAATCCATGTGCTGTTATTACTGTTTATATGATATAAGAATCTGTCGTTTGTGACGTCACAATGTAATCATGCAGTTGTGACATCACTCATGTACTGTACAGGGGGTCATATTACCCACAGTTAGGGTATAACTGGCGGGTACATAAGCAAAGCCTGACAGGCAATAGTCCCTAAAGGCAGAGTTAATAAAATATTGTTTTCCCAAAACAGGCACTTGTATGATATGGTGTAATATAGGGAATAATGTGCCCCCTACTGTAAATGATAAGGATATTAGAAGTCACTCTGTGACCATATAAAGGCACAAGGCTGCAGGCTGAGTTATACAGGGAACTCTGAGTATCACTCATGTATTATAAGGGATAATGTACCCCCTACTGTAAATGATAAGGATATTAGCAGTCACTGAGGGGTTCTGTGCCCCCCATATAAAGGCACAAGGCTGCAGGCTGAGTTATACAGGGAACTCTGAGTATCACTCATGTATTATAAGGGATACTGTACCCCCTACTGTAAATGATAAGGATATTAGCAGTCACTGAGGGGTTCTGTGCCCCCCATATAAAGGCACAAGGCTGCAGGCTGAGTTATACAGGGAACTCTGAGTATCACTCATGTATTATAAGGGATAATGTACCCCCTACTGTAAATGATAAGGATATTAGCAGTCACTGAGGGGTTCTGTGCCCCCCATATAAAGGCACAAGGCTGCAGGCTGAGTTATACAGGGAACTCTGAGTATCACTCATGTATTATAAGGGATAATGTACCCCCTACTGTAAATGATAAGGATATTAGCAGTCACTGAGGGGTTCTGTGCCCCCCATATAAAGGCACAAGGCTGCAGGCTGAGTTATACAGGGAACTCTGAGTATCACTCATGTATTATAAGGGATACTGTACCCCCTACTGTAAATGATAAGGATATTAGCAGTCACTGAGGGGTTCTGTGCCCATATAAAGGCACAAGGCTGCAGGCTGAGTTATACAGGGAACTCTGAGTATCACTCATGTATTATAAGGGATAATGTACCCCCTACTGTAAATGATAAGGATATTAGCAGTCACTGAGGGGTTCTGTGCCCCCCATATAAAGGCACAAGGCTGCAGGCTGAGTTATACAGGGAACTCTGAGTATCACTCATGTATTATAAGGGATAATGTACCCCCTACTGTAAATGATAAGGATATTAGCAGTCACTGAGGGGTTCTGTGCCCCCCATATAAAGGCACAAGGCTGCAGGCTGAGTTATACAGGGAACTCTGAGTATCACTCATGTATTATAAGGGATAATGTACCCCCTACTGTAAATGATAAGGATATTAGAAGTCACCCAAGTGTTCGCCATTCAGACAATATATGCTTTCTCTATGGCTTTATGGCCACTGAGCAGGGCCCAGCCCACAGTTTGTGGGCCAAGTTTATATTTAATGGAAGGGAGGATGCTGGGAGGTATATAATAAGGAGCAGGGGAAACATGAAGCCATGAGTGTCGGGATGTGAGTGATGCCAGGCACCTAGTGCAGGCGCTGGATGGGTGGGGGGTCCGGGTGCCAGGCTGAGCGTAACCGCACTCACACTCTCCAAACCAAATAATGACTCAAGGAAATAAAAATCTCACATCATCAACCGCCTCTGTAGAAAAAACATTTTAAAAGATCAGCACGTTGGGCCTAATGGTGGTGCGTGGTGCGTGGGACTTCTGGGTAATACCATGGCAGCTCGTATAAACAACCCCCCCCCCAGGCCGGCACCGGGGCTCATTTACTGAACAGAAACCCGTTTGGATCGGTGCCGGCGCCCCCTTGTGCCTAATTTATTGGGGCTCTGCAAGCGCTTATTAAAGTGACACCTTCAAGGGGAAGTTAACCCTCCCCGGGGAATGATTGCTTTGTGCCCCAGAGCTGCAGAACAGAATTTGGAATAATTAAAAAAAATAAAGACCAAGTGTAAACTCCCTTTAATGGGTAAGATTGACTTGGTGGATTTACCCTTTAAAGCCCCAGTGATGCCTGTAGTATAGAGGTTTCTGGGGGTGTTTATGTTAAATGCAGGGATTGGGGCTCAGTCATGCAATGCGCTGCTGTACTTTCCATGCATACAGCGCCCAGTCTTATCGATGATGGAGGGGGGTCGGAAGCAATAGCCAACGTGGTATCTCCCGCCCTGTCATATCCATTGATTTTTCTCTCTACTTGAGACGAAAGCGCTTATCGGCCGAGAACTTATCTGTGTGGCTAATTTGCCGGCACAGTCAGCTCTCCATTAATTGATTTTAGCTGGGGCCCTAGAGCGTCTCCCAGCGACTCCTTATCTCCCCCACTGAAAGCATCCACCCACTGCCCCGGGCACCGCTGTCTGGCTGCCGAGGGTGCTGGGAGTTGCACAGCCACTCTAATGCATTATTCCCCCATGGAGCTTTCTGCTTATTGGTGGCATTTATATAGCAGCTCCACCCTCTACCCATGATGCTCTTTTAGCTCTTGTACCCATGATGCTCTCTTAGCTCCCTTGCAGTTGGCTCCCCGACCCCCTGGCTGAGAGATCTATACGGCCCCGAGTCCCTCAGTGGCTAAAGATTAACCAGCTGCTTCCTCGTGATGAGCCCTAATGTGTTATCTGCTCGGATGTGTGATCCTCCCCATTATCCGGCACATTGAGTGTTGCCCAGTAAGTCCAGCCTGGCAGCTGGCGAGTCAGAAGCACAAAGCGGCTGCACCTACTGTACCCACCGTACCTGGATTGGCACCGTCCTGTTGCACCTACCTGAGATCTTGAGGAACCCAAGACATGGGTGCTACATGCTCAGGTCTCTCCCAACTAGAGGAGCCTCATCAAGGTTTTTGGAAGGTGAGAAGGTAACAGATACTGATCATCTCCGGTCCCTTTGGGTTAGTACCAGAACCTTAGCTCGGATCAGCTGTAGCCTGGGCTTGGGGTGCTTAGAAGTTTGCCGGCCAAGCTGTAGAAATGTGGCAGATCTTCCAGTGCCGCAGACAGATCAGCCTTTCCGTCGCCCTCTCTCTGGGCTACTTCTTGTACCTGTTCCTGGGAGCCATGATGTTCCAGATCCTGGAGAAGCAAGCGGAAAGCAACACCCGGGATCAGTTCCAGGTGGCCAAGCTCCGGTTCCTGCAGAACTACACCTGTCTGGATGTGAATGCCTTGGAGCAGTTTGTGCAGGTACAGGGGGTACGATGTGGGGGGGGTGGGGTTATTGTGTGCTATACTACTCTGTGTTACTGGTTCCAAACTGGGGGGGTTAGTGGCAAGGAGAGCCCACCCTGCAAGTCAATTAAGGTGAGAGTTAAGGTGCCCATACACCTTCAGATCCGCTCGCTTGGCAATGTCGCCAAAGTGAGCGGATCTTATCCCAATATCCCCCACCTGATGCGGCCCCCGATTTTTCAACCTGCCCAATCGAGATATCGGTCGGGCCAGTCGTTAGTGCCCCTACACGAGCCGATAAGGTGCCAAATCAGTCTAAGGGACCCATATCGGCAGCTAGAATCAGCCCATGTATGGGCCGATGGACCTTTACTGAGCATATTTCCCTGTGCCAATGGACAAACATAGGTTACCCACATTCCCTAGCCAATCCCTGGCTCCCCACTTGGTTATGGGGGTCTTCTACAATATATTGTGTTCTGCCGCTGGTCACGTGACATTAGGTAAGCCAATCTGTGCTGGGCAGTAAAGGTGGCCATATACTGTGCGTTCCGCTTGTTTGGCAAGGTCATCAATTGAGCGATCTCCTGATATGCCCTGATATGGGGTTAATTTGATTGTTTGGGAAATGTTTCCCATCGGTTTGTTGATGCAGTGCTCTGCTCGACAGCCCATATACCTGCGATCTTTGGCCCTAGATCCAATTATAATGGCCGGTATATGGGCCGTCGAACCGAGGACTGCATCAACGAGCCAATGGGGAAAATGAAACCTGCCCAATCAAAATCTGGCCAATTTTAGGCCTGTTAGTGGGGCCCATTCATGGACAGATAAGCTGCCAAATCATTCTGAAGGACCCGAATTGGCAGCTGAAATCTGCCCATAAATGGTCACCATAAGGTGGCAACTGAGAGTGGGCCCTACTGGGTATTTCAGTTTAAAGAAAGATGAGCCGAAAGATCCCAGTATTTATTGCAACAGTCTCTGTAACATTCTACCCATGCCCTCGGGTCTCTTGGGTCTCACAGAACAGGGAGCAGCGAGACTGGGTACAAATCTGAGTTCCCCATTGGGCACAGTCACATATCATAGGTTTCTATACAATGCCCTTCTCTATTATGTTTCCCATCTCTAAAGTTCCAATGGCCCCTGCTGCCCCCTTTCTCTTGTCCTTTTATTGTTATTAATGTTTGTGCAAAAAGTCATTTAAAAATGATCTGATGAGTGGTGCACTAAGCTGCAGCCCGATGGCGCCCCAAGTCTCCTTCTATAGAAGAATTTGTGAATTTTAGAATTACTTAATGTGCAGGTACATTGATGACATTCCATTCATGACATATATTATACAGAATATTAATCAATGCTCTGTTATACAGATAGCTAGAATCTCAGCCATAAAGCAGGGCAGGACTGCTGCTTACAATGGGGGGATCAGATAGGATCTGTGCCACTGTGACAGAATGCTCTGTTATACAGATAGCTAGAATCTCAGCCATAAAGCAGGGCAGGACTGCTGCTTACAATGGGGGGATCAGATAGGATCTGTGCCACTGTGACAGAATGCTCTGTTATACAGATAGCTAGAATCTCAGCCATAAAGCAGGGCAGGACTGCTGCTTACAATGGGGGGGATCAGATAGGATCTGTGCCACTGTGACAGAATGCTCTGTTATACAGATAGCTAGAATCTCAGCCATAAAGCAGGGCAGGACTGCTGCTTACAATGGGGGATCAGATAGGATCTGTGCCACTGTGACAGAATGCTCTGTTATACAGATAGCTAGAATCTCAGCCATAAAGCAGGGCAGGACTGCTGCTTACAATGGGGGGGATCAGATAGGATCTGTGCCACTGTGACAGAATGCTCTGTTATACAGATAGCTAGAATCTCAGCCATAAAGCAGGGCAGGACTGCTGCTTACAATGGGGGGATCAGATAGGATCTGTGCCACTGTGACAGAATGCTGTTATACAGATAGCTAGAATCTCAGCCATAAAGCAGGGCAGGACTGCTGCTTACAATGGGGGGATCAGATAGGATCTGTGCCACTGTGACAGAATGCTCTGTTATACAGATAGCTAGAATCTCAGCCATAAAGCAGGGCAGGACTGCTGCTTACAATGGGGGGATCAGATAGGATCTGTGCCACTGTGACAGAATGCTCTGTTATACAGATAGCTAGAATCTCAGCCATAAAGCAGGGCAGGACTGCTGCTTACAATGGGGGGATCAGATAGGATCTGTGCCACTGTGACAGAATGCTCTGTTATACAGATAGCTAGAATCTCAGCCATAAAGCAGGGCAGGACTGCTGCTTACAATGGGGGGATCAGATAGGATCTGTGCCACTGTGACAGAATGCTCTGTTATACAGATAGCTAGAATCTCAGCCATAAAGCAGGGCAGGACTGCTGCTTACAATGGGGGGATCAGATAGGATCTGTGCCACTGTGACAGAATGCTCTGTTATACAGATAGCTAGAATCTCAGCCATAAAGCAGGGCAGGACTGCTGCTTACAATGGGGGGGATCAGATAGGATCTGTGCCACTGTGACAGAATGCTCTGTTATACAGATAGCTAGAATCTCAGCCATAAAGCAGGGCAGGACTGCTGCTTTATAAGAGAAATGAAGCAATCTTATATTGATAATAATGTCCCTTTAATGCCTCCCTGGGATGATTACAAAGGTCGGGCAGGCCGGTGCCATGATGCCAGTGGAACAGGGCTCAGTGCCAGGAGGGTATATTGTGATTAATATTTACCTGCCGCCTCCTGAACTTTCTATAATAAACAAACAGCGCTTTCAAATGAAACCTGGCACCAAGCAGCGACAATGGGAAGGGAAATTATAATGAGTAAAGTGGGGGGGGGCTGTGCATTTAATACATTATAGGGATTAGTTCCCCTTTATTCCAGATGAGCCATAAGATTTAGATAACAGGACTGAATAAACTGAATAAAAATGTCATTGCTTTTAGAAACCCCTTACAGCTATTAATCATTCATCTCCAGTTGCTTTAGATTGTCAGCTCTTGGGATTAGATCCCTCCTGTATTGAAGACATCTGCCATTTTTATTCTGCTCCCCAGATCATAATGGAAGCCTGGGAGAAAGGGCTGAACCCCAAAGGCAACGCCACGAATCCGAGCAACTGGGATTTCAGTAATTCCTTTTTCTTCGCTGGGACAGTGATCACTACTATAGGTAACGGGACCCCCGGGGCACAGGGGTTGATGGGAAATCGCAGGGCATGGAGAGCCTGCTGTGCCTGGGCTGCTGTACGGCAGCTCTGTGTATCAATAGGAATTGGTTCTGATAGACTCAGTATTATTAAATAAGCCCCATTAGTACTTTGTCTGAATTCTGATTGGACCTTCTCTCTCCAATGGCAGGTTATGGGAATCTGTACCCCAGCACGGTGGCCGGGCAGGTCTTCTGTGTGTTCTATGCCCTGTTTGGCATCCCCCTCAACTTGGCCTTCCTCAACCTGATCGGCAAATCCCTGAACACCCACCTACTGGCTCTGGGAAGGATCACGCGGCGCCCCCAAGGCTCTGGGGTAACTGCCCCAAATCTCTCTTTTATTATGTGTTTGTCACATGTTCAACGGCGGGTAATAAACATTGGGTTTGGAATCAATTAATTATCCTGGGAGAGAAGTTGTGCCATTATGGGTGTTGGATTGTGGGAGAGAAGCTGTGCCATTATGGTTGTTGGGTTGTGGGAGAGAAGCTGTGCCATTATGGGTGTTGGGTTGTGGGAGAGAAGCTGTGCCATTATGGGTGTTGGGTTGTGGGAGAGAAGTTGTGCCATTATGGGTGTTGGGTGGTGGGAGAGAAGCTGTGCCATTATGGATGTTGGGTTGTGGGAGAGAAGTTGTGCCATTATGGGTGTTGGGTTGTGGGAGAGAAGTTGTGCCATTATGGGTGTTGGGTTGTGGGAGAGAAGTTGTGCCATTATGGATGTTGGGTTGTGGGAGAGAAGTTGTGCCATTATCGGTGTTGGGTTGTGGGAGAGAAGTTGTGCCATTATGGGTGTTGGGTTGTGGGAGAGAAGCTGTGCCATTATGGATGTTGGGTTGTGGGAGAGAAGTTGTGCCATTATGGATGTTGGGTTGTGGGAGAGAAGCTGTGCCATTATGGGTGTTGGGTTGTGGGAGAGAAGTTGTGCCATTATGGGTGTTGGGTTGTGGGAGAGAAGTTGTGCCATTATGGATGTTGGGTTGTGGGAGAGAAGTTGTGCCATTATGGATGTTGGGTTGTGGGAGAGAAGCTGTGCCATTATGGGTGTTGGGTTATGGGAGAGAAGTTGTGCCATTATGGGTGTTGGGTTGTGGGAGAGAAGTTGTGCCATTATGGATGTTGGGTTGTGGGAGAGAAGCTGTGCCATTATGGGTGTTGGGTTGTGGGAGAGAAGTTGTGCCATTATGGATGTTGGGTTGTGGGAGAGAAGCTGTGCCATTATGGGTGTTGGGTTGTGGGAGAGAAGTTGTGCCATTATGGGTGTTGGGTTGTGGGAGAGAAGTTGTGCCATTATGGATGTTGGGTTGTGGGAGAGAAGCTGTGCCATTATGGATGTTGGGTTGTGGGAGAGAAGCTGTGCCATTATGGGTGTTCAGTTGTGGGAGAGAAGCTGTGCCATTATGGGTGTTGGGTTGTGGGAGAGAAGCTGTGCCATTATGGGTGTTGGGTTGTGGGAGAGAAGCTGTGCCATTATGGGTGTTGGGTTGTGGGAGAGAAGTTGTGCCATTATGGATGTTGGGTTGTGGGAGAGAAGCTGTGCCATTATGGGTGTTCAGTTGTGGGAGAGAAGCTGTGCCATTATGGGTGTTGGGTTGTGGGAGAGAAGTTGTGCCATTATGGATGTTGGGTTGTGGGAGAGAAGCTGTGCCATTATGGGTGTTGGGTTGTGGGAGAGAAGTTGTGCCATTATGGGTGTTGGGTTGTGGGAGAGAAGTTGTGCCATTATGGGTGTTGGGTTGTGGGAGAGAAGTTGTGCCATTATGGGTGTTGGGTTGTGGGAGAGAAGTTGTGCCATTATGGATGTTGGGTTGTGGGAGAGAAGTTGTGCCATTATGGGTGTTGGGTTGTGGGAGAGAAGCTGTGCCATTATGGGTGTTGGTTTGTGGGAGAGAAGTTGTGCCATTATGGATGTTGGGTTGTGGGAGAGAAGTTGTGCCATTATGGATGTTGGGTTGTGGGAGAGAAGCTGTGCCATTATGGGTGTTGGGTTGTGGGAGAGAAGTTGTGCCATTATGGATGTTGGGTTGTGGGAGAGAAGCTGTGCCATTATGGGTGTTGGGTTGTGGGAGAGAAGTTGTGCCATTATGGGTGTTGGGTTGTGGGAGAGAAGCTGTGCCATTATGGGTGTTGGGTTGTGGGAGAGAAGTTGTGCCATTATGGATGTTGGGTTGTGGGAGAGAAGTTGTGCCATTATGGGTGTTGGGTTGTGGGAGAGAAGTTGTGCCATTATGGATGTTGGGTTGTGGGAGAGAAGCTGTGCCATTATGGGTGTTCAGTTGTGGGAGAGAAGCTGTGCCATTATGGGTGTTGGGTTGTGGGAGAGAAGTTGTGCCATTATGGATGTTGGGTTGTGGGAGAGAAGCTGTGCCATTATGGGTGTTGGGTTGTGGGAGAGAAGCTGTGCCATTATGGGTGTTGGGTAGTGGGAGAGAAGCTGTGCCATTATGGGTGTTGGGTTGTGGGAGAGAAGTTGTGCCATTATGGATGTTGGGTTGTGGGAGAGAAGCTGTGCCATTATGGGTGTTGGGTTGTGGGAGAGAAGTTGTGCCATTATGGATGTTGGGTTGTGGGAGAGAAGCTACAATATGGCAGAACTTCAGGCTTTTGGCCATCACCAGGCACTGAAATAAATCCTTTTGGTTTGTTTCCAGGCAATGAAACTTCTAGTCATGGCTACCTACCTGGCCTTGGGCTCCCTGCTGGTCCTGGTCCTCCCCCCGATGATCTTCAGTTACGTAGAAGGCTGGAGCTACGGAGAAGGGTTCTACTTTGCATTCATCACTCTCAGCACCATTGGCTTCGGGGATTATGTATTAGGTAGGTAGGTAACTGCCCATCTACCCACCCACCATGAATATATCTATGGTAACCCATGAGTGTATCGCTGGTAACTGCCCATCTACCCACCCACCATGAATATATCTATGGTAACCCATGAGTGTATCGCTGGTAACTGCCCATCTACCCACCCACCATGAATATATCTATGGTTACCCATGAGTGTATCACTGGTAAATGCCCATCTACCCACCCACCATGAATATATCTATGGTTACCCATGAGTGTATCACTGGTAACTGCCCATCTACCCACCCACCATGAATATATCTATGGTAACCCATGGGTGTATCGCTGGTAACTGCCCATCTACCCACCCACCATGAATATATCTATGGTAACCCATGAGTGTATCACTGGTAACTGCCCATCTACCCACCCACCATGAATATATCTATGGTAACCCATGAGTGTATCACTGGTAACTGCCCATCTACCCACCCACCATGAATATATCTATGGTAACCCATGAGTGTATCACTGGTAACTGCCCATCTACCCACCCACCATGAATATATCTATGGTAACCCATGAGTGTATCACTGGTAACTGCCCATCTACCCACCCACCATGAATATATCTATGGTAACCCATGAGTGTATCACTGGTAACTGCCCATCTACCCACCCACCATGAATATATCTATGGTAACCCATGAGTGTATCACTGGTAACTGCCCATCTACCCACCCACCATGAATATATCTATGGTAACCCATGAGTGTATCACTGGTAACTGCCCATCTACCCACCCACCATGAATATATCTATGGTAACCCATGAGTGTATCACTGGTAAATGCCCATCTACCCACCCACCATGAATATATCTATGGTAACCCATGAGTGTATCACTGGTAACTGCCCATCTACCCACCCACCATGAATATATCTATGGTAACCCATGAGTGTATCACTGGTAAATGCCCATCTACCCACCCACCATGAATATATCTATGGTAACCCATGAGTGTATCGCTGGTAACTGCCCATCTACCCACCCAGAATGAATATATCTATGGTAACGTTTGGCTGGGTGCCATTTTTTTTAGGTTTTTCATAATCCATGTACCAAAATACCACCAATCGGTTCTGTTTCCATGTTGTTCCCCCAGGGACTGACCCAAACAAACACTACATCTCCATCTACCGGAGCCTGGCGGCGCTGTGGATCATCTCGGGCCTGGCATGGCTGGCGCTGGTGTTCAGTCTTGCCGCCGACCTGCTAGAGAAGTTCATGCGTCTCAGAATCCACCGGACTCAGTCGGAGACAGAGGAGACGGCGGTGCACAAACCCGACGATCTGGCTCCCATTCAGATTCCAGTCCAGATTTAATCTCCGGCTCGACCCAAAGACATTGGCCCAATGTTACATTTCCCAGACTTGTATGAGGCCAAACTTATATCGACAAAACGAAAATGGAACCGACTTGAAACTGATTTACAGTTCGGGGAAAACTGACCATTAATGGGTTCGTTTGTAGAACTTTCCCTACCCCTTTTTAAAGGGTAACTGCGCCATTCCCCCAGTGTTTGTACGATGAATATGGGGAGCCCCTTTGTTACCCTATTTCCTATTCTTCCTAATGGCGCCCCCTATGTGCACTTGCTTTGAGGGGTCTCTGCGCAGTAAATGGGTCCTTTCCTTGATCTCTGATATGTTTTTTGATAACCCAATCACTAGCAATTGGCCCATACAATTTGATTGTCCGTATTCAGTTATGGGTTCTACCAGCTGAGGGCCAATCATTTTGCTCCTCATCTTTCCCATTGGCCACGTGCCCCTTGGAAGCGGCTGATAGGAACTGCTTATTCCGCACATGGGTTCCCCCGCAGCCAGCGGACCGGCTAATGGGACTCAGCGGAAAGGCAACGCCATTTATTCTGCCTGCTGGGAGATAAGGAGACAAGACAAACAGAGCCGGACATCTGCCGGGAGCCGCATTATTTCCACTGAGAGAAGGTTCTGTTTGCCTTGGGGCGCGATGGTTCCAGTTATTATTCCAGTTATTCCACTAATTATTGGACTGGGGGGGCTGTTTGGGTCTCTGGGTACTTGAAATGCCCAGGATTAATTTGTACCCCAGTCCCGGCCTGTTTATCTACCCCTGCATGGTCAGCAGCACCGGCCAATACAGTTATGTGATGCAATCGGATCAGAACTTTTTACCCAATAACAAACCCAACGCTGATATTGTCACATTTAAAGCTCTGAAACTGAAACATTTCTATAAAATATCATTAAAAGACAATGAGAAATAATCAGCGCTCGTCATTATCCTGCATCAATAACAACGGTAAGTTTGGGGTTAGTAGGAACCAGCTTGGCAATGACTTCGGCCCATTGTTCCAGGCAGAATTGCCCCCAGGTTGGTCAGGTGATACCGGGGGTCGAATGGTTCCGCTGAGTCTCAGTTGGACCAGGAGGAAGAGGGTCCATTACCCATGGAACTGACAGTCTTATCCTTGCGCCGGGGGCCGGACAGCGGGGGTTTATGGGTATTTAAGGGCATTTAGAACACTCCCTTCTCAGTTCGGTTTAATTAATGTTTTCCGAGGGGCCCCACTTGTTATTATTGCCCTACTATGCACCCCCCCAATGTTGTAACTATATGTACAGCAGACCCCAAGGTTGCAGGGGGGCCCGGACCGCAGGGTTTTCTGTACCTTAGTCCCCCCCCCTCCAGGCTCTAGGAGATGGTACAGTCCCACTGTAGATCCAATGGGGCAGTGAATGGTAGAGATGCCCCCCCCAGGCGGAGGAATGAGGGTATCTCAGTGCATCAGCGACAATAAAAAGCCCTTAATGCCCCTGGGGGGGGGGGGCTATTGCCATGAGTTGAGTTAATAACCTTTTCAATCTGAATTTTGGCTCATGTGGTGCAGAGAGAACTATTGGGGCCCCCTCACCCCGCTCTGATGCTCGGAAAGGAAAGGGTGGGTTGCATGGTGGGGGGCATCTGATAGGCAGGAATACCCCTGCGGGGGGCAGTTTCTGGATTTAGCATGACACTGGGGTTGCCCCCTGTCCGGTTTCCGTGTTTGGGTCTCAGCTCAGCTTAGTTATCAGCAAGGTAATTTCTTATTATTACAGCACATTTCAAAGCTTTCTGGATAACTGGTTTCTGTATAACAGATCCCATAGGGCTGTCGGCTTCATAACGTTCTGTCCAGTTTAAATCATTAAAAAAATCTGAACAGAAATCCAGCCAAATGTGTCTAAGCGATGCAATAACCCCGCCCCCACATCATAACCCCACCCAGCATTCATCGTGCCCGCCCCTAATGCCATCAGCCCCGCCCCTTTGTTTGGTTTTAGCCTATGGCAACCCTGCATGAAGCGCCCAATACAAATCCTCTACAGACCCCCAGGGACTGGGCCCTTCTGCTCCAAAAAGAAACTTTCCCAAAAGTAATCCCAAAACTACAAGCATGAAAAAAAGACCAACTGCAAATTGCCTCATTACATTACATTACATTAACATTTATTTATAAAGCGCCAACATATTCCGCAGCGCTGTACAATAAGTGGGAATCCCAGTACTCCGCTCTACATCATCCTTTTCTGATTAGTGTCAGTAACAGGTAACTGTGAGCAAATTTGCACCAGGGCAGTAACCCATAGCAACCAGTCAGCTTTGTTCAATCAGCTTCAGGAAAAATAATGTAAGCCAAAATGTGATTGGTGAAGGAGCCCAGAAGCCCATGTCTGCTAAGTGGAGATAATGTATATCACTTGGGGCCCTGTGCCGGGATACAGAGAGTTACAGTTGAACTAAAGCCGTAGGTTGGACTTCCTTACAGAATATGCTGAAATGTTTCAATTACACAATAATATTGTACTATTATCTGTATCCTGCCCCCCCCCCCCCCCAGGGTCACACCGGGCCAGTGGGGCATTGGGAATAAACCAGTGGGCCCCCGACCCCCGCCAAACCCAGAAGTATAATGTACAGGGCCCCGGGGGTGGGTCGGATGGGCATTGGTGGCCCTGGGTATGTGTGGGGGCCGGGGGGCCCCGGAGGGGGGATGAACTATCCCTAGTGGGCCCCACATACCCCAGTCACACTGATGGGAGGGCCCCAAGGTAAGGTTGCCCCCGGGCCACTATTGTAGCAGCCTGGCCAGTAAAACTGATCCATGATATCAATGTTATTAATAGGGAAGAAACCTCTAAATAAAGGAAGGCCAATAGTTTTTCAAGAAATTGTGAGCCCCCCCTGCAATGTGACTGCGCTGTCACTTCCTCTCCTGACTGGGGAACAAAGGGTTAACTCATTTCCTCATTTCACTTTCCGTTATGTGCTGGGGGGCTGCTCCCCACCATGTGATGCCCCCCTGCTCAACCCCCCCATCTCTGTTTATAGTGGCCCCTCACATAGAAGGGCCCAGCAGTGCAGCCCCCAGCCTCCCTATAAGAGCCTGGGGGCTGCTGGGATTTGTAGTTTCACATCCCCTTAGCCTTTACCTAAACAGGATGACTGGGGGCAGAAAGTGAGAGATCTCCCACCCACGCTTGTGTCTGTGGCAGGGAAAGGGTTAATGCAGGGGCCCCGCTCTCCTTGGGACGGGGTAAGAAGGAGTGAGTGTCAGTTCCTCCCCCCCCCCCCCCCCCCCCCCACTTCTAAGTCTCCTTCAGCCCCACCCAGGGCTTTATCTCTGCAAAGTACAAGTGTCTGTGCTTCCTGCTCTCTCAGCCTGAATGGCTCTGCCGCTGCTCCTGGGGTCCTGCTGCTAGCCCCCCGGCACTCTCTCTTCCCTGCCCATCCCCCTGCTTCCCATCATGCCCTGCTGCTGCCCAAGGCTGGATACCTGCAAGGTGCCCGTGCCAGTCACCCCCATCCTTCTGCTCATCTACATCTGTTACTTACTGGTGGGGGCCGCCGTCTTCTGGGCCCTTGAGAGCCAAACTGAGGTGGAGCAGAGCGTCTCCTTCCAGCAGGACAAGTGGGAGCTGCTCCGGAACTTCACCTGCATGGACAACCGGACCCTGGAGCTGTTCATTAAGGTAAGGGGGGTCCTGCCCCAATCCTGCCCCCCCCGGCACCTAATGGGCCCTCTCTGATGCTATGGGGGTGGCACATATTGGGGTACAGGGATCCTGCCCCAATCCTGCCCCCCCCGGCACCTAATGGGCCCTCTCTGATGCTATAGGGGTGGCACATATTGGGGTACAGGGGTCCTGCCTCCATCCTGCCCCCCCTGGCACCTAATGGGCCCTCTCTGATGCTATGGGGGTGGCACATATTGGGGTACAGGGATCCTGCCTCAATCCTGCCCCCCCGGCACCTAATGGGCCCTCTCTGATGCTATAGGGGTGGCACATATTGGGGTACAGGGGTCCTGCCCCCCCGGCACCTAATGGGCCCTCTCTGATGCTATGGGGGTGGCACATATTGGGGTACAGGGATCCTGCCCCCCCTGGCACCTAATGGGCCCTCTCTGATGCTATGGGGGTGGCACATATTGGGGTACAGGGGTCCTGCCTCCATCCTGCCCCCCCTGGCACCTAATGGGCCCTCTCTGATGCTATGGGGGTGGCACATATTGGGGTACAGGGATCCTGCCTCAATCCTGCCCCCCCGGCACCTAATGGGCCCTCTCTGATGCTATAGGGGTGGCACATATTGGGGTACAGGGATCCTGCCCCCCCGGCACCTAATGGGCCCTCTCTGATGCTATGGGGGTGGCACATATTGGGGTACAGGGATCCTGCCCCCCCTGGCACCTAATGGGCCCTCTCTGATGCTATGGGGGTGGCACATATTGGGGTACAGGGATCCTGGTTACCCAGCATGTCCCCCCTTTATACTGGGATTCTGGTGTCAATCATTTCTAGCAGCTTGTTAAATAGGTCCCCAAATGTATCAAGGGGGGGGTCACTGACAGCTGGGCGGATCCTCAGTAGCCAATAGGACTAAGGCCTCTCACTGTTGTCAGAGTAACTATGGGCACCGTGTCATAGAGATGCTCCAGAACCAACAGGGTCCGACTGTCAGTTATTATCTGGCGGTCATAAGGGTGACATCAGGGGCAGGAGAGGGGCAATGGGGCAGGAGTCAGGGTTATTACAATGGGAGAGAGGTTACATGGAGCCTCTTTCATTTCTCACTGCCCCGTCTGTATCCTGGGTGCCCCCACCCTATAGAAACGTGACAGTGGGTGACAGTTGCACAGGGGCAGGCGTTGGGGAACCGGTTTGAGCGCGGCGCTGAGGCTGATGGGAAATCTGGGCACACAGACAGTTGGTTTATTTAAGGAACCGAACCCTCCATTGTTCCTCCTGCAGCGAAAGTTAAACATTTGGCCGAACCTTAAAGGGCAAGTCGCCCACATTGGGAGCCCCGGGCGCCTATTACTCAGCCCATTGGCTCCCAGGGTATTTACATAGGGAAGGTCGGAATGAACCAATAACCATATTATTTGTGCAACTGATTCTACTTACTGCAGCGTATAACCATCTGCCCAACTATATATATATTATACACCTACCCAACCCCCCAGTGCCCCCCCAGCCTGCCCAACTATATATATATATACTGTGTATATACCTGCCCTCAGCCCCCCCAGCCTGCCCAATTATATACATATATATATACACCTGCCCGACCCCTCAGCCCCCCCCAGCCTGCCCAATTATATATATATATATATACTGTGTATATACCTGCCCTCAGCCCCCCCAGCCTGCCCAATTATATATATATATATACTGTGTATATACCCGCCCAACCCCTCAGTGTGTCTCCCCCAGCCTGCCCAATTATATACTTATATATATACACCTGCCCGACCCCTCAGCCCCCTCCAGCCTGCCCAATTATATATATATATATATATATACTGTATATATATATATATATATATATATATATATATATATATATATATATATACTGTGTATATACCTGCCCCCAGCCTGCCCAGTTATATATATATACTGTATATACACCTGCCTGAACCCTCAGTGCCCCCCCCAGCCTGCCCAATTATATATAAACTGTAATTAAAGAGCCGAATGGGGTGAAAGTCTGTTTCTTTGGCTCCCGGGGAGTAAAGTCCCAGGTTCCAGTGAGACATTTGCCAAGGAGTCGGGCCCTTGGCCCCAGCCCAACGTTACTCAGAATCCCACAGTATCAGCACCGGGACATGAAACTTCCCTTGGTCTCGGCACCGGATCCAACACAGGACACAGGTTGCTGGAGGCTGCAGGGAGTTACTGGAGGCTGCAGGGAGTTGCTGGAGGCTGCAGGGGGTTACTGGAGGCTGCTGGGAATTGCTGGAGGCTGCTGGGAGTTACTGGAGGCTGCAGGGAGTTGCTGGAGGCTGCAGGGAGTTGCTGGAGGCTGCTGGGAATTGCTGGAGTCTGCTGGGAGTTACTGGAGGCTGCAGGGAGTTGCTGGAGGCTGCTGGGAATTGCTGGAGGCTGCTGGGAGTTACTGGAGGCTGCTGGGAGTTGCTTGAGGCTGCTGGGAGTTGCTGGAAGACAAAAGGCTCCAAGGGAACCTGTTTTGCCCCATGAATCCCCCCCCCCACCCTTAGTAACAATAAGACTCAGGTGATTGGTCCATGGAGCAAACGGAGCAGCGCAACCTCACGTTGCATTTCCATTGTTTCGCTGGAGATTAATAACCGAAACTGGGAACTTTGCCTTTATTTAAATCTATTATAAACAGGCTGAGCCAGCAGGGAGTTGTGCCCCAGAAAGGGGGGCCAAGTCTGACCAATAGGGGGCGCTGCCCTGTGATTCCTGCCCCGTTAGGTGCATTAGTCGTGTCTGGGTTTATTTTGGGGTATCTAGTACATAAGTTTTCTGCACCCCAACATTATGCAGTGGGTGATTAGTGATGAGCAAATTTTTTTGCCAGGCATGAATTTGCAGCGAATTTACGCATTTCGCCATTGTCGCAAAACTTCTGTGAAAATTTGCAGAAAAATTTGTCTCGCGTCAAAATGGCTGCTGCAAATAACAACACGCGATGAAATAAAGACATGGGTGACGAAAAGTCGCATTTCGTGGAATTTTTGCCGTTTCCCGAATTTTCTGTTCGTTTTGCGAATTTTTCAGCGAAGTGAAAAGGGACAGATTCGCCCATCACTAATATTGATGATATATGATATTTAGGTATATTGATTATTGACTGCAGTACCGCTTCTCACCACCGCTCAGTGGCCATCCTATTGGGATGCAATGCAACAGCGCCACCATCTGATTTGTGCTACAGAGACAGACCGATTTGTGCTACAGAGACAGACTGATTTGTGCTACAGAGACAGACCGATTTGTGCTACAGAGACAGACCGATTTGTGCTACAGAGACAGACCGATTTGTGCTACAGAGACAGACCGATTTGTGCTACAGAGACAGACCGATTTGTGCTACAGAGACAGACCGATTAGTGCTACAGAGACAGACCGATTAGTGCTACAGAGACAGACCGATTTGTGCTACAGAGACAGACCGATTTGTGCTACAGAGACAGACCGATTTGTGCTACAGAGACAGACCGATTTGTGCTACAGAGACAGACCAATTTGAGCTACAGAGACAGACCGATTTGTGCTACAGAGACAGACCGATTTGTGCTACAGAGACAGACCGATTTGTGCTACAGAGACAGACCGATTTGTGCTACAGAGACAGACCGATTTGTGCTACAGAGACAGACCGATTTGTGCTACAGAGACAGACCGATTTGTGCTACAGAGACAGACTGATTTGTGTCAAAATGGCCGCTGCAAATAAAGACACAGGTGACAAAAAAGATGCAGGTGATGAAAAAGTCGCATTTCGCATAATTTTTGCCATTTCCTGAATTCTCTGTTCGTTTTGCGAAGCGAAAAGGGACAGATTCGCCCATCACTAATATTGATGATATATGATATTCAGGTATATTGATTATTGGCTGCAGTACCGCTTCTCACCACTGCTCAGTGGCCATCCTATTGGGATGCAATGCAACAGCGCCACCATCTGATTTGTGCTACAGAGACAGACTGATTTGTGCTAAAGAGACAGACGGTTGGAATAGAACAGACAGTCAGAGGGAGGCACAGGAGGCCCAACATGCAGGGAGTTCTCCTTGTGTCCCTATTGGTGCATTGAGTGTGAGTTGGGTTGCATTGGGCACAATCATTGGGCAGAGACTTGGCACTGAGACCCCGGCCTGGGGGCAAGCAGATCAGCTGACAGGGTAAAGGCGGCCGGGAGTTGCTTATCTCTCACGGTTCCTTCTCTCGCAGACAGTCATTGGTGCCTATAAGAGCGGAATCAGCCCCGAGGGGAACAGCAGTAACTTGGGCTCCTGGAGCTTCGGGGGCTCCTTCTTCTTCTCCGTCACAGTCGTAACCACCATTGGTAAGTGGCGCCCAAACGGCAAATATTCCAACGTCAGTGGCACCGGCACTGGGCCCTACAGTGTAGCCCCCCCAGCGCTTGTGCAACTACAGCTCTCAGCATCCCAGGGAATGATAAATATAAATAAATCTAAAGCAACTGGACTTGTTAAGTAATCATTGGAGACATTTAATGATTAATCATTGATAAATATTTATATAGCCCCCCCACCCCTGCCAGGGCCCCTCTGCACCAGCCTGCAACTCTATGGCTAAATCCCAGCATCCCCTGTCAGACTTTGGCTTCTTTCCTAGTGTTGATAGTGGGTGTGTTTATGTCCCCCATTTGCTGATCCCCTTTATCAATAGGTCTATGGCAGATCGCAATAACTATTTCTAACCTGTTGCGCCGATTTTTATATTATATTCACATGCTGCCATCTAGTGGTGCAATTAGAGATGACATGTTAAACTAATCGAGGATTTTTGGGGCAGGGGTACAGGGAGTTGCAGGGAGTTGCAGGGGTGCAGGGAGTTGCAGGGAGGTGCAGGGAGTTGCAGGGGTGCAGGGAGTTGCAGGGGTGCAGGGAGTTGCAGGGGTGCAGGGAGTTGCAGGGGTGCTGGGAGTTGCAGGTAACAGAGTGCGTTTCTCCCCAGGTTACGGGAATCTGTGCCCCAGCACTGCGGGCGCCCGGGCCTTCTGTGTCGTCTACGCGCTGTTTGGGATCCCGCTGAACCTCATTCTGTTGAACCGCATTGGGCAGAAGATGCTCTCATTGGTTCATCGCTGCGGTGACGTTGTGGGAAAGAGAATCCGGCGCCAGGTAGGTGCCCCCCCCCCCCATTTAGGGATCAGTGGGGATCAGTTACGCCACTCGCTGTGACTACATCTTTCGCTGCACTCAGTAGGCCAGTTCTGTGCCTATCCCAGGCCAGAGTGACTCTTTACCAAAATCTACTCATCGCTGATTGGCTGCTGTTATAAAGTCATCCAAGTACCTGGGAGTAACGGCCAATCAGGAATGTGCAGTCGCTTGTTACTATGTAACTGAACTGATTAGTACTAATTCTGTTGCCCAGTATGGTACCCCGACTGTCCCTTGCCCAACACTGTACCCCGACTGTCCCTTGCCCAACACTGTACCCCGACTGTCCCTTGCCCAACACTGTACCCCGACTGTCCATTGCCCAACACTGTACCCCGACTGTCCCTTGCCCAACACTGTAATCCGACTGTCCATTGCCTAACACTGTACCCCGACTGTCCCTTGCCCAACACTGTAATCCGACTGTCCATTGCCTAACACTGTACCCCGACTGTCCATTGCCCAACACTGTACCCCGACTGTCTATTACCCAATACTGTACCCCCAATATCCACAGCCCAATACTGTGTCTGACTGTCCATTGCCCAACACTGTACCCCGACTGTCCATTGCCCAACACTGTACCCCGACTGTCCATTGCCCAACACTGTACCCCGACTGTCCATTGCCCAACACTGTACCCCGACTGTCCATTGCCCAACACTGTACCCCATCTGTCTATTACCCAATACTGTACCCCCAATATCCACAGCCCAATACTGTGTCTGACTGTCCATTCCCCCATTAATGTACC
This sequence comes from Xenopus tropicalis, assembly GCF_000004195.4. Classification (NCBI taxonomy): domain Eukaryota; kingdom Metazoa; phylum Chordata; class Amphibia; order Anura; family Pipidae; genus Xenopus; species Xenopus tropicalis. The sequence goes on along the minus strand of NC_030681.2, from coordinate 3,888,644 downwards.
CAACTATCCATTGCCCAACACTGTACCCCGACTAATACTGTACCCCGACTGTCTATCACCCAATATTATACCCTAACTATTCATCGCCCAATACTGTACCCCGACTGACCCTCCAATGATCTCTCTCGGTTCCTCTCTCAGAGACTGACCAAGTTGGTGACGAGTGGATCGGCGCTGCTGATTGGGCTCCTACTCTTCATGCTGTTGCCCCCCGTGCTCTTTAGGGCAGTAGAAGGCTGGACGTACGGGGAGGGGCTCTACTACTCCTTCATCACTCTCGCCACCATCGGCTTCGGGGACTACGTGGTCGGTGGGTAATTTCTCTCCTCTCCACTAAGGGACCCTGCACCCATCACAGCCAATTTACTGTTGGCACAAGGTTGTTTGTACAGGGCTCCCTTTTGTCCACGTGAATGATGCCCAAGCTGGGGGCAGTCCTGGGGCCGCCCAACTCCTGCCCCTTCTGTACCCGGCTCTGCTTAGTGTGCTTATGGGAGCACAAGGAATTGCACCTCAGGGGGAAACAATTTTATAAATGAACCAAAATTGTTGGTTCCCAGATGCCAAGTTGCAGTTCCACTTCTCACCACTATCAGCCAAGAGCCCCCTGTCCCCCATAGAGACACAACAGAACAGCGCCCCCATAAGATCTCATTGCTCGCTCTCTCTCTGCAGGGCGGAACCCAGACAAGCAGTACCCCAACTGGTACCGGAACCTGCTGTCAGTGTGGATCCTGTTTGGGCTGGCATGGCTGGCGCTGGGTATAAACGCGGGCGCAGACGCGCTGGAGCACTGCAGGGAGAGGTGCCCGTGCCGCAGGAAAAGTAAGAACCAGGCAGCAGGGGAGGAGCTTATGGACCCGGGGGGGGAGGGGTCATTATGTTGCACAAAACAGAGCGAAGACTCAGCGAGTAACGAGACCCGAGCGATGGATCAGCGCGACGCCGACACCAGCGAATCATCCGGCAGCGACAAACTGAAACATGAACAGTGAATGAGGGACAGCGGCAGCGCCACCGGGTCACTAACTGGCGCTAAACTGCCCCCCTAGCCTGTGAAACTAACACTCTGATTGGTTGCTATGGGTAAATTAGCCCCAGTAACCATCTGATTGATTGGTTGCTATGGGTAAATTAGCCCCAGTAACCATCTGATTGGTTGCTAAGGGTAAATTAGCCCCAGTAACCATCTGATTGGTTGCTATGGGTATCTCCACTGGTGTTAGTAAATTATTATTATTAGTAGTAGTAGTAATTGAACCATGTACGCCCCCTGCTGGCCCACTAGTAACACTGCAGCAGTCAGAGAGATGTTTGCCCACAGTGACCCCGGCCGCTTATTGCCCTAATGGGGGCGGGGCTGAGGCCAAAAGCCCTTTTTATTCCCCACATCATGTGATCAAAGTTCATTCAGCCGTTTTCATGTAAATGAAGGGATTTTGGTTTGGGGGGGGGGGGGGTTTGTTTTTACTCTTTTGTACCCACAATAAATGTATATTTCTGTTGCACCGCTGCTTTGTGCCAATGCTGCAAAGTGGGGACCTTGGGGATATTTATCAAAGGGTGAAACCTCCCTGCCCCCCTGCACAGGATCTTTTATCTTCTAAGGGAGCTCCTCCCCCCCCACAACCACACAACGAGAGCTGGTAATTACCCTAAACTCCACCCTCACACCCCGACAGACACAAATCAGGAAACAAAGGGTTAAAGAAAACATTTATATACTTACAGATGTACAAACCCCTCCCACAACCCTTATGTGACTGTGCAACTGCAACATTGGCGCTTGCAGTACCACTTCCCGCCTGTTGCTGGAGGTCATTTCTCCCTTGGCACCAACAGAACAGCGCCCCCACCTGCTGGGAAACTGCATCTAAGACACTGAGAATCCTTGTGGTTTCCTTCTGGGGGCGACCTCAGCACTAGATCACTTACCCTTTACTGTATATAGTGCGCCCCCCACCCCCTGCAATGATCTACTAGATCTACCAAAACCATGAATTCCAATAACCAGTGTAGCGCTAGTGCCCTCCTATGGCACAAACATGTATTACAGTTGCAAATCGCTACATTCATTGTGTATAAAGGATCGGCCGAAGTGCCCCGGGCAGGGGTATCAGGAGAACATGTGTGTTTTAATGCCCAGATACTTTCATTAAACCTAAATCTGATTGGAACAATAATATCTGAAGGAAATGTAAAATCAAAGTGTCCGTTCCTGTATCCTGAGGAACATCTGCCGGGGGTAAAATATAACAACATCCATCAAAATGCCCTCAGCTTAGAGAACAACTGGTCCCAGGGGTAAAAGTACAGAAGATGGCCAATCACAGGAGAGCACATCAGTGTGAGGATCAGGAAAATGGCCAATCACAGGAGAGCACATCAGTGTGAGGATCAGGAAGATGGCCAATCACAGGAGAGCACATCAGTCTGAGGAGCAGGAATGTGGCCAATCACAGGGCAGTACATCAGTGCGAGGAGCAGGAATGTGGCCAATCACAGGGCAGTACATCAGTGCGAGGAGCAGGAATGTGGCCAATCAGAGAGTCCAGCAGTAATACCCCACGGCAAAGAGTAGAAAGATGGCGACAGAGAGCAGCATGTTCTTGCGGTTTTCATGGCGCAGAGATTTGAGTTCTCGCTCTGTGAATGGACATCGAGGGGCCCGTTAGTACAACAGGCACAGAGGGAGGAGCCCGTTAGTACAACAGGCACAGAGGGAGGGGCCTGTTAGTACAACATGCGCAGGGGGAGGGGCCCGTTAGTACAACATGCGCAGGGGGAGGGGCCCGTTAGTACAACATGCGCAGAGGGAGGAGCCAGTTAGTACAACATGCGCAGAGGGAGGAGCCAGTTAGTACAACATGCGCAGAGGGAGGAGCCAGTTAGTACAACATGCGCAGAGGGAGGAGCCAGTTAGTACAACATGCGCAGAGGGAGGAGCCAGTTAGTACAACATGCGCAGAGGGAGGAGCCAGTTAGTACAACATGCGCAGAGGGAGGGGCCCGTTAGTACAACAGGCGCAGGGGGAGGGGCCCGTTAGTACAACATGCGCAGAGGGAGGGGCCCGTTAGTACAACATGCGCAGAGGGAGGGGCCCGTTAGTACAACATGCGCAGGGGGAGGGGCCCGTTAGTACAACATGCGCAGAGGGAGGAGCCAGTTAGTACAACATGCGCAGAGAGAGGAGCCAGTTAGTACAACATGCGCAGAGGGAGGAGCCAGTTAGTACAACATGCGCAGAGGGAGGAGCCAGTTAGTACAACATGCGCAGAGGGAGGGGCCCGTTAGTACAACAGGCGCAGGGGGAGGGGCCCTTTAGTACAACATGCGCAGAGGGAGGGGCCCGTTAGTACAACATGCGCAGAGGGAGGGGCCCGTTAGTACAACATGCGCAGAGGGAAGGGCCCCGTTAGTACAACATGCGCAGAGGGAGGGGCCCGTTAGTACAACATGCGCAGAGGGAGGGCCCGTTAGTACAACATGCGCAGAGGGAAGGGCCCCGTTAGTACAACATGCGCAGAGGGAGGGGCCCGTTAGTACAACATGCGCAGAGGGAGGGGCCCTTTAGTACAACATGCGCAGAGGGAGGGGCCCGTTAGTACAACATGCGCAGAGGGAGGGGCCCGTTAGTACAACATGCGCAGAGGGAAGGGCCCCGTTAGTACAACATGCGCAGAGGGAGGGGCCCGTTAGTACAACATGCGCAGAGGGAGGAGCCAGTTAGTACAACATGCGCAGAGAGAGGAGCCAGTTAGTACAACATGCGCAGAGGGAGGAGCCAGTTAGTACAACATGCGCAGAGGGAGGAGCCAGTTAGTACAACATGCGCAGAGGGAGGGGCCCGTTAGTACAACAGGCACAGGGGGAGGGGCCCGTTAGTACAACATGCGCAGAGGGAGGGGCCCGTTAGTACAACATGCGCAGAGGGAGGGGCCCGTTAGTACAACATGCGCAGAGGGAGGGGCCCGTTAGTACAACAGGCACAGGGGGAGGGGCCCGTTAGTACAACATGCGCAGAGGGAGGGGCCCGTTAGTACAACATGCGCAGAGGGAGGGGCCCGTTAGTACAACATGCGCAGAGGGAGGGGCCCATTAGTACAACATGCGCAGAGGGAGGGGCCCGTTAGTACAACATGCGCAGAGGGAGGGGCCAGTTAGTACAACATGCGCAGAGGGAGGGGCCCGTTAGTACAACATGCGCAGAGGGAGGGGCCCGTTAGTACAACATGCGCAGAGGGAGGGGCCCGTTAGTACAACATGCGCAGAGGGAGGGGCCCGTTAGTACAACATGCGCAGAGGGAGGGGCCCGTTAGTACAACAGGCGCAGAGGGAGGGGCCCGGCCTCCATAAAACTGGCAGTCACTTACCGTAATTGGACAGGCGGCTGCTGAGTGAGCTCTTCTCCTTCTCTAGAGACTTCCTGGGGTACAAGAAAGAGCAAACGGAATTAGCAACAGTAATTGGCCTGGGGGGTCGCTGACCCTGACAACTAAAATCCTATTCACTTTGAAGGGACAGTAAAGTGGCCACTTTGAAGAAATCACTGGCCAACCCGGGGGGAAATCACTGGCCAACCCGGGGGGAAATCACTGGCCAACCCGGGGGGAAATCACTGGCCAACCCGGGGGGAAATCACTGGCCAACCCGGGGGGAAATCACTGGCCAACCCGGGGGGAAATCACTGGCCAACCCGGGGGGAAATCACTGGCTACACTGTCTGCTTAACATAATCCCTATCATTTACTCCACAATAACCCCCACCCAGACTGCATGGGCCCCGGCTGTATTAGTCGGACTCCCAGCCCCTAGGGAGGGGGCCCTGCCGGGAGTTGGTACTCACCTCCCCTCCTCTGTCAGCTCCATCTTGCGCAGCTTCACGTCAATCACATCCAGGTTGTACTTGCACAGAGCCACTTTCTCCTCCATCCCATCAATCTGCAAAGGGAGAAAGTTCCGCCCATCAACTGCTATTGGTCAGAACTAATGTCACTCATTATGGAACTGAGAGGAAAGTCCCAACTGGGGGTTTAATATCAAATAGAATCACCGAAACGCACTCTGCCCCTCCCACAACTTCCCACAGCCCCCCCAAATATCCCTCTGATACCGACTCCCCCAAATATCCCTCTGATACCGACCCCCCCAAATATCCCTCTGATACCGACCCCCCCAAATATCCCTCTGATACCGACTCCCCCAAATATCCCTCTGATACCGACCCCCCCAAATATCCCTCTGATACCGACTCCCCCAAATATCCCTCTGATACCGACTCCCCCCAAATATCCCTCTGATACCGACCCCCCCAAATATCCCTCTGATACCGACTCCCCCAAATATCCCTCTGATACCGACTCCCCCCAAATATCCCTCTGATACCGACCCCCCCAAATATCCCTCTGATACCGACTCCCCCCAAATATCCCTCTGATACCGACTCCCCCCAAATATCCCTCTGATACCGACTCCCCCAAATATCCCTCTGATACCGACTCCCCCCAAATATCCCTCTGATACCGACCCCCCCAAATATCCCTCTGATACCGACCCCCCAAATATCCCTCTGATACCGACTCCCCCAAATATCCCTCTGATACCGACCCCCCCAAATATCCCTCTGATACCGACTCCCCCAAATATCCCTCTGATACCGACTCCCCCCAAATATCCCTCTGATACCGACCCCCCCAAATATCCCTCTGATACCGACTCCCCCCAAATATCCCTCTGATACCGACTCCCCCAAATATCCCTCTGATACCGACTCCCCCCAAATATCCCTCTGATACCGACTCCCCCAAATATCCCTCTGATACCGACTCCCCCAAATATCCCTCTGATACCGACTCCCCCCAAATATCCCTCTGATACCGACTCCCCCCAAATATCCCTCTGATACCGACTCCCCCAAATATCCCTCTGATACCGACCCCCCCAAATATCCCTCTGATACCGACTCCCCCCAAAATATCCCTCTGATACCGACTCCCCCAAATATCCCTCTGATACCGACTCCCCCAAATATCCCTCTGATACCGACTCCCCCCAAATATCCCTCTGATACCGACTCCCCCCAAATATTCCCTCTGATACCGACTCCCCCCAATATCCCTCTGATACCGACTCCCCCCCAAATATCCCTCTGATACTGACTCCATGCCATTCCCCCCAGCCCCCCCCCTTCATTCCCCAGCCCCCCCCCCATCATCATTCCCCCAGCCCCCCCCCCCATCATTCCCCCAGCCCCCCCCCCATCATTCCCCCAGCCCCCCCCCCCCCATCATTCCCCAGCCCCCCCCCCCATCATTCCCCCCAGCCCCCCCCCATCATCCCCAGCCCCCCCCCCCCATCATTCCCCCAGCCCCCCCCCCCCATCATTCCCCCAGCCCCCCCCCATCATTCCCCCAGCCCCCCCCCATCATTCCCCCAGCCCCCCCCCATCATTCCCCCAGCCCCCCCCCCATCATTCCCCCAGCCCCCCCCCATCATTCCCCCAGCCCCCCCCATCATTCCCCCAGCCCCCCCCTCATCATTCCCCCAGCCCCCCATGCCCTGAGGCCCCAGACCCCCCATCATTCCCCCAGCCCCCCCCCCATCATTCCCCCAGCCCCCCCCATCATTCCCCCAGCCCCCCCCCCCCATCATTCCCCCAGCCCCCCCCCCCCATCATTCCCCCAGCCCCCCCCCCCCATCATTCCCCCAGCCCCCCCCCATCTCACCCCCAGAGCCCCCCCCATCTCACCCCCAGCCCCCCCCATCTCACCCCCAGCCCCCCCCATCTCACCCCCCATCTCACCCCCAGCCCCCTTTCCCCTGAGGCCCCAGACCCCGCACCTCCCGGGCGACACTCAGTTTCTCCTTCTTTTTCTTCCCCATCTCCGGGTCTGTCCGTTGAACACGTTGCCTTCCTGGGCTCCTCCCCCGGCTCTTACAGGCGCTATCGCCCCGCCCTCTTGCGTTACTAGGAAGGCAATTTGCGGCCGCCATTTTTTATTTGGGCAGCACATTCCGCTGCCTTTATTGGTAATTATGCCGCCATTTTTGTTTTGGGAACTCCTGTGGCGGCCGAACAGCGTCTCCCAGGAATTGGGAAGTTGTTAGACAACATGTTGGTTAATGAGCAAATAGAGGAGCAGCCTGGGGGGGGGGTAGGGGCAAACTTGGGTCCCCGAAACCCTCAGTGAGAGTCGTACCCGGTACAATCTGCCCCAGGTGGGGGCGGGCCTGAGTTACAGGCGGGAGGGGAGGTGTTTCCCTATTTTCCTGGCAGTTCAGTGAGTGGCCACTAGAGGTCACTGTTTTATTCTATAATATAAAGGAAATCACAGGCTCCTTGGATCCCACCTGGGCAGTAGGTTGGGGCAGGTTGGGGCAGGTTGGGGGCAGGTTGGGGGCAGGTTGGGGCAGGTTGGGGCAGGTTGGGGCAGGTTGGGGCCCATTCTGGTCGAGTCACACGTTTAGTGATTAGTTCGGGGAGCAAAGGGTTTACGGAGGGTGCAGGGAATTGGGGAGTCAGTAATAACTCTCATTGCTGGGCGGGGCCAAAGGCCAAAGGGAGGTGCCATACAGCTGGGGGGCCACTCAGGTATAGTAGCAGGGGGTTGGGGGAGGTGCCATACAGCTGGGGGCCACTCAGGTATAGTAGCAGGGGATTGGGGGAGGTGCCATACAGCTGGGGGGCCACTCAGGTATAGTAGCAGGGGGTTGGGGGAGGTGCCATACAGCTGGGGGGCCACTCAGGTATAGTAGCAGGGGGTTGGGGGAGGTGCCATACAGCTGGGGGGCCACTCGGGTATAGTAGCAGGGGGTTGGGGGAGGTGCCATACAGCTGGGGGGCCACTCAGGTATAGTAGCAGGGGATTGGGGGAGGTGCCATACAGCTGGGGGGCCACTCAGGTATAGTAGCAGGGGGTTGGGGGAGGTGCCATACAGCTGGGGGGCCACTCAGGTATAGTAGCAGGGGGTTGGGGAGGTGCCATACAGCTGGGGGGCCACTCAGGTATAGTAGCAGGGGGTTGGGGAGGTGCCATACAGCTGGGGGGCCACTCAGGTATAGTAGCAGGGGGTTGGGGGAGGTGCCATACAGCTGGGGGGCCACTCAGGTATAGTAGCAGGGGGTTGGGGGAGGTGCCATACAGCTGGGGGGCCACTCAGGTATAGTAGCAGGGGGTTGGGGGAGGTGCCATACAGCTGGGGGGCCACTCAGGTATAGTAGCAGGGGGTTGGGGGAGGTGCCATACAGCTGGGGGGCCACTCAGGTATAGTAGCAGGGGGTTGGGGGAGGTGCCATACAGCTGGGGGCCACTCAGGTATAGTAGCAGGGGGTTGGGGGAGGTGCCATACAGCTGGGGGGCCACTCAGGTATAGTAGCAGGGGGTTGGGGGAGGTGCCATACAGCTGGGGGGCCACTCAGGTATAGTAGCAGGGGGTTGGGGAGGTGCCATACAGCTGGGGGGCCACTCAGGTATAGTAGCAGGGGGTTGGGGGAGGTGCCATACAGCTGGGGGGCCACTCAGGTATAGTAGCAGGGGGTTGGGGGAGGTGCCCCCGTGTGTATTGGGGGATCGTGTAACATCGGTCCAACTGGTACCGACATGGGGGTGGTACTAAGGCTGCAGCCCCCCAGCTTTGGGTCCCTATTCCATTCCCATCAGTCCCTGCCCCAGTGAGCTTACAATCTAAGGTCCCTATCCCATTCCCATCAGTCCCTGCCCCAGTGAGCTTACAATCTAAGGTCCCTATCCCATTCCCATCAGTCCCTGCCCCAGTGAGCTTACAATCTCAGGTCCCTATCCCATTCCCATCAGTCCCTGCCCCAGTGAGCTTACAATCTCAGGTCCCTATCCCATTCCCATTAGTCCCTGCCCCAGTGAGCTTACAATCTAAGGTCCCTATCCCATTCCCATCAGTCCCTGCCCCAGTGAGCTTACAATCTCAGGTCCCTATCCCATTCCCATCAGTCCCTGCCCCAGTGAGCTTACAATCTAAGGTCCCTATCACATTCCCATCAGTCCCTGCCCCAGTGAGCTTACAATCTAAGGTCCCTATCCCATTCCCATTAGTCCCTGCCCCAGTGAGCTTACAATCTAAGGTCCCTATCCCATTCCCATCAGTCCCTGCCCCAGTGAGCTTACAATCTAAGGTCCCTGTCACATTCCCATCAGTCCCTGCCCCAGTGAGCTTACAATCTAAGGTCCCTATCACATTCCCATCAGTCCCTGCCCCAGTGAGCTTACAATCTAAGGTCCCTATCACATTCCCATCAGTCCCTGCCCCAGTGAGTTTACAATCTAAGGTCCCTGTCACATTCCCATCAGTCCCTGCCCCAGTGAGCTTACAATCTAAGGTCCCTATCCCATTCCCATCAGCCCCTGCCCCAGTGAGCTTACAATCTAAGGTCCCTATCACATTCCCATCAGCCCCTGCCCCAGTGAGCTTACAATCTAAGGTCCCTGTCACATTCCCATCAGTCCCTGCCCCAGTGAGCTTACAATCTAAGGCCCCTATCACATTCCCATCAGTCCCTGCCCCAGTGAGCTTACAATCTAAGGTCCCTATCCCATTCCCATCAGCCCCTGCCCCAGTGAGCTTAAAATCTAAGGCCCCTATCCCATTCCCATCAGTCCCTGCCCCAGTGAGCTTACAGTCTAAGGTCCCTATCCCATTCCCATCAGTCCCTGCCCCAGTGAGCTTACAATCTAAGGTCCCTGTCACATTCCCATCAGTCCCTGCCCCAGTGAGCTTACAATCTAAGGTCCCTATCACATTCCCATCAGTCCCTGCCCCAGTGAGCTTACAATCTAAGGTCCCTATCACATTCCCATCAGTCCCTGCCCCAGTGAGCTTACAATCTAAGGTCCCTATCACATTCCCATCAGTCCCTGCCCCAGTGAGCTTACAATCTAAGGTCCCTGTCACATTCCCATCAGTCCCTGCCCCAGTGAGCTTACAATCTAAGGTCCCTATCACATTCCCATCAGCCCCTGCCCCAGTGAGCTTACAATCTAAGGTCCCTATCACATTCCCATCAGTCCCTGCCCCAGTGAGCTTACAATCTAAGGTCCCTGTCACATTCCCATCAGTCCCTGCCCCAGTGAGCTTACAATCTAAGGTCCCTATCCCATTCCCATCAGCCCCTGCCCCAGTGAGCTTAAAATCTAAGGCCCCTATCCCATTCCCATCAGTCCCTGCCCCAGTGAGCTTACAATCTAAGGTCCCTATCACATTCCCATCAGTCCCTGCCCCAGTGAGCTTACAATCTAAGGTCCCTGTCACATTCCCATCAGTCCCTGCCCCAGTGAGCTTACAATCTAAGGTCCCTATCACATTCCCATCAGTCCCTGCCCCAGTGAGCTTACAATCTAAGGTCCCTATCACATTCCCATCAGTCCCTGCCCCAGTGAGCTTACAATCTAAGGTCCCTATCACATTCCCATCAGTCCCTGCCCCAGTGAGCTTACAATCTAAGGTCCCTATCCCATTCCCATCAGTCCCTGCCCCAGTGAGCTTACAATCTAAGGTCCCTATCACATTCCCATCAATCAGGTCAGAGAGGAAAGAAACCCGGTGTAACAGTGTCACGTTCCTGTTCCTTCTCATGCAGACAAATACCCCTCCTGCCCCTTTATCCCCCCGCCCCCCCTTTATACCCCACCTACCCTTTATTACAGAGACTTTCTTTATTGCTAGTATTAAAGGGCAAATAAATGTGAATATCATTTGTTAATCTCAGCCCCCCATATCGGTGTATTTGTATTTATACTGGGGATGCGCCGAACCGTAGTAATGGGTAGCAATGAGTAGCAATGGGTAGCAATGAGTAGCAATGGGTAGTAATGAGTAGCAATGGGTAGCAATGAGTTGTAATGAGTAGTAATGAGTAGCAATGAGTTGTAATGAGTAGCAATGGATAGTAGTGATGGGCGAAAAGTTTCGCCAGGCATGGATTCGCGGCGAATTTCCGCGTTTCGCCATTGGCGGATTGTTTCGCGAAACGGATGAAAAATTTCGCCGCGGAAAAATTCGCCGCACGTCCAAAAATTGTCGCGGCGTCAAAAAAGAATAGTCGCGGGCGACGAAACAAGAGCCGCGCGACGAAACAAGAGCCGCGGGCGACGAAACAAGAGCCGTGCGACAAAATAATAGCCGCGGGCGACGAAACAAGAGCCGCGCGACGAAACAAGAGCCGCGCGACGAAACAAGAGCCGTGGGCGACGAAACAAGAGCCGCGCGACGAAACAAGAGCCGTGCGACAAAACAAGAGCCGTGCGACAAAACAAGAGCCGCGCGCGACAAAATAATAGCAGCGGGCGACAATTTTTTTTGTCGCACGACATTTTCGCCGCTTCGCGAATTTTTCGCCGTTTCGCGGATCTTTTCAAAGATTCGCGAATTTTTCGGCGAAGCGAAACGGAACAGATTCGCTCATCACTAATGGATAGCAATGAGTTGTAATGAGTAGCAATGAGTTGTAATGAGTAGCAATGGGTAGCAATGAGTTGTAATGAGTAGCAATGGGTAGCAATGAGTAGCAATGGGCAGCAATGAGTTGTAATGAGTAGCAATGAGTAGCAATGGGCAGCAATGAGTTGTAATGAGTAGCAATGAGTAGCAATGGGCAGCAATGAGTTGTAATGAGTAGCAATGAGTAGTAGTGGGTAGCAGTGAGTTGTAATGAGTAGCAATGGGTAGCAATGAGTAGCAATGGGTAGCAATGGGCAGCAATGAGTTGTAATGAGTAGCAATGAGTAGCAATGGGCAGCAATGAGTTGTAATGAGTAGCAATGGGTAGCAATGAGTAGTAATGAGTAGCAATGAGTAGGAATGAGTAGCAATGAGTTGTAATGAGTAGCAATGAGTAGCAATGGGTAGCAATGAGTTGTAATGAGTAGCATTGAGTAGGAATGAGTAGCAATGAGTGGTAATGAGTAGCAATGATAGCAATGAGTTGTAATGAGTAGCAATGGATAGCAATGAGTTGTAATGAGTAGCAATGAGTTGTAATGAGTAGCAATGGGTAGCAATGAGTATCAATGGGCAGCAATGAGTTGTAATGAGTAGCAATGAGTAGCAATGGGCAGCAATGAGTTGTAATGAGTAGTAGTGGGTAGCAGTGAGTTGTAATGAGTAGCAATGGGTAGCAATGAGTAGCAATGGGCAGCAATGAGTTGTAATGAGTAGCAATGGGTAGCAATGGGTTGTAATGAATAGCAATGAGTAGCAATGGGCAGCAATGAGTTGTAATGAGTAACAATGGGTAGCAATGAGTAGCAATGGGTAGCAATGAGTTGTAATGAGTAGCAATGGATTGTAATGAGTAGCAATGAGTAGCAATGAGTTGTAATGAGTAGCAATGAGTAGCAATGGGTAGCAATGAGTTGTAATGAGTAGCAATGAGTTGTAATGAGTAGCAAGGAGTTGTAATGAGTAGCAATGGGTAGCAATGAGTAGCAATGGGCAGCAATGAGTTGTAATGAGTAGCAATGAGTAGCAATGGGCAGCAATGGGCAGCAATGGGCAGCAATGAGTTGTAATGAGTAGCAATGGGTAACAATGAGTTGTAATGAGTTGTAATGAGTAGCAATGGGTAGCAATGAGTTGTAATGAGTAGCAATGAGTAGCAATGGGTAGCAATGAATTGTAATGAGTAACAATGAGTAGCAATGGGTAGCAATGAATTGTAATGAGTAACAATGAGTAGCAATGGGTAGCAATGAGTTGTAATGAGTAGCAATGAGTAGCAATGAGTAGCAATGGGTAGCAATGAGTTGTAATGAGTAGCAATGAGTAGCAATGGGCAGCAATTAGTTGTAATGAGTAGCAATGAGTAGCAATGAGTAGCAATGAGTTGTAATGAGTAGCAATGAGTAGCAATGGGTAGCAATGAGTTGTAATGAGTAGCAATGAGTAGCAATGGGTAGCAATGGGTAGCAATGAGTTGTAATGAGTAGCAATGAGTAGCAATGGGTAGCAATGAGTTGTAATGAGTAGCAATGAGTAGCAATGAATTGTAATGAGTAGCAATGAGTAGTAGTGAGTGATTGACGTATTTCAGCCGTTAAAGCAACGAATGTAACAATTTGCCCCATGTTGCTCACAGTATCACATACATGAGGTGTCGGCTGATCAGATGTAATTGATGGATTGGGGGTTAAAGGGGCGGTTCCAACAGCTGCCCGGGGTCCCGGATCCTTGGTTTCCCTGCCAGTTCCCAGCGAGAGGGCAGCCCCGTTATACAGGGGGGCAATAATCACAGCGCGGGCACCACCTGTACTAATGGGCACTTGGTTCCGCTCCTAATTACATGGGCTGGATCAGAGCCACATTCAGGGAGGCTACCATGCCCGCTGTGCCAGTCTCATAGTGTCCGTTTAAAGGAGAACTTCATCTTTTAGTATTGGATAGACCCTTTCTCTATTCAGTCAGGTATATAAATAATGCAGCCTTTGTGTTGGTGTTTCTGCTGGCAAACAAACAGTTAACCATCTCACCTCCCTGTTTAGGTTAATTTATCCTGTCCTGGGTCAGATCCAAAGCTTTCCAGCCTCACAGAGCAATAGGGTTTGGCTGCCGGGGTCAGTGACCCCCATTTGAAAGCTGCAAAGATGTAGAAGTTGAAGGCAAATAATTTAAGAGCTATAAATAATGAAGACCAATTGCAAAGCTGCTAGGAATTAGGCCATTCTATAACCTACTAACAGTTAATATAAAGGTGAACTGCCCCTTTAACTAATCACATTAATGTGTGTTTTTATCTGCGCTGCCCAAACTCCGGGCTGGGGGGGTTCCAGCTAAGATATCGGGTTTGGTGCCGGTCCAATAGCCGCGCATCTGTTCCTTCTGGAATCGGTCCCAGAATTTATCAGAGAAAGAGAAGAAGTGAAAGTTCCGGCAATAAAAAGTTATGTAAATAGATAAACAGACAAATAGGAAATACATGGGGGGGTGCGGCGCCCCCCGGTGTGTGAGTTTCTCTCAGACCCATAATCCTGGGTTTCACGCTCATTCTCTGAAGATCCCAGATGGGATACAGAATGTTCTACGGATTATCTGCGCTTACTGCGCCGGGCCCTCGCCAGAGATCCGCCAGTCCTGCCGCCTCTATGTACTATGTGCCGGGGGGGGGGGACAGGCTGTGGGAGAGAGGGCAGGGGGGCAGCAATCAGAGGGATGGGGGGGGGAACAGGCTGTGGGAGAGAGGGCAGGGGGGCAGCAATCAGAGGGATGGGGGGGGGAACAGGCTGTGGGAGAGAGGGCAGGGGGGCAGCAATCAGAGGGATGGGGGGGGGAGAAACATGGAAACAATGTGGCGACTCTACGATTCTGTAAATAGCGGCAATTTAACTTACAAAATGGTTCTGATGCTTATGGATCAGTGTAACAGAATCAGCACAATTATAAGGGACCTCACATGGTAATGTACTGACTGCTGCTATAACTGCCCCTCCCTCTGCTGCTATAACTGCCCCTCCCTCTGCTGCTATAACTGCCCCTCCCTCTGCTGCTATAACTGCCCCTCCCTCTGCTGCTATAACGGCCCCTCCCTCTGCTGCTATAACTGCCCCTCCCTCTGCTGCTATAACTGCCCCTCCCTCTGCTGCTATAACGGCCCCTCCCTCTGCTGCTATAACTGCCCCTCCCTCTGCTGCTATAACTGCCCCTCCCCTTGCTGCTATAACTGCCCCTCCCTCTGCTGCTATAACTGCCCCTCCCTCTGCTGCTATAACTGCCCCTGCCCTCTGCTGCTATAACTGCCCCTCCCTCTGCTGCTATAACTGCCCCTCCCCTTGCTGCTATAACTGCCCCTCCCCTTGCTGCTATAACTGCCCCTGCCCTTCTGGGAAGGTTCCCACTAGATGGTGGAACAGTGTTGCTGGGAGTTGCTCCCATTCAGCCACAAGGGCATTAGTGAGGTTGGGCAGTGATGTTGGGGATCAGGCTCACAGTGGGGGGGTCCATCCCACAGGGGTCAGTTGGGTTGGGGGTCAGGGCTCAGTCAGGTTCTTCCCATCTCAGCAACCCATTCTGTACAGACCCGGCTCTGTGCCTGGGGGGGCATTATGGTGCCGAAACAGAAAACGGCCCCCCAAACTGGACCCTAGCAACCAGATAGCTGCTGAAAAAAGCCAAATAATTAAAAAACCACAAATAAAAAATGAAGACCAATTGCAAATATTGGACATTTGAGTTTTTGAACCATAATTCGATTATTGGAAGTTTTTTGACAAATCCCCCCCCCCCCTTGGTGTTTCCCAGTATGGCGGCCGCATCGCTCTCTTTATGGACAGGGGGCGTCCGGCGACTATAAATACGCAGGGGGCGGGGGGAATATTGGAAGGGGGAGGGGCAGCTGGACGCAAGGTCGAGTTTTATGGAGTTTTTAGGAACATCGCCGGGTGGATGGGAGGTCTCCCTCGGGCCCCTGGGAACATTACGGGGCCCCCGCCTTTGCCGAGGGCGTTCGCTGCAGCGAATTAATTACATCATTAATGGAAGAGAGAGAAGAAAAGGGATTTTCATTAACTTACTGAATATATTGAATTATTTCCAAAGGAAACAAATGGCCACACGGGGGGGGGGGCAGATTTTAGTTAAGATTTAAGTTATAGGGGGGTTCAGTTTTAGTAGGTTATAGAATGGTTACATTTCAGCAACTTTTCAATTGGTCTTGGTTATTTTTTTTTTTTTTTATAGTTTTTAAATTATTTGCCTTATATTTCTGCCTCTTTCCAGCTTTCAAATGGGGGTCACTGACCCCGGCAGCCAAACCCTATTGCTCTGTGAGGCTCCAGTTTTATTGTTATTGTTACTTTTTATTCCTTATCTTTCTATTCAGCCCCTCCCCCTATTCATATTCCTGTCTCTCATCCAAACCACTCCCTGGTTACTAAGGTAAATTGGACCCTAGCAACCAGATAACTGCTGAAACACCAAACTGGAGAGCTGCTGAACAAAAAGTGAAAAAATTAAAAAAACACAAATAATAAAAAATGAAGACCAATTGCAAATTGTCTCAGAATATGACTCTCTACATTGTACTAACAGTTAAACCCCTTTGGGTTTATGTGATATATACGATATAATACTATAAATAGTGATGAGCGGATCTGTCCCGTTTCGCTTCGCCAGAAAATTGTCGCCCGGCTATTCTTTTGTCGCCCGGCTATTCTTTTGTCGCCTGGCTATTCTTCTGTCGCCCGCGGCTATTCTTCTGTCGCCCACGGCTATTCTTTTGTCACCCGGCTATTCTTTTGTCGCCTGCGGCTATTCTTCTGTCACCCGCGGCTATTGTTTTGTCACCTGGCTATTCTTCTGTCGCCCGCGGCTATTCTTCTGTCGCCCACGGCTATTCTTTTGTCACCCGGCTATTATTTTGTTGCCTGCGGCTATTCTTCTGTCTCCCGCGGCTATTCTTTTGTCGCCCGGCTATTCTTCTGTCGCCCGCAGCTATTCTTTTGTCGCCTGGCTATTCTTTTGTCGCCCGTGGCTATTCTTTTGTCGCCCGGCTATTCTTTTGTCACCCGGCTATTCCTCTGTCGCCCTCGGCTATTCTTTTGTCGCCCGGCTATTCTTTTGTCGCCCAGCTATTCCTCTGTCGCCCTCGGCTATTCTTTTGTCGCCCGGCTATTCTTTTGTCGCCTGGCTATTCTTCTGTCGCCCGCGGCTATTCTTTTGTCGCCTGGCTATTCTTTTGTCGCCCGCGGCTATTCTTCTGTCGCCCGCGGCTATTCTTTTGTCGCCCAGCTATTCTTTTGTCACCCGGCTATTCCTCTGTCGGCCTCGGCTATTCTTTTGTCGCCCGGCTATTCTTTTGTCGCCCAGCTATCTTTTGTCACCCGGCTATTCCTCTGTCGCCCTCGGCTATTCTTTTGTCGCCCGGCTATTCTTTTGTCGCCCGGCTATTCCTCTGTCGCCCTCGGCTATTCTTTTGTCGCCCGGCTATTCCTCTGTCGCCCTCGGCTATTCTTTTGTCGCCCGGCTATTCTTTTGTCGCCTGGCTATTCTTTTGTCGCCCGCGGCTATTCTTCTGTCGCCCGCGGCTATTCTTTTGTCGCCCAGCTATTCTTTTGTCACCCGGCTATTCCTCTGTCGCCCTCGGCTATTCTTTTGTCGCCCGGCTATTCTTTTGTCGCCCGGCTATTCCTCTGTCGCCCGTGGCTATTCCTTTGTCGCCCGGCTATTCCTCTGTCGCCCGTGGCTATTCCTTTGTCGCCCGTGGCTATTCTGGAGACAATTTTTGGACGCGCAGCGAATTCTTCCACCGCAAATCCATGCCTGGCGAAACATTTTGCCCATCACTAACTATAAACTGGAAGACAGTTCTCTGATACTCTTTCTAATTGTGCCAATGACTAGTTTGGGTTGGGGCCGGGTTATAACACAGGGAAGAGGCAGAAGGAGCTCAGTAGAGACAGTTATTGGGTGGAAGATTTTGCTACCGAGTCACTTTGTACAGAAGAAAGAGAGCGCAGCCTTGACGTGACTTCGCCGGCGCTGTCGCAGGACTCGCTGCGGTGTCAGGGATGTCAGTTCCTTTGCCGGAGCTGAAGGCATCACAAGCCACTTTTTCTCGTTGCCGGTAAGTTCCCCCGGTAATTGCGCCGCTCGCTCTGATCTGTCAGTCTTTCCTAAAAATATCCCATTATAATCGCATTGATGTGTGTTTTCCTGCGATGGCTGCGAGCCGGGAGTTGAGCCGGAGGAGATGTCAGAAAGTGCTGATACGGCGGAACCGGCGCCGAGCCTGGGGATGGAGCTCGTCACAGCTTTGCCTTTAACCTCCTGTCTGTCTGTCTCTTTAGCAGGGGCCCCCGAGTTCCGCCGGCCCAGGGAGGGAAGCTTTAGAAAAATCTAACAGCCCCCCCATTCTAACCTGCTGCCCCTACTGAACTCTCCCCTCGGCCCAATGGTCTCGGCTCTGCGGAACCTCAGCCACAAACAGAGCAAAATAATGTTCTATGAGAAGAATGGGCACCGCAATAAAAGTGTTTGTTGGGCAGAAATTAAATCATAAAAATAAAAATTGGTATCAGGGATTTTTCTTTATTAGTATAAAAGACACGCAGTTTGGAGGTTGGACTGTAGGAGGCGAAACCCCTCCATAGAGATACAGAGAAGTGGGGGCGCGTTTGGTCTGACGCTCTAATGAAGCGCAACTCGTCTACAATAGCGATGGGTGAAATGTTTTGCCAGGCATGGATTTGCGGCGAATTTCCGCGTTTCGCCATTGGCGGATTGTTTTGCAAAATGGATGAAAAAATTTGCAGCGGAAAAATTCGCGTCCAAAAATTGACAAAAGAATAGCTGCGGGCGACAATTTTTTTTGACGCACGACATTTTCGCCGTTTCGCAAATTTTTCGCCGTTTCACGAATCTTTCGCTCATCACTAGTCTACAATAATTTTTCCACCCCCATTGTGTAGCGACATCTCCCCAGCCATAGGTGGTACTTTACTGCTGTTATTACAAGGGACACTGTCTCGCGGTGGTGATTGTTCCTCCTGAGACACCGTAAGCCGTGCCCAGTAACGGGGCGCATAGTGCCCGGGATACCTGTGAGAGCTCACTGTTTGGGGGGGCACTGGGGAAGGAAATGATCATGCGACTCCTCTACTCCACGACCCCAAGGGCAGTTTCTATCGACAACAGAAAGATAATTTACATTCCTCCTGACAAAGAGCCTTCCCTGAGGTGAGAGCCAAGAACTTAGGAGGTAAACGGAGACTTTCCCTCAACGTCCCCCCAATGCAGTTCCTTCAAAGCCATTGGAACAACAGAATAGACCCCCCGCACCCTCATATAAAGATCCCGCCTGGAGGATGTGCCAAGTTCATCTTTTCACAGATTTCTGCCACTTTCCTGCCTTCCCCCTTCTCTTGCTTGGCTTTGCCTCCTCCATTTTCAGCTTCTTTCCTCTCTTCCACAGAAGCAGTTTTGGGCCCCTTCACTGCCTTCCCTGGGGCTCCTGCTGCCGCCTTCTCCTCCCTGGTCTTTCCCTCCTGATCTTATTCTCTGGTCTTCCAAAGTGGGCTACAATTGGGGGATCAGAAAGGATCTGTGCCACTGTGACAGAATGCTCTGTTATACAGATAGCTAGAATCTCAGCCATAAAGCAGGGCAGGACTGCTGCTTACAATGGGGGGATCAGATAGGATCTGTGCCACTGTGACAGAATGCTCTGTTATACAGATAGCTAGAATCTCAGCCATAAAGCAGGGCAGGACTGCTGCTTACAATGGGGGGATCAGATAGGATCTGTGCCACTGTGACAGAATGCTCTGTTATACAGATAGCTAGAATCTCAGCCATAAAGCAGGGCAGGACTGCTGCTTACAATGGGGGGATCAGATAGGATCTGTGCCACTGTGACAGAATGCTCTGTTATACAGATAGCTAGAATCTCAGCCATAAAGCAGGGCAGGACTGCTGCTTACAATGGGGGGATCAGATAGGATCTGTGCCACTGTGACAGAATGCTCTGTTATACAGATAGCTAGAATCTCAGCCATAAAGCAGGGCAGGACTGCTGCTTACAATGGGGGGATCAGATAGGATCTGTGCCACTGTGACAGAATGCTCTGTTATACAGATAGCTAGAATCTCAGCCATAAAGCAGGGCAGGACTGCTGCTTACAATGGGGGGATCAGATAGGATCTGTGCCACTGTGACAGAATGCTCTGTTATACAGATAGCTAGAATCTCAGCCATAAAGCAGGGCAGGACTGCTGCTTACAATGGGGGGGATAGGATCTGTGCCACTGTGACAGAATGCTCTGTTATACAGATAGCTAGAATCTCAGCCATAAAGCAGGGCAGGACTGCTGCTTACAATGGGGGGGATAGGATCTGTGCCACTGTGACAGAATGCTCTGTTATACAGATAGCTAGAATCTCAGCCATAAAGCAGGGCAGGACTGCTGCTTACAATGGGGGGATCAGATAGGATCTGTGCCACTGTGACAGAATGCTCTGTTATACAGATAGCTAGAATCTCAGCCATAAAGCAGGGCAGGACTGCTGCTTACAATGGGGGGATCAGATAGGATCTGTGCCACTGTGACAGAATGCTCTGTTATACAGATAGCTAGAATCTCAGCCATAAAGCAGGGCAGGACTGCTGCTTACAATGGGGGGGATAGGATCTGTGCCACTGTGACAGAATGCTCTGTTATACAGATAGCTAGAATCTCAGCCATAAAGCAGGGCAGGACTGCTGCTTACAATGGGGGGGATAGGATCTGTGCCACTGTGACAGAATGCTCTGTTATACAGATAGCTAGAATCTCAGCCATAAAGCAGGGCAGGACTGCTGCTTACAATGGGGGGGATCAGATAGGATCTGTGCCACTGTGACAGAATGCTTTGTTATACAGATAGCTAGAATCTCAGCCATAAAGCAGGGCAGGACTGCTGCTTACAATGGGGGGGGGGGGGGGGATCAGATAGGATCTGTGCCACTGTGACAGAATGCTCTGTTATACAGATAGCTAGAATCTCAGCCATAAAGCAGGGCAGGACTGCTGCTTACAATGGGGGGATCAGATAGGATCTGTGCCACTGTGACAGAATGCTCTGTTATACAGATAGCTAGAATCTCAGCCATAAAGCAGGGCAGGACTGCTGCTTACAATGGGGGGATCAGATAGGATCTGTGCCACTGTGACAGAATGCTCTGTTATACAGATAGCTAGAATCTCAGCCATAAAGCAGGGCAGGACTGCTGCTTACAATGGGGGGGATCAGATAGGATCTGTGCCACTGTGACAGAATGCTCTGTTATACAGATAGCTAGAATCTCAGCCATAAAGCAGGGCAGGACTGCTGCTTACAATGGGGGGGGATCAGATAGGATCTGTGCCACTGTGACAGAATGCTCTGTTATACAGATAGCTAGAATCTCAGCCATAAAGCAGGGCAGGACTGCTGCTTACAATGGGGGGATCAGATAGGATCTGTGCCACTGTGACAGAATGCTCTGTTATACAGATAGCTAGAATCTCAGCCATAAAGCAGGGCAGGCACGTGGGTACATATTTAGGGCAGAGGGACATTGGGAGACACAGATGATGAATATAATTAGCTGCTCTGTAGTTGCACGAGGCACATTAAAGGCAATTGGGTAACTGCGGGCCCCTCAGAGGATTCTGGGAATAGTTGCTTTACATGAGAATTCCATCACCCCCCCAAAGTGAATATAGAAGGTCAGCGTGTGGCCCCGGCCCCTCATTCCCTACATACCAATTCCCTATTACAGGTTTATGGCGGCTGAATGGGTATTTGGGCGAATCCCATCGTTTCTAATCTCACAAGAGTGGAACATAAATAGCCGGGGCCCCAGGTTCCCTGTTAGATGGGATTGTGCAATGCGGGGCCCCAGGTTCCCTGTTAGATGGGATTGTGCAATGCGGGGCCCCGGCTGTGAGACAGAGATTGTTCTGGACTTCGGCAGCGGAGAAACATCTGCGCCCAGTGAATAATTCAGCTCACAGCCGGAATAAAGGGCTTCGTGGCAGCACCGGGTTTGTAGTAGAGCGTCAGCAGCAGGACCATAATGCATTGCCCTCGCGCTCTGTATGCCTGGCACTGGGCCGTACCCGCAGGAACCTGGCACATACAGGCCTCACTCACTGATAGAATAGGAACATAAGGGATGCAATAGCAACAACAAACTCTCTGTACGGGCTATGTGCAAACATCGGGGGCTGTTCCTGCTGAATTGTGCTTAGTACAGGGGAATCCCTATGTGCCATAGTTTTATGGTATCTCTCTGTACAGGCTATGGGCAAACTTAGGGGGCTGTTCCTGCTGAATTGTGCTTAGTACAGGGGAATCCCTATGTGCCATAGTTTTATGGTATCTCTCTGTACAGGCTATGTGCAAACATAGGGGGCTGTTCCTGCTGAATTGTGCTTAGTACAGGGGAATCCCTATGTGCCATAGTTTTATGGTATCTCTCTGTACAGGCTATGGGCAAACTTAGGGGGCTGTTCCTGCTGAATTGTGCTTAGTACAGGGGAATCCCTATGTGCCATAGTTTTATAGTATCTCTCTGTACAGGCTATGGGCAAACTTAGGGGGCTGTTCCTGCTGAATTGTGCTTAGTACAGGGGAATCCCTATGTGCCATAGTTTTATGGGATCTCTCTGTACAGGCTATGAGCAAACTTAGGGGGCTGTTCCTGCTGAATTGTGCTTAGTACAGGGGAATCCCTATGTGCCATAGGTTTATGGTATCTCTCTGTACAGGCTATGAGCAAACTTAGGGGGCTGTTCCTGCTGAATTGTGCTTAGTACAG
Organism: Xenopus tropicalis; assembly: GCF_000004195.4. Classification (NCBI taxonomy): domain Eukaryota; kingdom Metazoa; phylum Chordata; class Amphibia; order Anura; family Pipidae; genus Xenopus; species Xenopus tropicalis. The sequence goes on along the minus strand of NC_030681.2, from coordinate 3,866,342 downwards.
GGGAATCTCTATGTGCCATAGTTTTATGGTATCTCTCTGTACAGGCTATGGGCAAACTTAGGGAGCTGTTCCTGCTGAATTGGGCTTAGTACAGGGGAATCCCTATGCTGCCATAGTGGGGCCCCAAATACATTTGTTGTCGGATCCAGCAACATGGCCGCTGATTCCAGGAGTACAGTAAACGAGTGTATCCTGTAACTAATAGCTATTATTATAATTATTATCACCTCCCTTACAGGCAACAGACGCAGCAAACGGAAAGTGCTCAGTGTCCCCCTAGTGGTGAGATTTATGTTCACCTGGAACCCCCAGAGTTAAACAAAGATTTGTAGTTCTAATCATCATGCCCTTAATTTGATTGGGAGGGGCTCGTTATTCCCCAGCGCTAATAGGCTTTAATTAGAAGCCAAAAAAGCATAAGGCAGAGCGGGAATGGCCTTTTAATGGCGCCTGAGTAACACAAACGAGCTGAGTGTAATTTGCTAATTAATGAGCCCCTGCACATAACACAAGTTGGGGGTGAGGGGGGGGGATGTATGAATGGGTTACAGAAGCCAATTGTAATCCCCCATTAACTTTAGTGCCTGACTAAACAATAGATCAGAATGCACTGGGGGTGACATGCACCAGGCTTGTTTTCCTGTATAACTGCCCCCTGGGGGTAAAGGTTCCCAAAGCCCTACTCCCTGTAGTTCTCCAGTTGGGGGGATGTAGGAACAAAGTCTGTGTAACTGCCGCTAATTTGCCTGCTTCCTCTATAGGTCTAAGTTCCCCCTCCCCTGCTGCTCTCTTACCTACACACTGTGAGCGGCCATGTCTCCATCTTACCCTACTGTCTCCATCTTGCCCTACTGTCTCCATCTTGCCCTACTGTCTCCATCTTGTCCTACTGTCTCCATCTTGCCCTACTGTCTCCATCTTACCCTACTGTCTCCATTTGCCCTACTGTCTCCATCTTGTCCTACTGTCTCCATCTTGTCCTACTGTCTCCATCTTGCCCTACTGTCTCCATCTTGCCCTACTGTCTCCGTCTTGCCCTGCTGTCTCCGTCTTGCCCTGCTGTCTCCGTCTTGCCCTGCTGTCTCCGTCTTGCCCTGCTGTCTCCGTCTTGCCCTGCTGTCTCCGTCTTGCCCTGCTGTCTCCGTCTTGCCCTGCTGTCTCCGTCTTGCCCTGCTGTCTCCGTCTTGCCCTGCTGTCTCCGTCTTGCCCTGCTGTCTCCGTCTTGCCCTGCTGTCTCCGTCTTGCCCTGCTGTCCCCGTCTTGCCCTGCTGTCTCCGTCTTGCCCTGCTGTCTCCGTCTTGCCCTGCTGTCCCCGTCTTGCCCTGCTGTCTCCGTCTTGCCCTGCTGTCTCCGTCTTGCCCTGCTGTCCCCGTCTTGCCCTGCTGTCTCCGTCTTGTCCTACTGACTCCGTCTTGCCCTACTGTCTCCATCTTGCCCTACTGTGTCCATCTTACCCTACTGTCTCCATCTTGTCCTACTGACTCCATCTTGCCCTACTGCCTCCATCTTGTCCTATTGTCTCCATCTTGCCCTACTGTGTCCATCTTGCCCTACTGTCTCCATTTTGTTCTACTGTCTCCATCTTGTCCTACTGTCTCCATCTTGCCCTGCTGTCTCCATCTTGCCCTACTGTCTCCATCTTGCCCTACTGTCCCCATCTTGCCCTACTGTCTCCATCTTGCCCTACTGTCTCCATCTTGCCCTACTGCAGTGATCCCCAACCAGTGGCTTGGGGGCAAAATGTTGCTCACTGACCCCTTGGATGTTGCTCTCAGTGCCCCCAAACCAGGTAGTTATTTTTGAATTCCTGACTTGGGGGCAAGTTTTGGTTGAATAAAAACAAGATTTCCTACCAAATAAAGGTCCCTGTAAGCTGATAGGGTGCATAGAGGCTGCCTAATAGCCAATCACAGCCCTTATTTGGCACCTCCATGAACTTTTATGGTGCTTGTTTTGCTCTCCAAGGCTTTTTACATTTGACTGTGGCTCACGAGTAAGAAAGGTTGGGGACCCCTGCCCTACTGTCTCCATCTTGCCCTACTGTCACCATCTTGCTCTACTGCCTCCATCTTGCCCTACTGTCTCCATCTTGTCCTACTGTCTCCATCTTGCCCTACTCTCTCCATCTTGCCCTACTGTCTCCATCTTGCCCTACTGTCACCATCTTGCTCTACTGCTTCCATCTTGCCCTACTGTCTCCATCTTGTCCTACTGTCTCCATCTTGTCCTACTGTCTCCATCTTGCCCTACTGTCTCCATCTTGCCCTACTGTCTCCATCTTACCCTACTGTTACCATCTTGCTCTACTGCCTCCATCTTGCCCTACTGTCTCCATCTTGTCCTAATGTCTCCATCTTGCCCTACTGTCTCCATCTTGCCCTACTGTCTCCATCTTGCCCTACTGTCACCATCTTGCTCTACTGCCTCCATCTTGCCGTACTGTCTCCATCTTGTCCTACTGTCTCCATCTTGTCCTACTGTCTCCATCTTGCCCTACTGTCTCCATCTTGCCCTGCTGTCTCCGTCTTGCCCTACTGTCTCCATCTTTCCCTACTGCCTCCATCTTGCCATACTGTCTCCATCTTGTCCTACTGTCTCCATCTTGTCCTACTGTCACCATCTTGCTCTACTGCCTCCATCTTGCCCTGCTGTCTCCATCTTGCCCTGCTGTCTCCATCTTGCCCTACTGTCACCATCTTGCTCTACTGTCTCCATCTTTCCCTACTGTCTCCATCTTGTCCTACTGTCTCCATCTTGCCCTACTGTCACCATCTTGCTCTACTGCCTCCATCTTTCCCTACTGCCTCCATCTTGCCCTACTGTCTCCATCTTGTCCTACTGTCTCCATCTTGCCCTACTGTCTCCATCTTGCTCTGCTGTCTCCATCTTGCCCTACTGTCTCCATCTTTCCCTACTGCCTCCATCTTGCCCTACTGTCTCCATCTTGTCCTACTGCCTCCATCTTGCCCTACTGTCTCCATCTTGTCCTAATGTCTCCATCTTGCCCTCCTGTCTCCATCTTGCCCTACTGTCTCCATCTTGCCCTACTGTCACCATCTTGCTCTACTGCCTCCATCTTGCCCTACTGTCTCCATCTTGTCCTACTGTCTCCATCTTGTCCTACTGTCTCCATCTTGTCCTACTGTCTCCATCTTGCCCTACTGTCTCCATCTTTCCCTACTGTCTCCATCTTGCCCTGCTGTCTCCATCTTGCCCTACTGTCTCCATCTTGCCCTACTGTCTCCATCTTGCCCTACTGTCTCCATCTTGTTCAACTGTCTCCATCTTGTCCTACTGTCTCCATCTTGCCCTGCTGTCTCCATATTGCCCTACTGTCTCCATCTTGCCCTACTGTCTCCATCTTGCCCTACTGTCCCCATCTTGCCCTACTGTCTCCATCTTGCCCTACTGTCCCCATCTTGCCCTACTGTCTCCATCTTGCCCTACTGTCCCCATCTTGCCCTACTGTCTCCATCTTGTCCTACTGTCTCCATCTTGTTCAACTGTCTCCATCTTGTCCTACTGTCTCCATCTTGCCCTGCTGTCTCCATCTTGCCCCACAGAACTAGACAGTACTTTTTATTCCAGACAGGAGATGCAGAAGTTAAACATCGGTTCCAGCTTGATTTCCCAGGGAGCACTGGGGTGCACTATAAAAAAAGGATTGTTTGGCAGAATACTGATTTTCAAGCCTTTCTGCCAATTTGGCCCAAAATGTGGGAACCTTCAGCTGCTGTTTCGCTTCAGTTCTGAACCCCAGTGAGAGCTGTGAGGGGCTGAGAGTGAGAGTTATAGTTCAGGTGCAGGTGTGAGGCTTCAGGTTGTTTGGGCTCATAGCATTGCATGGAATCCAACAGAGAGGCTCAGTGGTACTAAAGAGCTGTAATGTATGTACATAGCTATACACAGATATACAGTATATACACTACCTGCCGGCGAGTCTAATTACTCTGCTACTGATTCTCATTAACACATTTTGCAGCTAATTATTCACACCATTAAATTCTATGGAGACTTAGCAGCTATTAAGCCGTCAGGTGATTCTGAATGTATCCGTCCTATTTACAGTTTCTGTTTAATGAATCCTGTGATGATTCTGTGTATAGTAAGTACAGTAAGTATCATAAGTACAGTGGGTACAGTGGGTACAGTAAGTACAGTGGGTACAGTAAGTACAGTGGGTACAGGAAGTATCATAAGTACAGTAAGTATCATAAGTACAGTAAGTACAGTGGGTACAGGAAGTATCATAAGTACAGTGGGTACAGTAAGTATCATAAGTACAGTAAGTATCATAAGTACAGTATGTATCATAAGTACAGTGGGTACAGTAAGTATCATAAGTACAGTAAGTATCATAAGTACAGTGGGTACAGTAAGTATCATAAGTACAGTAAGTATCATAAGTACAGTGGGTACAGTAGGTATCATAAGTACAGTACGTATCATAAGTACAGTAAGTACAGTGGGTACAGTAAGTATCATAAGTACAGTAAGTTTCATAAGTACAGTAAGTATCATAAGTACAGTAAATACAGTGGGTACAGGAAGTATCATAAGTACAGTACGTATCGTAAGTACAGTGGGTACAGTAAGTATCATAAGTACAGTAAGTATCATAAGTACAGTGGGTACAGTAAGTATCATAAGTACAGTGGGTACAGTAAGTATCATAAGTACAGTGGGTACAGTAAGTATCATAAGTACAGTGGGTACAGTAAGTATCATAAGTACAGTAAGTATCATAAGTACAGTGGGTACAGTAAGTATCATAAGTACAGTGGGTACAGTAAGTATCATAAGTACAGTGGGTACAGTAAGTATCATAAGTACAGTGGGTACAGTACGAATCATAAGTACAGAAAGTACAGTGGGTACAGTAAGTATCATAAGTACAGTGGATACAGTAAGTATCATAAGTACAGTGGGTACAGTAAGTATCATAAGTACAGTAAGTATCATAAGTACAGTGGGTACAGTAAGTATCATAAGTACAGTGGGTACAGTAAGTATCATAAGTACAGTGGGTACAGTAAGTATCATAAGTACAGTAAGTATCATAAGTACAGTAAGTATCATAAGTACAGTAAATACAGTGGGTACAGGAAGTATCATAAGTACAGTAAGTATCATAAGTACAGTGGGTACAGTAGGTATCATAAGTACAGTGGGTACAGTAAGTATCATAAGTACAGTGGGTACAGTAAGTATCATAAGTACAGTGGGTACAGTAAGTATCATAAGTACAGTAAGTATCATAAGTACAGTGGGTACAGTAAGTATCATAAGTACAGTGGGTACAGTAAGTATCATAAGTACAGTGGGTACAGTAAGTATCATAAGTACAGTAAGTATCATAAGTACAGTGGGTACAGTAAGTATCATAAGTACAGTGGGTACAGTAAGTATCATAAGTACAGTGGGTACAGTACGAATCATAAGTTCAGTGGGTACAGTAAGTATCATAAGTACAGTAAGTATCATAAGTACAGTGGGTACAGTAAGTATCATAAGTACAGTAAGTATCATAAGTACAGTGGGTACAGTAAGTATCATAAGTACAGTAAGTATCATAAGTACAGTGGGTACAGTACGAATCATAAGTACAGTGGGTACAGTAAGTATCATAAGTACAGTAAGTATCATAAGTACAGTGGGTACAGTAAGTATCATAAGTACAGTAAGTATCATAAGTACAGTGGGTACAGTAAGTATCATAAGTACAGTAAGTACAGTGGGTACAGTAAGTATCATAAGTACAGTACGTATCATAAGTACAGTAAGTATCATAAGTACAGTAAGTATCATAAGTACAGTGGGTACAGTAAGTATCATAAGTACAGTAAGTACAGTGGGTACAGTAAGTATCATAAGTACAGTACGTATCATAAGTACAGTGGGTACAGTGGGTACAGTAAGTATCATAAGTACAGTGGGTACAGTAAGTATCATAAGTACAGTGGGTACAGTGGGTACAGTAAGTATCATAAGTACAGTGGGTACAGTAAGTATCATAAGTACAGTGGGTACAGTAAGTATCATAAGTACAGTGGGTACAGTAAGTATCATAAGTACAGTAAGTATCATAAGTACAGTGGGTACAGTAAGTATCATAAGTACAGTGGGTACAGTAAGTATCATAAGTACAGTGGGTACAGTACGAATCATAAGTTCAGTGGGTACAGTAAGTATCATAAGTACAGTACGTATCATAAGTACAGTGGGTACAGTGGGTACAGTAAGTATCATAAGTACAGTGGGTACAGTAAGTACAGTGGGTACAGGAAGTATCATAAGTACAGTAAGTATCATAAGTACAGTAAGTACAGTGGGTACAGGAAGTATCATAAGTACAGTGGGTACAGTAAGTATCATAAGTACAGTAAGTATCATAAGTACAGTATGTATCATAAGTACAGTGGGTACAGTAAGTATCATAAGTACAGTAAGTATCATAAGTACAGTGGGTACAGTAAGTATCATAAGTACAGTAAGTATCATAAGTACAGTGGGTACAGTAGGTATCATAAGTACAGTACGTATCATAAGTACAGTAAGTACAGTGGGTACAGTAAGTATCATAAGTACAGTAAGTTTCATAAGTACAGTAAGTATCATAAGTACAGTAAATACAGTGGGTACAGGAAGTATCATAAGTACAGTACGTATCGTAAGTACAGTGGGTACAGTAAGTATCATAAGTACAGTAAGTATCATAAGTACAGTGGGTACAGTAAGTATCATAAGTACAGTGGGTACAGTAAGTATCATAAGTACAGTGGGTACAGTAAGTATCATAAGTACAGTGGGGTACAGTAAGTATCATAAGTACAGTAAGTATCATAAGTACAGTGGGTACAGAAGTATCATAAGTACAGTGGGTACAGTAAGTATCATAAGTACAGTGGGTACAGTAAGTATCATAAGTACAGTGGGTACAGTACGAATCATAAGTACAGAAAGTACAGTGGGTACAGTAAGTATCATAAGTACAGTGGATACAGTAAGTATCATAAGTACAGTGGGTACAGTAAGTATCATAAGTACAGTAAGTATCATAAGTACAGTGGGTACAGTAAGTATCATAAGTACAGTGGGTACAGTAAGTATCATAAGTACAGTGGGTACAGTAAGTATCATAAGTACAGTAAGTATCATAAGTACAGTAAGTATCATAAGTACAGTAAATACAGTGGGTACAGGAAGTATCATAAGTACAGTAAGTATCATAAGTACAGTGGGTACAGTAGGTATCATAAGTACAGTGGGTACAGTAAGTATCATAAGTACAGTGGGTACAGTAAGTATCATAAGTACAGTGGGTACAGTAAGTATCATAAGTACAGTAAGTATCATAAGTACAGTGGGTACAGTAAGTATCATAAGTACAGTGGGTACAGTAAGTATCATAAGTACAGTGGGTACAGTAAGTATCATAAGTACAGTGGGTACAGTAAGTATCATAAGTACAGTAAGTATCATAAGTACAGTGGGTACAGTAAGTATCATAAGTACAGTGGGTACAGTAAGTATCATAAGTACAGTGGGTACAGTACGAATCATAAGTTCAGTGGGTACAGTAAGTATCATAAGTACAGTAAGTATCATAAGTACAGTGGGTACAGTAAGTATCATAAGTACAGTAAGTATCATAAGTACAGTGGGTACAGTAAGTATCATAAGTACAGTAAGTATCATAAGTACAGTGGGTACAGTACGAATCATAAGTACAGTGGGTACAGTAAGTATCATAAGTACAGTAAGTATCATAAGTACAGTGGGTACAGTAAGTATCATAAGTACAGTAAGTATCATAAGTACAGTGGGTACAGTAAGTATCATAAGTACAGTAAGTACAGTGGGTACAGTAAGTATCATAAGTACAGTACGTATCATAAGTACAGTAAGTATCATAAGTACAGTAAGTATCATAAGTACAGTGGGTACAGTAAGTATCATAAGTACAGTAAGTACAGTGGGTACAGTAAGTATCATAAGTACAGTACGTATCATAAGTACAGTGGGTACAGTGGGTACAGTAAGTATCATAAGTACAGTGGGTACAGTAAGTATCATAAGTACAGTGGGTACAGTGGGTACAGTAAGTATCATAAGTACAGTGGGTACAGTAAGTATCATAAGTACAGTGGGTACAGTAAGTATCATAAGTACAGTGGGTACAGTAAGTATCATAAGTACAGTAAGTATCATAAGTACAGTGGGTACAGTAAGTATCATAAGTACAGTGGGTACAGTAAGTATCATAAGTACAGTGGGTACAGTACGAATCATAAGTTCAGTGGGTACAGTAAGTATCATAAGTACAGTACGTATCATAAGTACAGTGGGTACAGTGGGTACAGTAAGTATCATAAGTACAGTGGGTACAGTAAGTATCATAAGTACAGTGGGTACAGTAAGTATCATAAGTACAGTGGGTACAGTAAGTATCATAAGTACAGTAAGTATCATAAGTACAGTGGGTACAGTAAGTATCATAAGTACAGTGGGTACAGTAAGTATCATAAGTACAGTGGGTACAGTACGAATCATAAGTTCAGTGGGTACAGTAAGTATCATAAGTACAGTACGTATCATAAGTACAGTGGGTACAGTGGGTACAGTAAGTATCATAAGTACAGTGGGTACAGTAAGTATCATAAGTACAGTGGGTACAGTGGGTACAGTAAGTATCATAAGTACAGTGGGTACAGTAAGTATCATAAGTACAGTGGGTACAGTAAGTATCATAAGTACAGTGGGTACAGTACAGTACAGTAAGTATCATAAGTACAGTAAGTACAGTGGGTACAGTAAGTATCATAAGTACAGTGGGTACAGTACGAATCATAAGTTCAGTGGGTACAGTAAGTATCATAAGTACAGTAAGTATCATAAGTACAGTGGGTACAGTAAGTATCATAAGTACAGTAAGTATCATAAGTACAGTGGGTACAGTAAGTATCATAAGTACAGTAAGTATCATAAGTACAGTGGGTACAGTACGAATCATAAGTACAGTGGGTACAGTAAGTATCATAAGTACAGTAAGTATCATAAGTACAGTGGGTACAGTAAGTATCATAAGTACAGTAAGTATCATAAGTACAGTGGGTACAGTAAGTATCATAAGTACAGTAAGTACAGTGGGTACAGTAAGTATCATAAGTACAGTACGTATCATAAGTACAGTAAGTATCATAAGTACAGTAAGTATCATAAGTACAGTGGGTACAGTAAGTATCATAAGTACAGTAAGTACAGTGGGTACAGTAAGTATCATAAGTACAGTACGTATCATAAGTACAGTGGGTACAGTAAGTATCATAAGTACAGTACGTATCATAAGTACAGTAAGTACAGTGGGTACAGTAAGTATCATAAGTACAGTGGGTACAGTGGGTACAGTAAGTATCATAAGTACAGTAAATACAGTGGGTACAGTAAGTATCATGAGTACAGTAAGTATCATAAGTACAGTGGGTACAGTAAGTATCATAAGTACAGTAAATACAGTGGGTACAGTAAGTATCATAAGTACAGTAAGTATCATAAGTACAGTAAATACAGTGGGTACAGTAAGTATCATGAGTACAGTAAGTATAGTAAGTACAGTACATACAGTAGGTACAATAAGGAGACGTGTGGGAGAGCGGCGCCCCCCGGTGGCAACACTATAAATCCCACACAGTCGCTTAGGGTGGGAGATGTTTGCAGTCACTATTGGGCAATACCTACTTAGCACAGACAAATTTTTTTCTTACTCTGCACCCTGCCCATGCCCCCCAGTCCCCGCCCGTGCCCCCCAGTCCCCACCCATGGCCCCCCAGTCCCCGCCCGTGCCCCCAGTCCCCGCTCGTGCCCCCCAGTCCCCGCTCGGGGGCCCGTGCCCCCCAGTCCACGACCGCCCATCTACTCTGATTGGTTGGTGGCTCCGCCCCCTTTTTCTAACCTGGAACTGCAGTTACCCAGTGACTGACTCTGCACAGTTTAGGGACCCTGGGATTAATAGTTACAGAACAGCAGCAGTTTAAATTCAAATATAAATAAAAGTCAATAGGTGAATTGTGATTGGTGGTTTGTGGTCACGCCCACTTTTTCTAACCAAAGTCACCCAGTGACAAACAGTGGGCACCAACAATCATCATATTTTCATTCAGGCTGAACCCCATAACTATGGGATTCAAGTCAGTGGGTGAAATTTGATTGGCTGCTGTTGGCCCCTCCCTCTTTGGGTCGTCCAACAAATGTCGCTGCTTCATTCGGGGTGACCCCATGATTATGTTATTCAAGTTTGGGGGGTGTAGTTTGAAAAACTTCCCTGTCAAAGTCAATGGGAAAATTGGGGGGTTCGGAGCTGCGCCACAAAAAGACGGGGGGCGGGATCCCTTAGATAGACACAAGCAACCTGCCCTGCTATAGGGCGAAGATGTGTGGGGAGTTTGGGTATTGTACCCCTAAACCTGTAGGAGGAGTAGCGTTTAGAAAATGGGGGGCACTAAGAATAATAATAAGAAGAATAAGAGGAAGAATAAGTCGAAGAAAAGTTCAACCCAATATAATAATGCTGTATATGAATGATACTATGTATGAATGATCCTGTATATGAATGATACTGTGTATGAATGATCCTGTATATGAATGATACTGTGTATGAATGATACTGTGTATGAATGATACTATGTATGAATGATACTGTATATGAATGATACTATGTATGAATGATCCTGTATATGAATGATACTATGTATGAATGATCCTGTATATGAATGATACTGTGTATGAATGATACTGTATATGAATGATACTATGTATGAATGATACTGTATATGAATGATACTATGTATGAATGATCCTGTATATGAATGATACTATATATGAATGATACTGTATATGAATGATACTGTGTATGAATGATACTGTATATGAATGATACTATGTATGAATGATATATGTATGAATGATACTGTATATGAAGGATACTATGTATGAATGATACTGTATATAAATGATACTATGTATGACTGATACTGTATATGAATGATACTATGTATGAATGATGCTGTATATGAATGATGCTATGTATGAATGATCCTGTATATGAATGATACTATGTATGAATGATCCAGTATATGAATGATACTATGTTTGAATGATCCTGTATATGAATGATACTGTGTATGAATGATACTGTATATGAATGATACTATGTATGAATGATCCTGTATATGAATGATACTATGTATGAATGATCCTGTATATGAATGATACTATGTATGAATGATACTGTATATGAATGATACTATGTATGAATGATCCTGTATATGAATGATACTATGTATGAATGATACTGTATATGAATGATACTGTGTATGAATGATACTGTATATGAATGATACTATGTATGAATGATATATGTATGAATGATACTGTATATGAAGGATACTATGTATGAATGATACTGTATATAAATGATACTATGTATGAATGATACTGTATATGAATGATACTATGTATGAATGATATATGTATGAATTATACTGTATATGAAGGATACTATGTATGAATGATATTATGTTTGAATGATACTGTGTATGAATGATACTGTATATGAATGATACTATGTATAAATGATACTGTATATGAATGATACTATGTATAATTGCTGTATATGAATTGTACTATATTTAAATGATACTGTATATGATAAATGCTGTATATAAGCGATTCTGTACGTGAATGACAGGGTATGAATGATGCCATTTGGGACTCATAATTCTGTATATAATGGCACAGTATAGGCATCTGCAGGCTGTGTATGAAGTGTATGAATGATACTATGTATGAATGATCCTGTATATGAATGATACTATGTATGAATGATCCTGTATATGAATGATACTATGTATGAATGATCCTGTATATGAATGATACTATGTATGAATGATCCTGTATATGAATGATACTATGTATGAATGATACTGTATATGAATGATACTATGTATGAATGATCCTGTATATGAATGATACTATGTATGAATGATGCTGTATATGAATGATACTATGTATGAATGATGCTGTATATGAATGATCCTATGTATGAATGATGCTGTATATGAATGATACTATATATGAATGATACTGTATATGAATGATACTATGTATGAATGATGCTGTATATGAATGATCCTATGTATGAATGATCCTGTATATGAATGATACTATGTATGAATGATCCTGTATATGAATGATACTATGTATGAATGATACTGTATATGAATGATACTATGTATGAATGATCCTGTATATGAATGATACTATGTATGAATGATACTGTATATGAATGATACTATGTATGAATGATCCTGTATATGAATGATACTATGTATGAATGATCCTGTATATGAATGATACTATGTATGAATGATCCTGTATATGAATGATACTATGTATGAATGATCCTGTATATGAATGATACTATGTATGAATGATCCTGTATATGAATGATACTATGTATGGATGATCCTGTATATGAATGATACTATGTATGGATGATCCTGTATATGAATGATACTATGTATGAATGATCCTGTATATGAATGATACTATGTATGAATGATCCTGTATATGAATGATACTATGTATGAATGATCCTGTATATGAATTGTACTATGTATGAATGATCCTGTATATGAATGATACTATGTATGAATGATCCTGTATATGAATGATACTATATATGAATGATACTGTATATGAATGATACTATGTATGAATGATGCTGTATATGAATGATCCTATGTATGAATGATCCTGTATATGAATGATACTATGTATGAATGATACTGTATATGAATGATACTATGTATGAATGATACTGTATATGAATGATACTATGTATGAATGATCCTGTATATGAATGATACTATGTATGAATGATCCTGTATATGAATGATACTATGTATGAATGATCCTGTATATGAATGATAGTATGTATGAATGATCCTGTATATGAATGATACTATGTATGAATGATCCTGTATATGAATGATACTATGTATGAATGATCCTGTATATGAATGATACTATGTATGAATGATCCTGTATATGAATGATACTATGTATGAATGATACTGTATATGAATGATACTATGTATGAATGTTCCTGTATATGAATGATACTATGTATGAATGATACTGTATATGAATGATACTATGTATGAATGATAGTGTATATGAATGATACTATGTATGAATGTTCCTGTATATGAATGATACTATGTATGAATGATACTGTATATGAATGATACTATGTATGAATGTTCCTGTATATGAATGATACTATGTATGAATGATACTGTATATGAATGATACTATGTATGAATGATAGTGTATATGAATGATACTATGTATGAATGTTCCTGTATATGAATGATACTATGTATGAATGTTCCTGTATATGAATGATACTATGTATGAATGATACTGTATATGAATGATACTATGTATGAATGATCCTGTATATGAATGATACTATGTATGAATGATCCTGTATATGAATGATACTATGTATGAATGATCCTGTATATGAATGATACTATGTATGAATGATACTGTATATGAATGATACTATGTATGAATGATAGTGTATATGAATGATACTATGTATGAATGATACTGTATATGAATGATACTATGTATGAATGATGCTGTATATGAATGATACTATGTATGAATGATACTCTATATGAATGATACTATGTATGAATGATACTGTATATGAATGATACTATGTATGAATGATACTGTATATGAATGATACTATGTATGAATGATACTGTATATGAATGATACTATGTATAATTGCGAGACCCCTGATTCTGTATATAGTGCCACAGTACAGGGATGTGCAGGCTGTGTATGAAGTGTATGAATGATAAATAGTGAGAGAGAGACACTGTGTGAGTGTTATTACAGGGTGTAAATGTTAGAGATAATGATGATTATGCAGCGAGAAGCGGTTTAATTCCTTAACCCTTTCCACATGGAGCTCTGACTCCCTGAGCCGTTCTAATGACTGCTCCTTATACCGAGTGTACCCCACCCCAGCGCCCCCCGTCTCTCTCTGCTGGAGGCACCACATCTAACGCTGCATCTCAATGATCAATCAATCAGGGGCTGTTAATGAGAGAGATATGAGAGGCGCCACGTCGGCAGGCAGTCTCTGCGCAGAATACATTTGTTTTTTGGGTGTAAAATGCAGAAAAGCGATTTGTTAAAATGGGGGGTTCTCAGTCTCACTTGGGTGTCACCTACTTTTCCTAATCTGTCCCTTCAGCGGCAGAAAGCAGCGCTAACTCCTATAGAATAATAATAATATAATAGAATAGAATAATTGACTTGATTCTGTAACTGGAAGAAAGGCAGCACAATTAAAGGGAAAGTAAAACTCATCATTTGGCAAAGAGAAGGGGATTCTTACAAAGCTCTACTGTATTCAGAGACGTGCACCCTGGGTAACCCAGCCGGCCACCTTGCCCCCCTACCAGCCCCCCACTTGAACGAACATGAAAGTGGACTAGGGGTACCTGCTTAGTGCCCCCCCGCCATTGCACCCTAGGCAGTTGCCTCTTCTGCCCACCCCTAGCTCCATCCCCGGCTGTATTGAATGAACCCTGGGCAGTTCTGCACCCACCTGGGCATTGACTCATAACAACCAATCAGACGTTTGCTTTCAGCTTCTAACTTTTCTAAACCATTTACTTACAGGTTGCTGTGGGTGCCGAATGTTCCAATGTTCCATTTTTATAAAGGAGCGAGGGAATCATAACGGTTTAAATGAGCGGAGAATGAATAGGACTGGGGAGTTGGGATTATGGGGGACTAAACCAGTAAAGGCAAATAAATCCACAAACAATAATATATAATAATTAAATAAAGAAAAAAGGCAAAGCTGCTTAGATCACTCCCATCTACACTGGAATAGGAATTATTCTATGGTGAACTTTCCCTTTAAATGGAGATGCTTTATGCCCCTCGAAATCTTGGGCCCCATAGAACTTAGTGGTGAGGGCCCCATCTCTGAACCAGTGCAGCTGCCATATTATCAGGCTCAGATATTGCCTTGCCTGCCAGGGTGGGCTGCTGTATATGGGGGCTCCCATAGGGCCCAGAGCCCAAACATTGATGCATAAAAATTCCATGAGAGCTTAGACTCAGCAGTCTTGCCCCCTGTAAACTGCCATCAGGGTGTTCTAGTCCCACCCACTGTTTGAGTTATAGACTCCCTGCCCCTCCTCCGTAAGCTACCATCAGAGTATTCTTGCCCCACTCACTGCTTGAGTCAGTGACTCCTTGCCACACCCCCTGTCAACTTCTATCAGAGTATCCTTGCTCTACTCACTGTTTGAGTCATAGACTCCCTGCCCCTCCCCCTTAAGCTTCTATCGGAGTATCCTTGCTCTACTCACTGTTTGAGTCATAGACTCCCTGCCCCTCCCCCTTAAGCTTCTATCGGAGTATCCTTGCTCTACTCATTGTTTGAGTCATAGACTCCCTGCCCCTCCTCCTTAAGCTTCCATCAGAGTATCCTAGTCCCACCCACTGTTTAAGTCAAAGACATCTTGCCCCTCTCCCTGTTAGCTGCCATCAGAGTATCCTAGTCCCACCCACTGTTTAAGTCAAAGACATCTTGCCCCTCTCCCTGTTAGCTGCCATCAGAGTATCCTAGTCCCACCCACTGTTTAAGTCAAAGACATCTTGCCCCTCTCCCTGTTAGCTTCCATCAGAGTTTCCTAGTCCCACCCACTGTTTGAGTCATAGACTCCCTGCCCCTCCCCCTTAAGCTTCCATTAGAGTATCCTAGACCCACCCACTGTTTGAGTCATAGACTCCCTGCCCCTCCCCCTTAAGCTTCCATTAGAGTATCCTAGACCCACCCACTGTTTGAGTCATAGACTCCCTGCCCCTCCCCCTTAAGCTTCCATTAGAGTATCCTAGTCCCACCCACTGTTTAAGTCAAAGACATCTTGCCCCTCCCCCTGTGAGCTGCCATCAGAGTATTCATCGCTAAATATCCTGCAGGTAAACGAGCGCTTTCGCTAATTTAATCATAGCGAGATTATGTTTCAGCGCAGAATTAATAATGAAAGTGAAAGTCGAACACTCAGCATAAAAGTCAATTAAAATGAGTAATTACTCCATTTAAATATTCATTTAATCAGAATTGTAGAAAGATCCCGTTACAGACACATAAATTATCTGCCGCGTTTTTCCTGCCTCGCGCGGTGGTTTCTGCCAAACGAGGGGAGGTCGAGATTATTCTTTCCTGCCGATGGGGAACGAGCTGAGAGACAAGCGGGAAGATTCACCGCCGGCAGAGGATCCATTCTGCACTTCTGGTTCAGACTCATGAAATAATGTAGCGCCAGTCACTTCTACTCCAGCTCCATCTGTTATACTGTGTCACCAGCAGAGCAAAGAGCAGAAAGGGACAGACACTGCATTCAGCATCTAATATCCTTATCATTTACAGTAGGGGGTACATTATCCCTTATAATACATGAGTGATACTCAGAGTTCCCTGTATAACTCAGCCTGCAGCCTTGTGCCTTTATATGGGGGGCACAGAACCCCTCAGTGACTGCTAATATCCTTATCATTTACAGTAGGGGGTACATTATCCCTTATAATACATGAGTGATACTCAGAGTTCCCTGTATAACTCAGCCTGCAGCCTTGTGCCTTTATATGGGGGGCACAGAACCCCTCAGTGACTGCTAATATCCTTATCATTTACAGTAGGGGGTACATTATCCCTTATAATACATGAGTGATACTCAGAGTTCCCTGTATAACTCAGCCTGCAGCCTTGTGCCTTTATATGGGGGGCACAGAACCCCTCAGTGACTGCTAATATCCTTATCATTTACAGTAGGGGGTACATTATCCCTTATAATACATGAGTGATACTCAGAGTTCCCTGTATAACTCAGCCTGCAGCCTTGTGCCTTTATATGGGGGGCACAGAACCCCTCAGTGACTGCTAATATCCTTATCATTTACAGTAGGGGGTACATTATCCCTTATAATACATGAGTGATACTCAGAGTTCCCTGTATAACTCAGCCTGCAGCCTTGTGCCTTTATATGGGCACAGAACCCCTCAGTGACTGCTAATATCCTTATCATTTACAGTAGGGGGTACATTATCCCTTATAATACATGAGTGATACTCAGAGTTCCCTGTATAACTCAGCCTGCAGCCTTGTGCCTTTATATGGGGGGCACAGAACCCCTCAGTGACTGCTAATATCCTTATCATTTACAGTAGGGGGTACATTATCCCTTATAATACATGAGTGATACTCAGAGTTCCCCGTATAACTCAGCCTGCAGCCTTGTGCCTTTATATGGGGGGCACAGAACCCCTCAGTGACTGCTAATATCCTTATCATTTACAGTAGGGGGTACATTATCCCTTATAATACATGAGTGATACTCAGAGTTCCCTGTATAACTCAGCCTGCAGCCTTGTGCCTTTATATGGGGGGCACAGAACCCCTCAGTGACTGCTAATATCCTTATCATTTACAGTAGGGGGTACATTATCCCTTATAATACATGAGTGATACTCATATGAGGGGGGGCCCATCTGGCTCCGTGTTACCCTGACAGGAGACGTGCGCGCCGTGCCGTGTTGCTACGAGTGGATAGAGGCCTAATGCGCAGATGGAGTGTTATTGATGCTCCCAGGGTGCTGGTTATTATGAGAGACAGGCGATGACTTTATTGAGACAGACGCTGGGGAAGGGGAGCGCTATAAAGCCCCGAGCGCCACCGAGTCGTGTAACGTTGGGCGTCTCTCACCTGTAAATCAATCAGATCCTAATCCACAAGAGTGAAGTGTGGCCCCCGGCTGCCATTACATGGATCTGTGTCTAATTCCAGTGTGCGGAGTCAGAAATACTCAATATACCGCGCCGTGTACAATAGTGACTGCGCCAACAACACGGCTATTAAAGGGGTTTTATTGCTTCTAATGAAAGAAACACATTATACACGCATTTCTGTGTGATTTTAATTGAACCTCTATTTGTTTTTTGAACACACAGGGTTAACAGAGGGGCCCTCAGATATGGGCCCTTACCCCCCAGGCGCAGAGTAGGAGCCGCGGTGCCATTAATATTCTGTATAAATCATTTGCCATTGGGCCGGTTAGTGACAGGTGAGTAAATGTAGATGTATTGTGTTTCCCTGCAGATCCACATTGTAGTCCTAAAATATTTCCTCTTGTTTCCCTCACTGCCCTGTGTCGGGGCTGTCATTTTAAATAACAAAATTCGGAATTTGCTGCTGGACTAACCGCGGCTACTAATTAGTCTGGGAGATAATCACTTGTATTGTGTATCAGTGAGAAACAAACAAACAGCCACTGCCGGATCCCTCATACAGGAAAACTGATCCCATTAACCTCCCAAGGTAAGTGGCTCAGAGGTGGCTCAGTACTTACTGGCTATAAGTTGCTTCCTTCCTTCTGTGCTTTCCGGTTCTGTACTGATCCAGTCTGATGGGAGCAGAGAGCCTGACCCATTCGCTGGAGGGATTCTGATGGACCGTGTGTGGGCTCAGAATTATTGTATAATTTTCGTACCTTGGAGATCAGTCATTAAGTCAGTCAGACAGGTTAGAAAATTTTGTTTGGTAACATGGAGACAGTGAGGCAAGATAGAAAAGAGACAGTAGGAGAAGATGGAGACAGTAGGGCAAGATGGAGACAGTAGGGCAAGATGGGGACAGTAGGGCAAGATGGAGACAGTGGGGCAAGATGGAGAAAGTAGGACAAGGTGGAGACAGTAGGGCAAGATGGAGACAGTAGGGCAAGATGGAGACAGTAGGGCAAGATGGAGCCAGTAGGGCAAGATGGAGCCAGTAGGGCAAGATGGAGCCAGTAGGGCAAGATGGAGACAGTAGGGCAAGATGGAGACAGTAGGGCAAGATGGAGACAGTAGGGCAAGATGGAGACAGTAGGGCAAGAAAAATGGTTTTGTAAGATGAAGACAGTAGGGCAAGGTGGAGACAGTAGGGCAAGAGGGAGACAGCAGGGCAAGATGGAGCCAGTAGGGCAAGATGGAGCCAGTAGGGCAAGAAAAATGGTTTTGTAAGATGAAGACAGTAGGGCAAGATGGAGACTGTAGGGCAAGATGCAGACAGTAGGGCAAGATGGAGACAGCAGGGCAAGATGGAGCCAATAGGGCAAGGTGGAGACAGTAGGGCAAGATGGAGCCAGTAGGGCAAGGTGGAGACAGTAGGACAAGGTGGAGACAGTAGGGCAAGATGGAGACAGTAGGGCAAGATGGAGACAGTAGGGCAAGATGGGGACAGTAGGGCAAGATGGAGACAGTAAGGCAAGATGGAGACAGTAGGACAAGATGGAGACAGTAGGGCAAGATGGAGACAGTAGGGCAAGATGGAGACAGTAGGGCAAGACGGAGACAGTAGGGCAAGACGGAGACAGTAGGGCAAGACGGAGACAGTAGGACATGATGGAGACAGTAGGGCAAGATGGAGACAGTAGGACAAGATGGAGACAGTAGGGCAAGATGGAGACAGTAGGGCAAGATGGAGACAGTAGGGCAAGATGGAGACAGTAGGACAAGATGGAGACAGTAGGACAAGATGGAGACAGTAGGGCAAGATGGAGACAGTAGGACAAGATTGAGACAGTAGGACAAGATGGAGACAGTCGGGCAAGATGGAGACAGTAGGGCAAGATGGAGACAGTAACAGTTGATAAGGGCGCCGCCCAACCTGCACCTATTCTCTCTGTTGTTGAAGTGCATTGTACAACTCCCAGCTTAAGACTGTCAGGGATGTTGGGAGTCTAACAACAGTCTAAAGGCAATATTTTGGACAGTCCTATTTACTTTATACTGAGGTCCCATGAGAAGTCTGCTTTGTCACTACCATTACAAACCAAAGCCCTCCCTGGCTGTCCCTCTGCTGCTATTGGCTGGTGATTAATTGGTGCAGTGTCTCTTTAAGTAGCCAGAGCTGTATGTGTTGGGCCGGCGCGCGCAGCTGTGCCTTTAATCATCCATGTGCCGTACAGACCGTCGCCGTCGCCGCATTATCTCGGGTCACTTTACAATAGTCGTTAATGGGTTTCTCTCCGGACATGAAGACAAAGCCGTCGCTCTATAATTAGCCGGGGCTCAAATCATTTCCTCGCCTCATTGCGGTGTAATTATCAAAGGGCCGGAGCCGGCGAGGTGCTGCCAATTACTGCACATTCTCTATCAGGTTTTATAAATATGTCGCTGGCAGACTGGCGCGGCCGGGGGGGGGGACGCCAGTTGCCGGCGTAAAGTTGTTGTTAATTACATTTGGTATGCTAATTTCCCTGATATAAAATAAATATCTACTGGAAGCATTGCTTCTTCATTTCACGCTCGCTGCCTCGCGCGGCATTGAGTGGCGCCCACCCGAGAGCGCTCCCCCGTCTGTGAGACGCCACTCGTCTTAACCCACTCAGGGGGCTCAGCGATGGGTTCGAAATGTCACAATCAGGGCCGCCATCAGAAATCACGGGGCCCCTCACAATAAAGTTTTCTGGGCCCCCCTCCTCCCATACCCCCAATGGCCCCTCCCCCAGTGACCCCTCCCATCAATACAAAGGACATAAAACATTGGTAGCCAGGGCCCCCTAAAACATTGGTGTCCAGGAGTTACATTTTGCATTGGTGCCAGGGCAGGTACCCCCTAAATCATTGCTAGCCAGCCCAGGGCCCCCTAAAACTTTGGTAGCCAGTGCCACCTTAAACAGCCCTCCCCCAAAGCATCCTCCAGCTTCCCCCAGGGCCCCCCCCCAAAACATCCTCCAGCTTCCCCCAGGGCCTCCCCCAAAACAACCTCCAGCTTCCCCCAGGGCCCCCCCACAAAGCATTCTCCAGCTTCCCCCAGGGCCCTCCTGCTGCCGTGGTGTCCTCCGCTATGTGCCGCGGCTCCCAGCTACTTCTGCGCTTTTATAAGGTTGCGCCACGTGCGTGTTACATCAGTACGCACAGGCGCAACCTTATAAAAGCGGAGAAGTAGCGGCACATAGTGGAGGATGCCGCCAGAGCCGGAGGAAGCAGGGCCCGGACTTGATTAAAGGGGGCCCGAGCTAAAAAAACTGGGCGGCCCTGCCCAGCCCAATACTGTGCGCTGATAAGCTCTAATGGGAAAGGCTCGTTAGCTGTATCTTTGCTATTATAGCAGCGGCTCTGGGCACACAGCTCCCCTTTCATGCACAGTGGCAGCATCTTGGTGCCTATTTGCCCAGAGGTCTTCAGTCAATTTGGGTTCAGCCGCCCCCCTTTATTTATTAGGTAGTTCAGTCAGTGGGGGCCCGTTTTTCAATTATTCAAGAACCTTAATAGAGAAATGGGGGGGCCAAGCGCTGCGACCCCCCCAATAGTGCCTGTATAATGGGGTGGGGGTTACCCGCAGTGCATAACATGGGGGTGACTGGGCTACTGATGTGGGGGACCAATAAGCTGTGGCCACTAGGAGATACATGGAGAGAGCGTTCGGAAGGGGCCAAGATACTCCCAAATAACCCAGCGCTGTTTGAGCCCCCCAAGGATGCTGCTCCCATAGCTCGGCTTCTCATTCTCAGCCCTACCGCTATGTGCCGCGGCTCCCAGCTACTTCTGCGCTTTTATAAGGTTGCGCCCCGTGCGTGTGACGTCAGGACGCACGGGCGCAACCTTATAAAAGCGGAGAAGTAGCGGCACATAGCGGAGGACGCCGCCGAGCCGGAGGAAGCAGGGCCCGGACTTGATTAAAGGGGGCCCGAGCTAAGAAAACTTTAGCACGGCCGGGCCCCCTTTAAAGCTAAAAACGTCCGGGCCCGGGACAATTGTCCCCCCTGTGCCCCCCTGATGGCGGCCCTGGTCACAATACACGCCAAAACCACAAAAATCTACCGAAAGTTTTGGCCAAATACTGGACTGTTTGGGGAAAATTGTCCGATTTAAGTTTATTTGCGGTAAAAATATTTCAAATTCGAATTATGGTTCAAACACTCAAATGTCTGGTATGAAGTGCAAAAATCCGAAAACTCAAACGTAAAAATTGCAAGTTCCTATAGAAGTCAATGGGAGTTGCTCTACGCAAAGTCACACCTATTCTCAAACTTGAGTTTTTCGAATTACCGAAAGCCCGTCTCCCATAGACTCCATTTTCATCAAACAACTTAGAATTTTAAAACTGATTTTCTTTTTCTCTGTAATAATAAAACAGTACCTGTATTTGATCCCAACTAAGATATAATTACCCCTTATTGGGGGCAGAACAGCCCTATTGGGTTTATTTCATGGTTAAATGATTCCCTTTTCTCTGTAATAATAAAACAGTACCTGTACTTGATCCCAACTAAGATATAATTACCCCTTATTGGGGCAGAACAGCCCTATTGGGTTTATTTAATGGTTAAATGATTCCCTTTTCTCTGTAATAATAAAACAGTACCTGTACTTGATCCCAACTAAGATATAATTACCCCTTATTGGGGCAGAACAGCCCTATTGGGTTTATTTAATGGTTAAATGATTCCCTTTTCTCTGTAATAATAAAACAGTACCTGTACTTGATCCCAACTAAGATATAATTACCCCTTATTGGGGGCAGAACAGCCCTATTGGGTTTATTTAATGGTTAAATGATTCCCTTTTCTCTGTAATAATAAAACAGTACCTGTACTTGATCCCAACTAAGATATAATTACCCCTTATTGGGGGCAGAACAGCCCTATTGGGTTTATTTAATGGTTAAATGATTCCCTTTTCTCTGTAATAATAAAACAGTACCTGTACTTGATCCCAACTAAGATATAATTACCCCTTATTGGGGCAGAACAGCCCTATTGGGTTTATTTAATGGTTAAATGATTCCCTTTTCTCTGTAATAATAAAACAGTACCTGTACTTGATCCCAACTAAGATATAATTACCCCTTATTGGGGGCAGAACAGCCCTATTGGGTTTATTTAATGGTTAAATGATTCCCTTTTCTCTGTAATAATAAAACAGTACCTGTACTTGATCCCAACTAAGATATAATTACCCCTTATTGGGGGCAGAACAGCCCTATTGGGTTTATTTAATGGTTAAATGATTCCCTTTTCTCTGTAATAATAAAACAGTACCAGTATATACAAAATATATAAGGGGGGGGGGGCAGTAATGAAATAGAGAAAGTACAGGGAAGAGCGACTAAGCTGATAAAGGGAATGGGCTCAGTTATGGGGAAAGGCTGGCCCAGTTGGGATTGGTTACACTGGGGGGGGCAGTTAAGGGGGGGGTCACTATATATAAATATATAAGGGGGGGCAGTAATGACATAGAGAAAGTACAGGGAAGAGCGACTAAGCTGATAAAGGGAATGGGCTCAGTTATGGGGAAAGGCTGGCCCAGTTGGGATTGGTTACACTGGGGAAGGGGCAGTTAAGGGGGGGTCACTATATATAAATATATAAGGGGGGCAGTAATGAAATAGAGAAAGTACAGGGAAGAGCGACTAAGCTGATAAAGGGAATGGGCTCAGTTATGGGGAAAGGCTGGCCCAGTTGGGATTGGTTACACTGGGGAAGGGGCAGTTAAGGGGGGGGGGGTCACTATATATAAATATATAAGGGGGGGCAGTAATGAAATAGAGAAAGTACAGGGAAGAGCGACTAAGCTGATAAAGGGAATGGGCTCAGTTATGGGGAAAGGCTGGCCCAGTTGGGATTGGTTACACTGGGAAGGGGCAGTTAAGGGGGGGTCACTATATATAAATATATAAGGGGGGGCAGTAATGAAATAGAGAAAGTACAGGGAAGAGCGACTAAGCTGATAAAGGGAATG
The DNA here is from genome assembly GCF_000004195.4 of Xenopus tropicalis. Classification (NCBI taxonomy): domain Eukaryota; kingdom Metazoa; phylum Chordata; class Amphibia; order Anura; family Pipidae; genus Xenopus; species Xenopus tropicalis. The sequence goes on along the minus strand of NC_030681.2, from coordinate 3,842,454 downwards.
GGCTCAGTTATGGGGAAAGGCTGGCCCAGTTGGGATTGGTTACACTGGGGAAGGGGCAGTTAAGGGGGGGTCACTATATATAAATATATAAGGGGGGGCAGTAATGAAATAGAGAAAGTACAGGGAAGAGCGACTAAGCTGATAAAGGGAATGGGCTCAGTTATGGGGAAAGGCTGGCCCAGTTGGGATTGGTTACACTGGGGAAGGGGCAGTTAAGGGGGGGGGTCACTATATATAAATATATAAGGGGGGGCAGTAATGAAATAGAGAAAGTACAGGGAAGAGCGACTAAGCTGATAAAGGGAATGGGCTCAGTTATGGGGAAAGGCTGGCCCAGTTGGGATTGGTTACACTGGGGAAGGGGCAGTTAAGGGGGGGTCACTATATATAAATATATAAGGGGGGGGCAGTAATGAAATAGAGAAAGTACAGGGAAGAGCGACTAAGCTGATAAAGGGAATGGGCTCAGTTATGGGGATCAGTTGGTTCTGATATATTAATGCCATTAGCGCTGCTGCACATTCAGTGGGTGAGATTCTGGTGTATAACAGATCTCCCAGTCCCCTTCTGGCCTCTTTCTGTTGCCCTGATGCCCCTGTTTGCCCCCCAGAAGACCTTTGTAGGCAAAGTATAGAGTCAGCCCCCCCCTCCCGCCGTACCAGCCGAGCCCCAATATATTATGCAGATGATACGGAGCGGCGCTAATGTCCGAGCCGGGAGCTGTCGCGCTGATTGAGTAGCGCTGCCGGGCTGGTACCGGCTCCTTCTCCTGAGCAATAACCTTTCTGCCAGGGATAAATTATATTGGGCCAGTGGGCAATAAATTGCTGAGTCGGGCAGAAGCCGAAGGATTCACGTTTCTGGTGTTTTATTTAATTACCAGTTCCCCCCCCCCCATTTGCACTGTGTAATGGTATCGCCTTCCCGGGCGTTGCGTGTGAGAGAGACTGCGGGGCTGTTATTGAGAAGCTGCACCGAATGGGCGATAAACGGGGCAGGTAGAATGGGCCACAAATGTGCCCATGGCAGTAACCCATGGCAACCAATCAAATAGTTGTATTCATTGTTCTACCTGCAGCTGGCTAAAAAAGCCAATCGATGATTGGTTGCTATGGGTTACGGCCTATGGGCTAATTTGCCCAGTGTTGAAAAATGAGCCCCCTGGTATTTGCCCTGAGCAAATGTAAATAACAGCAATAAACAGAGGATGATGGGAATTGCATTGAAGCAGTAGCTGCAGCCTGGGCCTCCATGTTGGCCCGATAACCGGCCTGGATGGGTTCTGCCTGGGTCCTGGCGCTGACTTGGGACAACCTGGGAGATCAAGAAATAAAGCTTTGAGGCTCGATGAGAAAATTCTCTTTTCTTCCTTTGCTTTTGAAGCAAATAAATTGAAGGACGGCGTTTGGTGCCTAATTGCTCTCACTGGCGGCTCCGTTCTTAATTAGAAAATCTTTGCAAAGCGCGGAACGCAGGGAGAACGTATTTCGTGGAGACGAAAAGACAGAAACGGCCTCGTTAGGGCGCTTATTTATTCCTGCCAGTCGCAACGCCCTCAGCTCCCTCCCTGCAACTGCCACGCGGCCTGAAACTGCCAGCTCTGTGTCCCGCCTGTCAGGGAATTAGCAACTCGCTGAGCCCGACAGAACACAAGCAGAACCGTCTGGTTACTGGGGGCTGCGCGGAGCTTACTAAGAGATGCCGCAATGTTTCTTTTATTGGAGGGAGAAATTACTCAAATAGTGAAATGGGAGAAAATTCCAACAAAAAAGTATTATAACAACAGATGTATACTATGTCTGGGCAGGGCCCCTCTGTGTCTCCCCATTCTGTATGTGCCCCTCACCTTCCCCTCTGTCTGGGCAGGGTCCCTCTGTGTCTCCCCATTCTGTATGTGCCCCCCCCCTCTGTCTGGGCAGGGTCCCTCTGTGTCTCCCCATTCTGTATGTGCCCCCCCTCTGTCTGGGCAGGGTCCCTCTGTGTCTCCCCATTCTGTATGTGCCCCTCACCTTCCCCTCTGTCTGGGCAGGGTCCCTCTGTGTCTCCCCATTCTGTATGTGCCCCCCCCCTCTGTCTGGGCAGGGTCCCTCTGTGTCTCCCCATTCTGTATGTGCCCCCCCTCTGTCTGGGCAGGGGTCCCTCTGTGTCTCCCCATTCTGTATGTGCCCCTCACCTTCCCCTCTGTCTGGGCAGGGTCCCTCTGTGTCTCCCCATTCTGTATGTGCCCCCCCCTCTGTCTGGGCAGGGTCCTTCTGTGTCTCCCCATTCTGTATGTGCCCCCCGCCTTCCCCTCTGTCCGGGCAGGGTCCCTCTGTGTCTCCCCATTCTGTATGTGCCCCCCCTCTGTCTGGGCAGGGTCCCTCTGTGTCTCCCCATTCTGTACGTTCCCCTCACCTTCCCCTCTGTCTGGGCAGGGTCCCTCTGTGTCTCCCCATTCTGTATGTGCCCCTCACCTTCCCCTCTGTCTGGGCAGGGTCCCTCTGTATCTCCCCATTCTGTATGTGCCCCTCACCTTCCCCTCTGTCTGGGCAGGGTCCCTCTGTGTCTCCCCATTCTGTATGTGCCCCTTCCCCTCGGTCTGGGCAGGGTCCCTCTGTGTCTCCCATTCTGTATGTGCCCCTCACCTTCCCCTCTGTCTGGGCAGGGTCCCTCTGTGGCTCCCCATTCTGTATGTGCCCCTTCCCCTCTGTCTGGGCAGGGTCCCTCTGTGTCTCCCCATTCTGTATGTGCCCCTCACCTTCCCCTCTGTCTGGGCAGGGTCCCTCTGTGTCTCCCCATTCTGTATGTGCCCCTCACCTTCCCCTCTGTCTGGGCAGGGTCCCTCTGTGTCTCCCCATTCTGTATGTGCCCCTCACCTTCCCCTCTGTCTGGGCAGGGTCCCTCTGTGGCTCCCCATTCTGTATGTGCCCCTCACCTTCCCCCTGTCTGGGCAGGGTCCCTCTGTGTCTCCCCATTCTGTATGTGCCCCCCCCCCCCTCTGTCTGGGCAGGGTCCCTCTGTGTCTCCCCATTCTGTATGTGCCCCTAACCTTCCCCTCTGTCTGGGCAGGGTCCCTCTGTGTCTCCCCATTCTGTATGTGCCCCCCGCCTTACCCTCTGTCTGGGCAGGGTCCCTCTGTGGCTCCCTATTCTGTATGTGCCCCCCCACCCCCTCTGTCTGGGCAGGGTCCCTCTGTGGCTCCCCATTCTGTATGTGCCCCTCACCTTCCCCTCTGTCTGGGCAGGGTCCCTCTGTGGCTCCCCATTCTGTATGTGCCCCTCACCTTCCCCTCTGTCTGGGCAGGGTCCCTCTGTGGCTCCCCATTCTGTATGTGCCCCTTCCCCTCGGTCTGGGCAGGGTCCCTCTGTGTCTCCCCATTCTGTATGTGCCCCTCCATGCCAAATCATTATGGCCTTTCCGTAAAATAAATGTAACAGTTAATACTTTCTGTCGGCCGTTAATAAACCAATCAGTCTTGATTATAATTCCAACAGAAATACAATATTCTATCAGACAGTCACTTTCCCAGCCGGCCAATCATCACAAGACAGTGACAGATAATGTGATTGGCAGAGCCAATCCCGCCCACCCAACTTGCCCTGCGTCTTTTAGAATTTAAACGGTTACCTGGTTGCTAGGGGTATAAGTACCGTAGTAACCAGGGGAGCAGTTTTAAAATCCAAATGGCCTGAAAACAAACATTAGCAATTAAAAAAATATAGAATAACAATGAATGTGAAGTTTTACTATCGATCATTTTTAATTTGGTTGCCAGGGTCAGTGACCCCCTTCAGTCAGACACAATTTTATTTTACATTAGGAACAAGGCAGAGCTGGGAGGCTAATGAAACTAGGCCCATCTATAACATAATAAAGGTTTAACTTCTCCTTTAAAGATTGTACCTGCCAGACAGGACTAGGGGTATTTTGCAGCATAATGCCAGTGCATATTCAGTATAGATTCATAAAAGGTCTAGCCCCCCCTCCCCACTCCAACTTTCATTTCAGATCAGAGCCGCTCTTTTCCTGCTCACTGACTGCTCATATTTTAATTTCATGCCCCACTGTCCCCGCTGCTTTGTAACATCACAGTCGCATCAGAATCATCTCCGGCAGTGATAGGTTTAACTGTCACCCACGTCTGGCCCTGTGTCTCCCTGCCAGCGAGAATGGGCGAAATGAGGTGCTCCGACACCCCCCTGTTATATAAACTCTATTAGTGGAAACTGGAGTGAGTGCTTATTTGTGCCCTGGGTACCCCTGGAACTATAGCGGGGTGACTGTTACCCCAATGTTTCTATATATCTGTAACCTTGTTATGGGCTAAGGGGGCCCAGCCTGAAGGCCAGTTAGGGGGGGATTTGGGGTGAGTGCTTATTTGTGCCCTGGGTACCCCTGGAACTATAGCGGGGTGACTGTTACCCCAATGTTTCTATATATCTGTAACCTTGTTATGGGCTAAGGGGGCCCAGCCTGAAGGCCAGTTAGGGGGGGATTTGGGGTGAGTGCTTATTTGTGCCCTGGGTACCCCTGGAACTATAGCGGGGTGACTGTTACCCCAATGTTTCTATATATCTGTAACCTTGTTATGGGCTAAGGGGGCCCAGCCTGAAGGCCAGTTAGGGGGGATTTGGGGTGAGTGCTTATTTGTGCCCTGGGTACCCCTGGAACTATAGCAGGGTGACTGTTACCCCAATGTTTCTATATATCTGTAACCTTGTTATGGGCTAAGGGGGCCCAGCCTGAAGGCCAGTTAGGGGGGGATTTGGGGTGAGTGCTTATTTGTGCCCTGGGTACCCCTGGAACTATAGCGGGGTGACTGTTACCCCAATGTTTCTATATATCTGTAACCTTGTTATGGGCTAAGGGGGCCCAGCCTGAAGGCCAGTTAGGGGGGGATTTGGGGTGAGTGCTTATTTGTGCCCTGGGTACCCCTGGAACTATAGCAGGGTGACTGTTACCCCAATGTTTCTATATATCTGTAACCTTGTTATGTGCTAAGGGGCCCAGCCTGAAGGCCAGTTAGGGGGGGATTTGGGGTGAGTGCTTATTTGTGCCCTGGGTACCCCTGGAACTATAGCGGGGTGACTGTTACCCCAATGTTTCTATATATCTGTAACCTTGTTATGGGCTAAGGGGACCCAGCCTGAAGGCCAGTTAGGGGGGGATTTGGGGTGAGTGCTTATTTGTGCCCTGGGTACCCCTGGAACTATAGCGGGGTGACTGTTACCCAATGTTTCTATATATCTGTAACCTTGTTATGGGCTAAGGGGGCCCAGCCTGAAGGCCAGTTAGGGGGGATTTGGGGTGAGTGCTTATTTGTGCCCTGGGTACCCCTGGAACTATAGTGGGGTGACTGTTACCCCAATGTTTCTATATATCTGTAACCTTGTTATGGGCTAAGGGGGCCCAGCCTGAAGGCCAGTTAGGGGGGGATTTGGGGTGAGTGCTTATTTGTGCCCTGGGTACCCCTGGAACTATAGCGGGGTGACTGTTACCCCAATGTTTCTATATATCTGTAACCTTGGTATGAGCTAAGGGGGGCTTAAGACCCTTGCCCTTCACTTACAGACTCAGTTGCACGGCTGGGGTAACTCTTACTGTACGTGATTACACACAAGCAGGATTAGGCTTTAGGTTGCCAGCCTTGAGCTACTTTGGGTTATTATTATTTATTGCTACTGATCATTCCTGTGCAGGTATCAATTTGTTCAGCTCTGAGAATTTAGTTGCCTTCAGGCCTAATGTATTTGTAGTCACTGTAAGTCTGTCTATGGAGGTGGGTTGGCCTGAGGCCAAACACACTTTGTGGGGCCTAAACTTCAACAATAACTAAATTAAAGGCTGGAGTTTTGGCATCAGAGCTTGTTCGATTGTTGTCCTCCTATCAGATTTGAATCCTATTTTCTCCATAATGCCCTACTGTCCCCATCTTGCCCTACTTTCTCTATCATGACCTAATTTCTTTTTTTTTCTAACTGGTTTCATCTTGCCCTAATGTCTTCAATTTGTCCAACTGTCTCCATCTTGCCCTACTGTCTCCGTCTTGCCCTACTGTCTCCATCTTGCCCTACTGTCTCCATCTTGTCCTACTGTCTCCATCTTGCCCTACTGTCTCCATCTTGCCCTACTGTCTCCATCTTATCCTACTGTCTCCATCTTGCCCTACTGTCTCCATCTTGTCCTACTGTCTCCATCTTCTCCTACTGTCTCCATCTTGTTCTACTGTCTCCATCTTGTCCTACTGTCTCCATCTTGTCCTACTGTCTCCATCTTATCCTACTGTCTCCCTCTTGCCCTACTGTCTCCATCTTGCCCTACTGTCCCCATCTTGCCCTACTGTCTCCATCTTGCCTTACTGTCTCCATCTTGCTCTACTGTCCCCATCTTGCCCTACTGTCCCCATCTTGCCCTACTGTCTCCATCTTGCCCTACTGTCTCCATCTTGCTCTCCCGTCTCCATCTTGCCCTACTGTCTCTACCTTGTCCTACTGTCTCCATCTTGTTCTACTGTCTCCATTTTTTACCATCAAGAATTAATTCCCTTTCAGCTTACATTTTCCATTTTGCCCTACTATCTCTATCTTTCTTATTATTTCTTTTTTTCCCTATTGGCTTCATCCTGTTCTACCGTCTCCCCCTCCCCTACTATACCTGCTATTCCCAGCACTGCCCATGTTTAAATCCTGGACCCCATAAACCCAGTAACAGCCTCTTTTTTGCCCTCCTTTCCTCCTTATATAATGACAACTCTGTTCCGCTGTATGAATATTATTGGGGATTCTATCCCTGCGTCGCTCTCTCCTCCTCTACTTAAGGTCTCTGGGAATGAATACAGTTGTGGGGTGCAAGTCAGTAGGTCTCATTTTCAGTTGTGTATTAGGGCAAGATGTTGGCAGCAACACTTTATATCTGAAATCCCTCACCCTGCCTACCGGCCATTAATTAAACCAGCTGTGCAACTCGCTGTGCAACTCCCTGTGCAACTCCCTGTGCAACTCCCTGTGCAACTCCCTGTGCAACTCCCTGTGCAACTCCCTGCGCAACTCCCTGCGCAACTCCCTGCGCAACTCCCTGCGCAACTCCCTGCGCAACTCCCTGCGCAACTCTCTGCGCAACTCCCTGCGCAACTCCCTGCGCAACTCTCTGCGCAACTCCCTGTGCAACTCCCTGTGCAACTCCCTGCGCAACTCCCTGCGCAACTCCCTGCGCAACTCCCTGCGCAACTCCCTGTACTTGTGCGCACTGGGGGTTCTAGAAGTTATAATCTAAGAACAGATGAAGAGCGATCAGTCAGGCAGTCGTACATTAAATACATAAATCTGTTTTGCTCAGGGTCCCGTCCCCCCCGCCCTCACCAGGCACCAGTACCAGAGCCCAACAGTTAGGGGTATCAGAACGGTGCATGGAACGGATCCAATAACTGCACACTGTCGGGCTGTACCAATTGCATTTGTATTAAACGCAACCAACTGCAACTTTGCCCCTATTGCTAAAAGTAACCATCATGGCAGCTCCCTTCCCCAGTGATACAAACACAGCCCCCCGGCACTGCCTCAGATTCTTCCCGAGCTCATTTTTATGATAAAATGCCTTTTATTTTGCATTTAGTTCAGTGAAATTGCAGAGTATCTAGAAGTAATCTGTATTCCTTTTAATTAAACTCATCTTTAATAATATCTCTGCTGTAATTGTTTTGATCCTTCATTTACTGTTCCCCCCCAAAACAAAGTCATGATTTTCTTTTATTTTATTGCATTTAAACGTCCCATCATTTTTCAACTGGGGTTTGTGCGTCAGTCTGGTTCAACCGTAATTTCTTTTCCCGGATGATGATTTATAAGATGTATATAAAAAAGCAAATTATTAATTAAAGGTTAGGGTAAGTATTCTCACCCTATGGGCTTTGCCCTTGAATATTGGCTGTGAAATATAGTATAGTATAGGGTATTGTATAGGGGGCCGTCGTGGTGCCTCCCCGTTGCTTAGAAATGCGTTATTCTTCATCAGGGCATTTGGGTTGAGTTCCCCTTTAAAGTTCTGAGTAAATGTAAGTGGAACACACAAAGGCTGTTACACTTCCCCTTAAATTCATTCTATTTTAATTACTCATAAAGTGAAATATGCTTTCCTGGGCCGCGAGTTGATTAAAGAGAATTAAATACCGCCAGCTACAGAGAAGGCCATGTGTCTGCGGGAAAATGCGGCACTGGAGAGCAGGCACAATAGTCATTATGGGGAGAGAGCGATGGTAATGAAAGCGATAGCTCATAGTAATGCGCCATTAACAGAACGCAAACAGCAGCTCTCGGGTTCTCCGATGGAACCGGCAGCGACTCCCGGAAACCTGCGGCACAAGCGGCCGAGACAGGAGACAGATGCCCCCGGCTAAACTCCTGCTGGGGGGTCAGCAAACAACTGCCCTCTGCCTGTGCGTATGAATGTAAACTGACAGCAGAGCTAGCACTCACATATCAGGGCAAAGTCACAATAAAGGTGGCCATACACGGCAAGATTTGCTCGTTTGTAGTGATGGGCGAAATGTTTCTCCAGGCATGGATTTGCGGCGAATTTCCGCGTTTCACCATTTCACGAAACAGATGAAAAAATTCGCAGCGGAAAAAAAAATAGCCGTGGGCGACAAAAGAATAGCCTTGTGTCAAAAAAATAGCCGTGGGCGACAAAAGAATAGCCATGGGCAACAAAAGAATAGCCTTGTGTCAAAAAAATAGCCGTGGGCGACAAAAGAATAGCCATGGGCAACAAAAGAATAGCCTTGCGTCAAAAAAATTGCCGTAGGCGACAAAAGAATAGCCTTGTGTCAAAAAAATAGCCGTGGGCGACAAAAGAATAGCCTTGCGTCAAAAAAATAGCCATGGGCGACAAAAGAATAGCCATGGGCAACAAAAGAATAGCCTTGCGTCAAAAAAATAGCCGTGGGCGACAAAAGAATAGCCTTGTGTCAAAAAAATAGCCGTGGGCGACAAAAGAATAGCCGCGGGCGACAAAAGAATAGCCGCGGGCGACAAAAGAATAGCCGCGGGCGACAATAGAATAGCCGCGGGCGACAAAAGAATAGCCGCGGGCGACAAAAGAATAGCCGCGGGCGACAAAAGAATAGCCGCGGGCGACAAAAGAATAGCCTTGCATCAAAAAAATAGCCATGAGCGAAAATTTTTTTTGACGTGCGACATTTTCACCGTTTCGCAAATTTTTCACCGTTTCAGAAATCTTTTGAAAGATTCGCGAATTTTTCGGCGAAGCGAAACTGGACAGATTCGCTCATCACTACTCGTTTCATGAAAATGCCAAATGAACAAGTCTTTCCCCCGATATGCCCACTGATATGCCCTAACAGTCCGACTGTTCCGGGGCAAAATTGTGCTCATTTGGGCCCCTGCCCTGATCCATATGCAGATTCCGATTCAGCCAAAACCTTGACGAAGCTCAGGGCAACCCCTTTATCCCCGACACCCGGCAAGTCTAGGGGGATCCTTTCGTCCATTCCCCCCCAAGCCGAAGCGTAGAAGGGGGCCGGATTAAACTGATGAAGTCCTGAAGCGGTATGCGCCCTCTCTGGGGCCAGGGATTTGTGCATAACCTGGAGGCTATTGCACCAAAATCTGTAAAAGTGCATTAAAATGTGGGCATAAAAGTGCTGAAAGTAATAAATAGAAATCATGGTAAAATTAATAAAAGAGTGGCTTAAAAAGCCCCAGCCTTTCGGCCAGATTTGTAAAAATTCTCCTGCCCCTACCAAAATGGGGCTGTAAGTGCGCTTAAAGTGCCAGTGCTACACAGAGAGTGCTCATCTGGCACCCCAGGGGTGCAAATCCTGGGGCAATATCTCGGGCTCCACTCTAGTGAGGATCAAGTGCCTCTCCGCCCTGCATGTGGATTGGGGGTCACATCACCCCCTTAGCTAGGGAGCAGCCCACCCGCAGCAAGAGCAGATACTACACTTGATCTTAGCCAAAAGGCTGACAAATACTCAACCCACACTCGACCCTAACCTGCCCCACCTGAACCCATGGCTCCCCCTCTATTTATAGGCCTAAGCAGGGGCAGGCTGAGCCAACTGGGCGCCAACTAGGTTGGCCACCTCGCCCCTGCATCGCGCCCCTAGGCAGCTGCCTCTTCTGCCTAATTCTAGTTCCGGCCCTGGGCCTAAGCCCGCCCCCAACTCGCCTATGAAGTCAAAGTGGGGGTGGAGCCAGGAGAGCACGCCCCTATAAATAGACACCGCCGGAGCTGGAGGCGGGGCCCATTGAAGTCGTGGGTGGGTAGGAAGGCAGAAGCGTAGGTGTAAATGTGCAAATGTCGGCCCAAACCCGTCCGACCCGCAGGTTCCTTAGTACAAGTAGTACTCAGGATGCCAGAAGCTGGGCACAAGGCAGAGAAGATTAAACACTATGCCCACTCTTGATTAGAATTCCCACAAGGCCGTGCTGCACACAGGGTGTCACTCAGAGGGTCTGTCCTTCCAGGCGGCTCCTCTATATCTAAACTGACAGAACAAGTAAATCTGTCGGCTACAATTCCATCGCTGCCTGTCAGGCTTGTCTCCTGCCTCGCGGGGCTGCCGGTTATTCGCATGATCTTCTGCACCGACTGTCAGCTTTATGTCCTGTCTGCCAGCGCAGGCTCCTTAGCCGGAGATATTACTGCTCAGCGTCAGCCCAAGATGTTTGATGTCAGAACAAAGTACTGAGCCCCTTAATGTCAGCTCTCCGTACGCTGAATATTCTCTCATTATGGTTCCATTCTATGGACAAAGGCAAAGTATTCAGATTCCTCAGAGGCAGCACAGGAGCCTCTTTGTCTAAATCAGTGATCCCCAACCAGCGGCTCCGGGGCTCCATGTTGCTTAGCCAATCACAGCCCTTATTAAGCATCACCAAAGAACTTTTTTCATGCTTGTGTGGTTCCCCAACACTTTTTAGCTGGTGTAGCTCATGAGTAAAAGAAAGTTGGGGATCCCTGGTCTAGACACACACAGACCAAAAGGTTGGGCATTCTCTGCAAAACCTTCAAAGTTCTCTCAGAAATAGAGAAATCTACTGGGATATCTTTCCTTTGTATGTGGGATTATCAGGAAACCGGGAGCAAAATGGAGCTGTCTTGTTCATCTTGCCCTACTGTCTCCATCTTGCCCTACTATCATTATGTAATAAGAAATAAATAGAAACCCAAATAGGATACTGCCTCCAACTTTCCCCATTGTCCTATTCTTGTCCTACTGTCTCCATCTTGCCCTACTGTCTCCATCTTGCCCTACTGTCTCTATCTTGCCCTACTGTCACCATCTTGCCCTACTGTCTCCATCTTGCCCTACTGTCTCCATCTTGCCCTACTGTCTCCATATTGTCCTACTGTCTCCATCTTGCCCTACTGTCTCCATCTTGCCCTACTGTCTCCATCTTGCCCTACTGTCCCCATCTTGTCCTACTGTCTCCATCTTGCCCTACTGTCTCCATATTGTCCTACTGTCTCCATCTTACCCTACTGTCTCCATATTGCCCTACTGTCTCCATCTTGCCCTACTGTCTCCATCTTGCCCTACTGTCTCCATATTGTCCTACTGTCTCCATCTTACCCTACTGTCTCCATATTGCCCTACTGTCTCCATCTTCTCCTACTGTCTCCATCTTGTCCTACTGACTCCATCTTACCCTACTGTCTCCATCTTCTCCTACTGTCTCCATCTTGTCCTACTGACTCCATCTTACCCTACTGTCTCCATCTTCTCCTACTGTCTCCATCTTGTCCTACTGTCTCCATCTTCTCCTACTGTCTCCATCTTGTCCTACTGACTCCATCTTGCCCTACTGTCTCCATCTTCTCCTACTGTCTCCATCTTCTCCTACTGTCTCCATCTTGTCCTACTGTCTCCATCTTCTCCTACTGTCTCCATCTTGTCCTACTGTCTCCATCTTCTCCTACTGTCTCCATCTTGTCCTACTGACTCCATCTTACCCTACTGTCTCCATCTTCTCCTACTGTCTCCATCTTGTCCTACTGTCTCCATCTTCTCCTACTGTCTCCATCTTGTCCTACTGTCTCCATCTTCTCCTACTGTCTCCATATTGCCCTACTGTCTCCATCTTGCCCTACTGTCTCCATCTTGCCCTACTGTCTCCATATTGTCCTACTGTCTCCATCTTACCCTACTGTCTCCATCTTGCCCTACTGTCTCCATCTTCTCCTACTGTCTCCATCTTGTCCTACTGACTCCATCTTACCCTACTGTCTCCATCTTCTCCTACTGTCTCCATCTTGTCCTACTGTCTCCATCTTCTCCTACTGTCTCCATCTTGCCCCACTGTCTCCATCTTCTCCTACTGTCTCATGGGAGTAGTAGGCATGTATTATAGAGTAGCAGATTTATACATTTACTTACTGTCTCCATCTTGCCCTACTGTCTCCATATTGTCCTACTGTCTCCATCTTACCCTACTGTCTCCATATTGCCCTACTGTCTCCATCTTCTCCTACTGTCTCCATCTTGTCCTACTGACTCCATCTTACCCTACTGTCTCCATCTTCTCCTACTGTCTCCATCTTGTCCTACTGTCTCCATCTTGCCCTACTGTCTCCATCTTGCCCTACTGTCTCCATCTTGCCCTACTGTCCCCATCTTGTCCTACTGTCTCCATCTTGCCCTACTGTCTCCATATTGTCCTACTGTCTCCATCTTACCCTACTGTCTCCATCTTGTCCTACTGACTCCATCTTACCCTACTGTCTCCATCTTCTCCTACTGTCTCCATCTTGTCCTACTGTCTCCATCTTCTCCTACTGTCTCCATCTTGCCCCACTGTCTCCATCTTCTCCTACTGTCTCATGGGAGTAGTAGGCATGTATTATAGAGTAGCAGATTTATACATTTACTTATTTGTCTACCCTATCACCAAATAATTACTGAAGAATAAATGAATCAACACAATAACCGACACCAGACTATGGAAATGCGTGGAGAAAGGCCGCAGCTGTTTATTATTCATAAATCAAAGTTTCAATAACCAAAATCAGATATCAACATCTCGTATGTAAATTATATTTTATAATAAACCTTCTTAGCCAGGCACTGTACTTTCAATGCCCGCCATGCTGAAAAGTTCTGCCATGACCACAGCCAGAACTAACATTTACCTACCGCCAACCGAGAAGAATACACAGCTGCGACATAATATATATATACATTTTTTTTTTTTTTTTTTATAACTACAGAAAAAAGGGGGTGGGTGGGATGGGGATTTCCACACCCGGCGCTGACCAGACTGCACAGCTAGCCTGGGTAAGCTCCTTAAATAACCTTGTGTCTGGTGACTGTCAGGTGGGCTGTGTGGACCAATCAAGTGGGAGCCCAATGTTCCCTGTAACTTCACTAATACTGCCACACAGCCCACCTGACTCCACACCCAGGACACCAGCTTCATGCCACACTCCCATGCCCAGCCATAGGGGGGTTAAAACCCCAGCTGGGTCAATCTTCTCCTACTGTCTCCATCTTACCCTACTGTCTCTATCTTGCCCTACTGTCTCCATCTTGTCCTACTGACTCCATCTTACCCTTCTGTCTCCATCTTGTCCTACTGTTTCCATCTTGTCCTACTGTCTCAATATTCTCCTACTGACTCCATCTTACCCTACTGTCTCTATCTTGCCCTACTGTCTCCATCTTGTCCTACTGTCTCCATCTTACCCTTCTGTCTCCATCTTCTCCTACTGTCTCAATATTCTCCTACTGACTCCATCTTACCCTACTGTCTCTATCTTGCCCTACTGTCTCAATATTCTCCTACTGACTCCATCTTACCCTACTGTCTCTATCTTGCCCTACTGTCTCCATCTTCTCCTACTGTCTCCATCTTACCCTTCTGTCTCCATCTTCTCCTAGTGTCTCAATATTCTCCTACTGACTCCATCTTACCCTACTGTCTCTATCTTGCCCTACTGTCTCCATCTTGTCCTACTGTCTCCATCTTACACTTCTGTCTCCATCTTGTCCTACTGTTTCCATCTTGTCCTACTGTCTCTATCTTGTCCTACTGTTTCCATCTTGTCCTACTGTCTCCATCTTGCCCTACTGCCTCCATCTTGCCCTACTGTCTCTATCTTGCCCTACTGTCTCCATCTTGCCCTACTGTCTCCATCTTGCCCTACTGTCTCCATCTTGCCCTACTGTCTCCATATTGTCCTACTGTCTCCATCTTACCCTACTGTCTCCATATTGCCCTACTGTCTCCATCTTCTCCTACTGTCTCCATCTTGTCCTACTGACTCCATCTTACCCTACTGTCTCCATCTTCTCCTACTGTCTCCATCTTGTCCTACTGACTCTATCTTACCCTACTGTCTCCATCTTCTCCTACTGTCTCCATCTTGTCCTACTGTCTCCATCTTCTCCTACTGTCTCCATCTTGTCCTACTGACTCCATCTTACCCTACTGTCTCCATCTTCTCCTACTGTCTCCATCTTGTCCTACTGAGCCCATCTTGCCCCACTGTCTCCATCTTCTCCTACTGTCTCAATCTTCTCCTACTGTCTCCATCTTACCCTACTGTCTCTATCTTGCCCTACTGTCTCCATCTTGTCCTACTGACTCCATCTTACCCTTCTGTCTCCATCTTGTCCTACTGTTTCCATCTTGTCCTACTGTCTCAATATTCTCCTACTGACTCCATCTTACCCTACTGTCTCTATCTTGCCCTACTGTCTCCATCTTGTCCTACTGTCTCTTTCTTACCCTTTTGTCTCCATCTTCTCCTACTGTCTCAATATTCTCCTACTGACTCCATCTTACCCTACTGTCTCTATCTTGCCCTACTGTCTCAATATTCTCCTACTGACTCCATCTTACCCTACTGTCTCTATCTTGCCCTACTGTCTCCATCTTCTCCTACTGTCTCCATCTTACCCTTCTGTCTCCATCTTCTCCTAGTGTCTCAATATTCTCCTACTGACTCCATCTTACCCTACTGTCTCTATCTTGCCCTACTGTCTCCATCTTGTCCTACTGTCTCCATCTTACCCTTCTGTCTCCATCTTGTCCTACTGTTTCCATCTTGTCCTACTTTCTCTATCTTGTCCTACTGTTTCCATCTTGTCCTACTGTCTCCATCTTGCCCTACTGCCTCCATCTTGCCCTACTGTCTCTATCTTGCCCTACTGTCTCCATCTTGCCCTACTGTCTCCATCTTGCCCTACTGTCTCCATCTTGCCCTACAGTCTCCATCTTCTCCTACTGTCTCCATCTTGCCCTACTGTCTCCATCTTGTTCCCTCATTTCCATTTGTCCTATTGTCACAGTCACCATAATGCATTTTAATATGTGGTAATTACATCTCCAATCATATCACCCCCATACACTCACATAAAACTTATTTCCCTTTGCATCACAAGTCTCTTTATTATAACTGTATGTGATTATTTTGTTGCTTCAGGTAATTAGTTTGCTGTGTAGTTGGGGCAGGACTGACACAAGAAAACAAGGGAAATACCGTGAGGGGCCGGGGGTCGCGTGTATCACAAACATAGCGGGAGCGTGCCGTACATGCCGAATGCTTTATATCCCTGCGTCTGATTTGCTGTGTGCCCAGAACAATCAGTACAGGCAATCAGTATAGATTCTGTGTTCTAGCAAGTTGGGACAATCACCATTAATACTTCATGGATCACCGACAAACAGCCACGACTTCCAAGCTCTCTATCGATCCATCTGAAATTTTCACTCCACTCTTTTCTCACTTGTTTAACACATTGGAAGAGCAGAAGGGCACTGATGAGAAAACCAAGCTGTGCATGAAATGCGTGCACCTTGTTAACCCTTTATTTACAGATGGGAGCTGATACAGTGAGATACTAGTCTCTGGGAAGGGACTGGGGCTGTGGGATAGCAGGTATAGTAGGGAGAGATGGTGCCTATAGTAGCAGTGGGATAATAGCCTCTGGGAAGGGACTGGGGCTGTGGGATAGCAGGTATAGTAGGGAGAGATGGTGCCTATAGTAGCAGTGGGGGGATAATAGCCTCTGGGAAGGGACTGGGGCTGTGGGATAGCAGGTATAGTAGGGAGAGATGGTGCCTATAGTAGCAGTGGGGGGATAATAGCCTCTGGGAAGGGACTGGGGCTGTGGGATAGCAGGTATAGTAGGGAGAGATGGTGCCTATAGTAGCAGTGGGGGGATAATAGCCTCTGGGAAGGGACTGGGGCTGTGGGATAGCAGGTATAGTAGGGAGAGATGGTGCCTATAGTAGCAGTGGGATAATAGCCTCTGGGAAGGGACTGGGGCTGTGGGATAGCAGGTATAGTAGGGAGAGATGGTGCCTATAGTAGCAGTGGGGGGATAATAGCCTCTGGGAAGGGACTGGGACTGTGGGATAGCAGGTATAGTAGGGAGAGATGGTGCCTATAGTAGCAGTGGGGGGATAATAGCCTCTGGGAAGGGACTGGGGCTGTGGGATAGCAGGTATAGTAGGGAGAGATGGTGCCTATAGTAGCAGTGGGGGATAATAGCCTCTGGGAAGGGACTGGGACTGTGGGATAGCAGGTATAGTAGGGAGAGATGGTGCCTATAGTAGCAGTGGGGGGATAATAGCCTCTGGGAAGGGACTGGGGCTGTGGGATAGCAGGTATAGTAGGGAGAGATGGTGCCTATAGTAGCAGTGGGGGGATAATAGCCTCTGGGAAGGGACTGGGGCTGTGGGATAGCAGGTATAGTAGGGAGAGATGGTGCCTATAGTAGCAGTGGGGGGATAATAGCCTCTGGGAAGGGACTGGGGCTGTGGGATAGCAGGTATAGTAGGGAGAGATGGTGCCTATAGTAGCAGTGGGGGGATAATAGCCTCTGGGAAGGGACTGGGGCTGTGGGATAGCAGGTATAGTAGGGAGAGATGGTGCCTATAGTAGCAGTGGGGGGATAATAGCCTCTGGGAAGGGACTGGGGCTGTGGGATAGCAGGTATAGTAGGGAGAGATGGTGCCTATAGTAGCAGTGGGGGGATAATAGCCTCTGGGAAGGGACTGGGGCTGTGGGATAGCAGGTATAGTAGGGAGAGATGGTGCCTATAGTAGCAGTGGGGGGATAATAGCCTCTGGGAAGGGACTGGGGCTGTGGGATAGCAGGTATAGTAGGCAGAGATGGTGCCTATAGTAGCAGTGGGGGGATAATAAGTTGCCATAGGTAGGACAGTCTCCTCGCCACTACAGACTGCTAGTTCTACAGAGCTGAGGACCTTTCTCCCCCACTATATCTTGTAACACAGATTTTTCTTTTCATTAATCATTTTTGCCGGCAGGTAATTTGCTTGGGTTCCAGGATTCGGGGGCA
This sequence comes from Xenopus tropicalis, assembly GCF_000004195.4. NCBI lineage: Eukaryota > Metazoa > Chordata > Amphibia > Anura > Pipidae > Xenopus > Xenopus tropicalis. The sequence goes on along the minus strand of NC_030681.2, from coordinate 3,825,144 downwards.
GAGGGCGAGTTTGTGCAATTGCTGAGAATCTACAGGGAGTAAATATGCGGCCGCAGTAATTGCCTATGAGCTGGAAGAGGCAGACAGACAATACAGAAGCCAAGAGAAGTGTTTGTGGAGGATTGAGGTGAATGTTGGGAGCAGACGGGGGGGCCCTGAGTGCGTGGGGGTCAGGATTAAATGAACGCTGCCGGCAGCAGCTTGTGATTCCTGAGATAGATATGGACACTGGGATGCACGGTACCCAAACTGGCAGTGAAAGAGTTAAAGGGGCTTATTCTATAAAATACCATCCTGCAGGGGAAATTATATGAGATAAGCCCCCAGTCCTGGATATTTGTGGGAATTTTATCCTTTCCCAGTTTCTGACCAGAACATCCAAACTGAATGGACAAGGGACTCACCTCTACTCCAGGGGCTGCTCAGTAACGCTCCTACTCAGTCTCTACTCCCTGTATAAAAGGAAATTGGGCAATTCATCCCCCACCCTGTAACACTCACTAGGGGGGCACGTGACATTGCTGCATTAATCGCTGCGTTTAGTAGTGATGGGGCCAAGGGGCAACTAACTTTCTGTGGCCTCAGTCTTTATATAAATAAGAAAATCTGAGCTTTTTCCTCTTGTCCTACTGTCTCCATCTTGCCCTACTGTCTCCATCTTGTCCTACTGTCTCCATCTTGCCCTACTTTCTCCATCTTGCCCTACTGTCTCCATCTTGCCCTACTTTCTCCATCTTGCCCTACTGTCTCCATCTTGTCTTACTTTCTCCATCTTGTCCTACTGTCTCCATCTTGCCCTACTGTCTCCGTCTTGCCCTACTGTCTCCGTCTTGCCCTACTGTCTCCGTCTTGTCCTACTGTCTCCATCTTGCCCCACTGTCTCCAATTTGCCCTACTGTCTCCAATATGCCCTACTGTCTCCAATCTGCCCTACTGTCTCCATCTTGCCCTACTGTCTCCATCTTGTCCTACTTTCTCCATCTTGTCCTACTGTCTCCATCTTGCCCTACTGTCTCCATCTTGCCCTACTTTCTCCATCTTGTCCTACTGACTCCATCTTGCCCTACTGTCTCCATCTTGCCCTACTGACTCCATCTTGTCCTACTGTCTCCATCTTGCCCTACTGTCTCCATCTGTAGCTGCTGCTCCATCTCTGGGAAGCAGACAGCTTTATTTCCAGGTCAGTGAGAGTAGGAACCCATTAACCATTTATATCCAGAAGGTCATTATTCATAATTATTAGCCGCAATGGAAATTGCCCCCACTATGATATAATTTCTTCTTATCAGTTATTATTCATTTATCTCCCTAATATTATGCACACATTATTCAAGAGTCAGGAGGCAATTAACCCACTGGGGTATCTTTGCATCGTTGGAGGAAACAAATACAAACATGGGGGGCAGATAGAGAGTAGAAGTTGCTCCTGTTCTCTGTTCCTGCAATTGGAGTTGGGAGCAATAAGCACAGTTTCCCAGCACTGAACAAGTCTGTCCCTTTATCCCCATGTCTGATTCCTGTGCCATATAATGACGGGAAAATGCCATCATTATCTCTATATGTAAGGTACCAGCAAGGGGCCTGACACAGTGCTGGGAATCAGCATTCTCATTGGTCACTTCTCTTGCACTTATAATCACATGTTGCTCAGTAGAAGGCTCATTGGGGAATTTCCTTGCATCTAGAATTACGTTTTTTCGACAACTTCTATAGCAACACTAGGGGGCACCGTGGGGCAGCGTTATGGTTGGGTTTATATCCCCTTTAGTTAAAGGTATCCTTGCACCATGCATGTGACTAAGGGGGTGCTACAGATGCATTATGGGAGATGCAAGCACTTTCTTTAGCTCCCAGCGATAGTAAATGACGCCCCTCCCCCGCTGAACATGAAGCAGCCCCAATAGGAGACTTAACCCAGGCAGGAAAGGTTCCCGGTGTCGCGCAGCATTAGCCGTTCTGGTTCCTGACGCGCGGAGCTAATAGGCTGCTGCCAGACCTGGTTTTCCTAGCAATCAGCGGTTGTTACATAGGAAAGTGCAGAGGCGTCGCAGGAATTAGAGACCAAATTGGCCTCTTCACTTAGGAGGCCGACACCGCGGCCCAGAGCGTCTCCCTTCCATCTGCATTAGGAGCCGCTTTCTTTCCCAATCTCGCCGCGTTTATAGGCAGCGACTCCCGCAGAATTCGATAGAAGGTTCCAATTTCCAGATAATTATATTTCCTGCCTTCAGAACCGGCGCCACCGGCCGCCTCCCTGCGCCGGGAACTGCACCCCATTACCATGCAGATGGGAGAGGCGGCCGGAAAGATACCAATTTAACAAGCTGATTTTTTTTCTTTTCCGCCAATCGGCCGCTGATACTGGCGCCGAAATGAGAGGAACTCGCCGAGTGTCCGCCAAAGTTTTTCAATTCTGTTCTGTCACCGGGTAATGAGAAATTAGCGGCTCCCTGTCACACCGTGCGGCCACTGACACCTTCGCTTTAGGTCTAAATTTATTAACGGCCGACAGCGGGAACAAGTTGGGGGATCTTTAACCCTTTATATGGAAAGGAGTCGGGGAAGGGTTACTGCCTGCCCTGCTCTCATTTCCCTACAGAAATAGGGGTTGGTAGCACTAGGTAGGTACCTAATATATAGGGGCAGAGACAGGGGAAAGTGTTGGAAGGGTTACTGTCTGCCCTGCTCTCATTTCCCTACAGAAATAGGGGTTGGTAGCACTAGGTAGGTACCTAATATATAGGGGCAGAGACAGGGGAAAGTGTTGGAAGGGTTACTGCCTGCCCTGCTCTCATTTCCCTACAGAAATAGGGGTTGGTAGCACTAGGTAGGTACCTAATATATAGGGGCAGAGACAGGGGAAAGTGTTGGAAGGGTTACTGCCTGCTCTGCTCTCATTTCCCTACAGAAATAGGGGTTGGTAGCACTAGGTAGGTACCTAATATATAGGGGCAGAGACAGGGGAAAGTGTTGGAAGGGTTACTGCCTGCCCTGCTCTCATTTCCCTACAGAAATAGGGGTTGGTAGCACTAGGTAGGTACCTAATATATAGGGGCAGAGACAGGGGAAAGTGTTGGAAGGGTTACTGCCTGCCCTGCTCTCATTTCCCTACAGAAATAGGGGTTGGTAGCACTAGGTAGGTACCTAATATATAGGGGCAGAGACAGGGGAAAGTGTTGGAAGGGTACTGCCTACCTGCTCTCATTTCCCTACAGAAATAGGGGTTGGTAGCACTAGGTAGGTACCTAATATATAGGGGCAGAGACAGGGGAAAGTGTTGGAAGGGTTACTGCCTGCCCTGCTCTCATTTCCCTACAGAAATAGGGGTTGGTAGCACTAGGTAGGTACCTAATATATAGGGGCAGAGTCAGGGGAAAGTGTTGGAAGGGTTACTGCCTGCCCTGCTCTCATTTCCCTACAGAAATAGGGGTTGGTAGCACTAGGTAGGTACCTAATATATAGGGGCAGAGACAGGGGAAAGTGTTGGAAGGGTTACTGCCTGCTCTGCTCTCATTTCCCTACAGAAATAGGGGTTGGTAGCACTAGGTAGGTACCTAATATATAGGGGCAGAGACAGGGGAAAGTGTTGGAAGGGTTACTGCCTGCCCTGCTCTCATTTCCCTACAGAAATAGGGGTTGGTAGCACTAGGTAGGTACCTAATATATAGGGGCAGAGTCAGGGGAAAGTGTTGGAAGGGTTACTGCCTGCCCTGCTCTCATTTCCCTACAGAAATAGGGGTTGGTAGCACTAGGTAGGTACCTAATATACAGGGGCAGAGACAGGGGAAAGTGTTGGAAGGGTTACTGCCTGCTCTGCTCTCATTTCCCTACAGAAATAGGGGTTGGTAGCACTAGGTAGGTACCTAATATATAGGGGCAGAGACAGGGGAAAGTGTTGGAAGGGTTACTGCCTGCCCTGCTCTCATTTCCCTACAGAAATAGGGGTTGGTAGCACTAGGTAGGTACCTAATATATTGGGGGGAGACAGGGGAAAGTGTTGGAAGGGTTACTGCCTGCCCTGCTCTCATTTCCCTACAGAAATAGGGGTTGGTAGCACTAGGTAGGTACCTAATATATAGGGTTTTTATGTGTTTTTATTAAAAACAAAAAAGAATAAACATAACTCAGACATGCCGGCCAATAATTACAAGTTATAACTAAAATTCACCCCCCCAGTCCACTGGCCAAATGTCCTGATGAAGATCCTGACATATGGACAAAAGCAGTCTCAGTCCTGGGAAGAGTCTATGATTTTGCCGTGGATTTCCGGAAGAGGACGATGGCAAATCAAAACCATTTACACCCTGTTGCTCCCGGGGGTCTGAAGGAGCAAAATCCAACATAGTGAGCTTGGCAGGTCCAGAAAGCTCCAAGTCCCATGTAAGAACCCAGTCTGATAACAATGTTACAACTCCTAGAAAACCTGGGAGAAACATATTGTTGGCCCCATGGGGATCCCAGTTGAGAGCACAAATAACCAGTAAGCCAGGCAGCAGCTAACAGGGTAAGGGCAGCTAATGTGGGCCCTGGTATCATGGCACTGGGACGCACAGCTTGGCCAACTCATTAACCATTGGGCACTGGGACGCGCAGCTTGGCCTACTCACTAACCATTGGGCACTGGGACGCACAGCTTGGCCAACTCATTAACCATTGGGCACTGGGACGCGCAGCTTGGCTAACTCACTAATCATTGGGCACTGGGACGCGCAGCTTGGCCAACTCATTAACCATTGGGCACTGGGACACGCAGCTTGGCCAACTCACTAACCATTGGGCACTGGGACACGCAGCTTGGCCTACTCACTAACCATTGGGCACTGGGACGCACAGCTTGGCCAACTCATTAACCATTGGGCACTGGGACGCGCAGCTTGGCTAACTCACTAATCATTGGGCACTGGGACGCGCAGCTTGGCCAACTCATTAACCATTGGGCACTGGGACACGCAGCTTGGCCAACTCACTAATCATTGGGCACTGGGACGCGCAGCTTGGCTAACTCACTAATCATTGGGCACTGGGACGCGCAGCTTGGCCAACTCACTAATCATTGGGCAGTGGGACACGCAGCTTGGTCAACTCATTAACCATTGGGCACTGCCACGCGCAGCTTGGCCAACTCATTAAACATTGGGCACTGGGACGCGCAGCTTGGCCAACTCACTAACCATTGGGCACTGGGACACGCAGCTTGGTCAACTCACTAACCATTGGGCACTGGGACACGCAGCTTGACCAACTCACTAACCATTGGGCACTGGGACACGCAGCTTGGCCAACTCACTAACCATTGGGCACTGGGACGCGCAGCTTGGCCAACTCATTAAACATTGGGCACTGGGACGCGTAGCTTGGCCAACTCACTAACCATTGGGCACTGGGACACGCAGCTTGGCCAACTCACTAACCATTGCCCTCACCATGCTGCTTACAGAGGTGTTAGGGTGCCCAATGGTCTGCTTGCACCGGAACTGCCACAGGAAATACTTAAAGACCGACACAATGATAGGGACAGAGACGGGGGAATGTTTTGTTTCTAAATGCAATATAGTTCCCCTTTAAACCTACATGTGAATTATTTGCACAAAATGAGTGAGGTGGGTACAGTAATTACTGTCTCAGTGGGTCGGGCAGCGCCGGGCAGATGACGGTACCTGCTCTCTCTTGTCATTCAGTCTGACCCTGAATCAGATATTCCTGTAGGTACATGACTTGTGCCCCAGAGATTCAGCTCTGTGCCAGCTTTAGGGCAACGGCGCCCGGTTAGTGAATTGTCGACTGTGATTTCTAACTTGGCAGCTGGCGAAACACTTAGATTTGCCCCTTTATTAATCATTATGGGGCACTAAACAGTCTCCACCTTTCCAATGGATAATTGCCTTCCCCGTGACTATACTGGCAGTGTTGGGCAATAAACACTCAGGTTAATAAGGATAATTCCAATGTTAGTAATTACCCAGAATCCCTTTATACACCTCATATAATAACATGCAGTTTGGACACAATTCTGTGTATAATGCGGCACATTCGGAACCCATTGCCGTTCCCAGGAATCGTTAGACAATTATTAGATAATATACAATGAACATTTAGTTGCTTAATCTTATTGAGGTGCTGTTTCTGTGGGTTCCTGGGGTTCATAATAAGCACAACGGCCAGATTCCCGGCTGGGCGGCAGTAGCACCGGCTATTAGTGTTGGTGCCAGAAGCTGATATATTGGTGCAATTTACTGAGTTCTTTATGCAATTAGCTGAGGAACAGCGGTACTTAGGCCTTAGGGCCACCCGGGGGGACTAATAGGCACATTTTTAGGACACGCACAATAATGGACACGTCAAACCCCTCTAAGGTGAATAAAACTCCCCCCAGACGGCGCCCTCTGTTGGAGGGAGGTTCATCCCATAATGAATGTTTAGTATGAAAAAAACGTGTATCTGCTCTTATGTTTTCTTGGTTCTTTGAATTAATCTAACTTTGTGTTGTGCAACCGATCAGTCTGGAATATAAAGGCGTCTGACCCTAATGCCTGGGGGGACAGGTGAGAGTCTGGAGGGGAAAATGGAGCAACAGAAGGAAGAGTTATAGGTGGTCGAGTTGTTGCCCCACAGTTGAGGAGGTTACGAGTTGTAGTTAGAAATGCAGAAAGGAATTCTAGCAGGGTATGGAGTATGGCAAGATGGAGACAGTAGGGTAAGAAGGAGACAGTAGGACAAGATGGAGACAGTAGGGCAAGATGGAGACAGTAGGACAAGATGGAGTCAGTAGGGCAAGATGGAGACAGTAGGGCAAGATGGGGACAGTAGGACAAGATGGAGACAGTAGGGCAAGATGGAGACAGTAGGGCAAGTTGGAGACATTAGGGCAAGATGGAGACAGTAGGGCAAGATGGAGACAGTAGGGCAAGATGGAGACAGTAGGGCAAGTTGGAGACAGTAGGGCAAGTTGGAGACAGTAGGACAAGATGGAGACAGTAGGGCAAGATGGAGACAGTAGGACAAGATGGAGACAGTAGGGCAAGATGGAGACAGTAGGGCAAGTTGGAGACAGTAGGGCAAGATGGGGACAGTAGGGCAAGATGGAGACAGTAGGACAAGATGGAGACAGAAGGGCAAGATGGAGACAGTAGGGCAAGATGGAAACAGTAGGGCAAGATAGAGACAGTAGTGCAAGATAGAGACAGTAAGACAAAATGGAGACATTAGGGCAAAATGGAGACAGTAGGAAAAGATGGAGACAGTAGAGCAAGATGGAGACAGTAGGACAAGATGGAGACAGTAGAGCAAGATGGAGACAGTAGGACAAGATGGAGACAGTAGGGCAAGATAGAGACAGTAAGACAAAATGGAGACAGTAGGGCAAGATGGAGACAATAGAGCAAGATGGAGACAGTAGAGCAAGATGGAGACAGTAGAGCAAGATGGAGACAGTAGAGCAAGATGGAGACAGTAAGACAAAATGGAGACAGTAGGGCAAGATGGAGACAGTAGGGGCAAGATGGAGACAGTAGGGCTAGATGGAGACAGTAGAGCAAGATGGAGACAGTAGGGCAAGATGGAGACAGTAGGGCAAGATGGAAACAGTAGGACTAGATGAAGACAGTAGGGCAAGATGGAGACAGTAGGGCAAGATGGAGACAGTAGGGCAAGATGGAGACAGTAGAGCAAGATGGAGACAGTAAGACAAGATGGAGACAGTAGGGCAAGATGGAGACAGTAGGGCAAGATGGAGACAGTAGGGCTAGATGGAGACAGTAGAGCAAGATGGAGACAGTAGGGCAAGATGGAGACAGTAGGGCAAGATGGAAACAGTAGGACTAGATTAAGACAGTAGGGCAAGATGGAGACAGTAGGGCAAGATGGAGACAGTAGGGCAAGATAGAGACAGTTGGGCAAGATAGAGACAGTAGGGCAAGATGGAGACAGTAGGGCAAGATGGGGACAGTAGGGCAAGATGGAGACAGTAGGGCAAGATTGAGAGAGTAGGGCAAGATGGAGAGAGTAGGACAAGATGGAGACAGTAGGGCAAGATGGTGACAGTAGGGCAAGATGGAGACAGTAGGGCAAGATGGAGACAGTAGGACAAGATGGAGACAGTAGGACAAGATGGGGACAGTAGGACAAGATGGAGACAGTAGGGCAAGATGGAGACAGTAGGGCAAGATGGAGACAGTAAGACAAGATGGAGACAGTAGGGCAAGATGGTGAAAGTAGGGCAAGTTGGCAAATTCAAGGTGACAAGGTAATGGTAATATGTAGACAACAAATTCCTACTTTATATAAATAATGGGACCCCACAAAGCGCATGTACCAGTCACCTGATAACACAAACCAATCCTGATACAGGGCCCCAGAGTGGCACAACTCCCAGCAGCCCTCTCTGCACAAAATGTTATTCCCTCAAACAGTGGGAAAATTCATTAGCAGAACCATCTCTTCCTAAATATCTCAAAAATATAAGATATTATTGGAACAGCCACAGACTAAACGCAATGCGGGACGCTCTCGGCTCTTACATTAGCGCTCTCTATTCACAAACTACCCAGGATTCCCTGCTTCCTCCCAGCATCCCCCAGACTTCACAGCTAATTGAATTTATAGCAAGAGATGTGACGGTGGCTGATTGATAAAGCTCCGGTGAAACAGTCTGGGAGTGGAACCAATGAATTCCCCCCTCTCCGGCCCGAGTGGTGGGATCGATACCAGGCAGCTCTCATTTCTGCGCTGTATAATAATGACTTGGGCGCTGGGCGAAGCGTCTCCGCAGGACACCATTAGCATCTGTCAATACGCGTTTTATTCCAACTCAATGCTGCTGGCGTCGCACAATATTCAGCCGGTCCCCGGCAAACGAAAAAGACGTTTTTTTAGACTCAGACCCATGGGGGATTCGTCTGGGTCAGTTCCTGTCTTTAAAGGGGAACTCAACCCAAACATTTTTATTTGCTTAATAGAAAATATAACTTGAAGCAACTTAATATCCATTCAGGGCCGGACTGGGGGGTGCAGGGCCCGCTGGGGGCCCCGCACCCCCCCAAGCTGCCTCCTCCGGCCACGTCCCCCGCTGCGCACCCCTAAACCCACCCCCGCAGGGGCCCCTGTCCGACGTCCTCCCCTGAACGTGTATGTGAAACGCGTTAGGGGAGGACATCGGAGGCCAGAGGAAGCAGCAATAGGGTCGGGTCTGGGCCGCCGGGGCCCCCCGGGTATTTTCCCAATGTCCCAGCTGCCCGGTCCTACCCTGTATCCATTGATTTCTCATTCTCACTGCTTTTAAAGTGAGGTGTAAATGTGATTCCTATTGAATGCACTGCTGGTTCTGACTCTCACAACAATGTAGCAGAAGTCAGTTCTCATCCAGGTTTGTTGATCAGTTACATTGTTTCAGAAGTCAGGACCGGCCGGGGAGAGAATATACAGAGCCAGACAGGCAGTACAGGTATGGGATCCCTTATCCGGAAACCCGTTATCCACAAAGCTCCGAATTATGGAAAGCCCGTCTCCCATAGACTCCATTGTAATCAAACAATTCAGAATTTTAAAACTGATTTCTTTTTTCTCTGTAATAATAAAACAGTACCTGTACTTGATCCCAACTAAGATATAATTACCCCTTATTGGGGCAGAACAGCCCTATTGGGTTTATTTAATGGTTAAATGATTCCCTTTTCTCTGTAATAATAAAACAGTACCTGTACTTGATCCCAACTAAGATATAATTACCCCTTATTGGGGCAGAACAGTCCTATTGGGTTTATTTCATGGTTAAATGATTCCCTTTTCTCTGTAATAATAAAACAGTACCTGTACTTGATCCCAACTAAGATATAATTACCCCTTATTGGGGGCAGAACAGCCCTATTGGGATTATTTAATGGTTAAATGATTCCCTTTTCTCTGTAATAATAAAACAGTACCTGTACTTGATCCCAACTAAGATATAATTACCCCTTATTGGGGGCAGAACAGCCCTATTGGGTTTATTTAATGGTTAAATGATTCCCTTTTCTCTGTAATAATAAAACAGTACCTGTACTTGATCCCAACTAAGATATAATTACCCCTTATTGGGGCAGAACAGCCCTATTGGGTTTATTTCATGGTTAAATGATTCCCTTTTCTCTGTAATAATAAAACAGTACCTGTACTTGATCCCAACTAAGATATAATTACCCCTTATTGGGGCAGAACAGCCCTATTGGGTTTAATTAATGTTTTAGTGAGTTTTTAGTAGACAAGGTATGAAGATCCAAATTACAGAAAGACCCCTTATCCGGAATACCTTTGGTCCAGAGCATTCTGGATAAAAGGTCCTATATCTGTACATTAAATACCCCAAGCCGGATGCCTTTTGTACCCCAAGTTGGTTGCGGGGCGCCCCATGCGCAGAACTGTGTCTGAGCTCAGCAGACTGGATATTTCTCACCCCCGCAGACATTGATCGCAGACTTCAGACGTTCCGGTAACCATGGCAACAGTGGGGCTACAAACCCGGCGCTTGGAACGTTAAGGGTGTTTAAACAGTTGTGTTTTATATACAACGCGCCACCATCCAATGCGCTGCCGTTTTAATTAGGCAGAAAGTAATTAGTTTTTAATTAAAAAAGAAAGAAGTTTGGTGCAAACGAGAAGGAGCCAAACCCCCCCCCCCCCATACGCACTGTGAGAAGCAATGAGATTGGGGAACGGAGGGAACTGTTGGGGGGTATTCACATTAAAGGGAAAGTTCTCCTTATAATAAAAACTGCCCCACCAGTAGGATCATTTTGGGGGGGGGGGGCAAGTTCAGCGGTGATGGGACCAAACTAATTTCAACTTACGACCTGTTAAATGTTTTTGAGGTTCTGAAAAAAACAACTGCATGTTGGGCGTTGATACAAAATGTTACTCTCACCCCCAGCCGTCATCGTCTGTCCCACAGTCCTCAATTTGTCACTTTATTTACCTACTGTAGCCAATATTCTCTAATATCACAACAAGGAATTCTATTATAATTGTTCCCTACTGTCTCCATCTTGTCCTACTGTCTCCATCTCCCCCTACTGTCTCCATCTTGCCCTACTGTCTCCATCTTGTCCTACTGTCTCCATCTCCCCCTACTGTCTCCATCTTGTCCTACTGTCTCCATCTTGTCCTACTGTCCCCATCTTGTCCTACTGTCTCCATCTTGTCCTACTGTCTCCATCTCCCCCTACTGTCCCCATCTTGTCCTACTGTCTCCATCTTGCCCTACTGTCTCCATCTCCCCCTACTGTCCCCATCTTGTCCTACTGTCTCCATCTTGCCCTATTGTCTCCATCTTGTCCTACTGTCTCCATCTCCCCCTACTGTCCCCATCTTGTCCTACTGTCTCCATCTTACCCTTCTGTCTCCATCTTGCCCTACTGTCTCCATCTCTCCCTACTGTCTCCATCTTGCCCTACTGTCTTCTTCTTGCCCTACTTTCTCCATCTCCCCCTACTGTCCCCATCTTGTCCTACTGTCTCCATCTTGCCCTACTGTCTCCATCTTGTCCTACTGTCTCCATCTCCCCCTACTGTCTCCATCTTGCCCTACTGTCTCCATCTTGTCCTACTGTCTCCATCTCCCCCTACTGTCTCCATCTTGTCCTACTGTCTCCATCTTGTCCTACTGTCCCCATCTTGTCCTACTGTCTCCATCTTGTCCTACTGTCTCCATCTTGTCCTACTGTCTCCATCTTGTCCTACTGTCCCCATCTTGTCCTACTGTCTCCATCTTGTCCTACTGTCTCCATCTTGTCCTACTGTCCCCATCTTGTCCTACTGTCTCCATCTTGTCCTACTGTCTCCATCTCCCCCTACTGTCCCCATCTTGTCCTACTGTCTCCATCTTGCCCTACTGTCTCCATCTCCCCCTACTGTCCCCATCTTGTCCTACTGTCTCCATCTTGCCCTACTGTCTCCATCTTGTCCTACTGTCTCCATCTCCCCCTACTGTCCCCATCTTGTCCTACTGTCTCCATCTTACCCTTCTGTCTCCATCTTGCCCTACTGTCTCCATCTCTCCCTACTGTCTCCATCTTGCCCTACTGTCTTCTTCTTGCCCTACTTTCTCCATCTCCCCCTACTGTCCCCATCTTGTCCTACTGTCTCCATCTTGCCCTACTGTCTCCATCTTGTCCTACTGTCTCCATCTCCCCCTACTGTCCCCATCTTGTCCTACTGTCTCCATCTTGCCCTATTGTCTCCATCTTGTCCTACTGTCTCCATCTCCCCCTACTGTCCCCATCTTGTCCTACTGTCTCCATCTTACCCTTCTGTCTCCATCTTGTCCTACTGTCTCCATCTTGTCCTACTGTCTCCATCTCCCCCTACTGTCTCCATCTTGTCCTACTGTCTCCATCTTGTTCTACTGTCTCCATGTTGCCCTACTGTCTCCATCTTTCCCTACTGTCTTCTTCTTGCCCTACTGTCTCCATCTTGCCCCACTGTCTTATTCTTGCCCTACTGTCTCCATCTTGCCCTACTTTGTCTATCGTGCTGTTTCCATCTTGTCCTACTTACTCCATACAGTACCTTTACTTTCCTATTTAAATTGCTCTAATAAAGGTAGGATAGAAAGCAAATTGGGTTTAATGTTGACCATTCCCCCCTATATAAACACAGATACTTTGTGCAAAGCCCTGAAGTGTTTGCTACTCACTGTGACCAATCAGAATTGAGTTTTTTTCATTAGTCTTCTTGCACACAATTAAGTGGGAGTATTAGCCGATTGGCGGTTACACCAGTTCAGTAAATCCTAAACACCATCACTTTCCCTGCGCCCAGGCTCGGGAGTTACAGAGGCGCAATTAACCAGTTTTCTGCCATCGAGCCGCAGGTGACTAATTACCTGCCTTAAAGAGAACTGATTAAGTCGTCCTTCAGTGCAGTAATTGAATCCTAAAGTCCTAGATCCCGACGTCCCATTGATTAATCTGAGCGCAGAAAGAGAGAACCGCTAATCAGTAGTAAATAAGTGGATTAACGAGTTTATCTTTTTCTCATTAATCTGTAGGAGCCTGAAACGCCACTAATATTCCCTTGTTCTTATGCACGGTGCCGCTGCCAAGTCCCGGAAGGACTCCTTTGGGTTAGTAGCCCTGGGATTTGGGTGCTTGAGTATTACAGGAAAAGTGGGCCACAGAGCTTACAATTAGCAAGGCTGGTAGCACAGTGTTGAGACCTGGTGTAAAGCATCTGAGCCAAAGGGCAAGTTGGCATTCCTATTCGAGACTCTTATTCTTTAAGAACAATAAGGGGCCAAAGAGAAAGACCTAGACCCCCCCTCTGCCTTATATACCCCCTGGGGGGTGTCACGCGATCCTGCCAATCCCATAGGGACACACAGTGGGGCACCTTAAACCCACTCTCTCCTATACAGGGAAACCCGTATCCCTCCAGCTTAGTCCTTGAAAGGCTATTATCAGTTTATAGCCCCCCTGTGTGGCAATAGTGAGCCCCTGGGGTGTCAGAGCCACTATCAGTCCCCCACCTGCTCTGCTCAGGGGAAATTGTGTATGAAACATAAATTCTCCATGTTCAGGCGGCACAGCAAGGAGGCGCACAAACAGTTCCAGCTGATAAATAGACCCAACACGTTGGCACCGATCCATGCAAAGTGCCAGCCGGAGAGTTTTCAACTCATAAAAGTGCTGAGTATGGGAGGCTGGCGCCTAGGGTATCAGTACTGTTACTTATTGTGTGCCCACAGCATTCCTTCTCTGTATATTTGTATTTATACATAGGGGTAGGGGGTGCCATAGTGTTTCCCTTAGACAGTACAGTATGGGGGTATAGCTTATTGTGTGCCCAGAACATTCCCTCTCTGTATATTTGTATTTATACATATGGGTAGGGGGTGCCATAGTGTTTCCCTTAGACAGTACAGTATGGGGGTACAGCTTATTGTGTGCCCAGAACATTCCTTCTCTGTATATTTGTATTTATACATATGGGTAGGGGGTGCCATAGTGTTTCCCTTAGACAGTACAGTATGGGGGTACAGCTTATTGTGTGCCCAGAACATTCCCTCTCTGTATATTTGTATTTATACATATGGGTAGGGGGTGCCATAGTGTTTCCCTTAGACAGTACAGTATGGGGGTACAGCTTATTGTGTGCCCAGAACATTCCTTCTCTGTATATTTGTATTTATACATATGGGTAGGAGGTGCCATAGTGTTTCCCTTAGACAGTACAGTATGGGGGTACAGCTTAATGTGTGCCCAGAACATTCCTTCTCTGTATATTTGTATTTATACATATGGGTAGGAGGTGCCATAGTGTTTCCCTTAGACAGTACAGTATGGGGGTACAGCTTAATGTGTGCCCAGAACATTCCTTCTCTGTATATTTGTATTTATACATATGGGTAGGGGGTGCCATAGTGTTTCCCTTAGACAGTACAGTATGGGGGTGGAGCTTATTGTGTGCCCAGAACATTCCCTCTCTGTATATTTGTATTTATACATATGGGTAGGGGGTGCCATAGTGTTTCCCTTAGACAGTACAGTATGGGGGTGGAGCTTATTGTGTGCCCAGAACATTCCCTCTCTGTATATTTGTATTTATACATATGGGTAGGGGGTGCCATAGTGTTTCCCTTAGACAGTACAGTATGGGGGTACAGCTTATTGTGTGCCCAGAACATTCCTTCTCTGTATAATTGTATTGAATTCTGGGAAATGATGCAGAATTACATGGAATCATGGGAGCATCATTGCAGATTTCCCACAATTCCCTACTTTATTTCTAAGCTTGTATGAAACACATGAGTTTTATTATTCATATTATTATTATTAGGTACAAATTGCCGGACCTGCCGGGGATGAAACCATGCGAGTAACAGGCCGCAGGGAGTGGGATTAATGGGCCGAGCGGCTCCTTCTCTCGGCAGGACGGACATGAAGGACTTTGCCCCCCTCCAGCTTAACCCCCAGGTACTAATCTGTATTTATCTGGCATTAGGGAAATATTTGGGATTATTTCCTGCAAACAAATCGGCTCCAAATCTTCATCTTGTGCCGCGAAAATCCCCTCTAATCATCTCAATCCGCCGCATCTTCCCAAGTACGGGAGCCAATCAGCTGCCGGCGTGGAACTTTTGGCCGCTCTCGCCCTACAGCGGAGACGCAGCTTTCTATTTCCATCATGTTTTAATCTGGGATTTCTCTTTTTTTGTGTTTTTATTTTTTTCAGAGAAGATCAAATTGAAATTAAAATAAAAATTGCTTTCTGATATTAAAGTGGAAATGGGGCCGAACAGCTGCCGGGATCCCCCCTGATTGGTGGATATGGGGGGGGGCAAGGAGGCAGATGGACGATTAGTGCCCGGATGCGGCGGGTTTCATTTCTGCCGCCTGATACGGACTGTAGGAATCCCATTAGCGGGAGAGAATGTTATATAGAGGAGATTGTAAGCTCTTTGGGCAGGGCTCTCTTCCCCTCCTGTATCGGTTATTGATTGCTTTATATGTTACTCCTTGTAGAGTGTAAGCTCTTTTGGGCAGGGCTCTCTTCCCCTCTTGTATCGGTTATTGATTGCTTTATATGTTACTCCTTGTAGAGTGTAAGCTCTTTGGGGCAGGGCTCCCTTCCCCTCTTGTATCGGTTACTGATTGCTTTATATGTTACTCCTTGTAGAGTGTAAGCTCTTTTGGGCAGGGCTCTCTTCCCCTCTTGTATCGGTTATTGATTGCTTTATATGTTACTCCTTGTAGAGTGTAAGCTCTTTTGGGCAGGGCTCTCTTCCCCTCTTGTATCGGTTACTGATTGCTTTATATGTTACTCCTTGTAGAGTGTAAGCTCTTTGGGCAGGGCTCTCTTCCCCTCCTGTATCGGTTACTGATTGCTTTATATGTTACTCCTTGTAGAGTGTAAGCTCTTTTGGGCAGGACTCTCTTCCCCTCCTGTATCTGTTACTGATTGCTTTATATGTTACTCTGTATGTCCAATGTATGTAACCCACTTATTGTACAGCGCTGGGGGTATGTTGGCGCTTTATAAATAAATGTTAATAATAATAATAATATAGAATTATTAGGGGTCATTTATAGAAGACCAGAACACTCCCTCATCCGGCTGCGGCTGTCAGATATCCAGGGTGCAGGGCAGACACAGTGTCGGGGCGCAGGCACAGGGCCCCATTGCAACCTGCATCCTCTTGTTACCCCTAAATTGCATGTCTGAAGGGTGCATGTTAGGGGATACCCCCCATACTCAGCTAGATTGTAAGCTCTACGGGGCAGGGACCTCCATCCTCTTGTGTCTTTGACTCTTAACTTATTGCAACTGTATCTTGTATTTATATGTCGTGCGGCAAAAAAAATTGTCGCCTGTGACTATTCTTTTGTCGCCTGCAGCTATTCTTTTGTCGCCCGCGACTATTCTTTTGTCGCCCGCAGCTATTATTTAGTCGCCCGTGGCTATTATTTTGTCGCCCGCAGCTATTATTTTGTCGCCCGTGGCTATTATTTTGTCGCCCGTGGCTATTATTTCGTCGCGCGGCTATTTTTTTTTGACGCCGGCGACAATTTTTGGACGTGCGGCGAATTTTTCCACGGCCTGCCATAACATTTTGCCCATCACTACTGTGTATTTATCTATTATTATCTTTAACCCCCTGTTTGTATTAATCTATTTTACTGTACAGCGCTGCGTACATACATAGTGCTTTATAAATAAAGATATACATACATACCCGGGTGGCTACCCATAGGTCGGGTGGGTTCGGGCACATTTACGGGTCAGGTTCTGGTAGGGCACTTCTGCCCACGTCTCCCTGCCCGCGACCTTACACTGCCAGCTTGCACTTCTGGATGTATAGGTGAGTGCGCCACTTCACTCCACCCCTTTTATGATGTCATCAGTGGGGCGGGGCAGGCGTGGGTCTATAAATAGAGGGGATAAGGCAGGTCGGGTAGGGTTGGGATCGGACTGGTTAAGGTTTGGTGCTCATCAAGCTTCTTCACATAAAATTACCCCTGATCAGTAAGGGTGGCCTTACACGGGCCGATTCTAGCTGCCTATATCCATACCTCCCAACATTTTGAAAACGGAAAGAGGGACAAAAAGGAATGCCGCTTGTAGTGTAGTGACTTTTTTTTACCACGCCCATTTTTTTAACCCACACCCCCTAAATACCACTCCCATTTGACTAAATTTGGCAGGTTATTTAAAGTTTGAACACAGTTCTGGGGGGTTTGGGGTCTTGTTTATGTGTTATTACAGTTATTACAAATTGTCTTTTAAGCTGCGAGACCCGTTTAGCTTATTAGTTACACTCTCAGTGCAGGGGGGGGGCTTTTTACCTTTCTGGGCTCTCTGCCAAAAGCCCCCTTATTTAATTAAATGTGAGAAACACTGTATCTAAGGGCAGGTGAAGCTCGTTAAGATTTCTGGGCTCTCTGCCAAACGCTACTTATTTAATTAAATGTGAGAAACACTGTATCTAAGTGCAGGTGAAGCTCGTTAAGATTTCTGGGCTCTCTGCCAAAAGCTACTTATTTAATTAAATGTGAGAAACACTGTATCTAAGTGCAGGTGAAGTTCGTTAAGATTTCTGGGCTCTCTGCCAAAAGCTACTTATTTAATTAAATGTGAGAAACACTGTATCTAAGTGAAGGTGACGCTCATTAAGATTTCTGGGCTCTGCCAAAAGTTACTTTTTATTAAATTTGTATCTTTTTTAGCTTCGGTGCAGGAGATCAAAGGGAAATGAGGGGCTTTTCAGTAAGAATCTGGGACTGCGGGCTGAGCAGTCAAAAGAGGGACTGTCCCGCGAAAATCGGTACAGTTGGGAGCTATGCTGATATCGGTCAGACCGACTCGGTAGCTTATTGGCCCATGCACGGGCACTAAAGGCGGGCCTGCCCAACCGATATCTGGCCTGAAATCAGCCAGATATTGAGCCCCATTGCCAAACGACCGAATTAGCCCGATATCGGCGACCCGTAGGTGGGGATATCGGGAGAAGATCCGCTCGCTTGTCGACAAGTGGATCTCAGCGTGGATGGCCACCTTTAGTTAGAAATCTTTTACTCTCCATGCAGATCTGCCCTGTAGTATGTTTAATCTTTATTTTTATTTATTTTGCCCTGTAGTGTGCCAGCAGGGTGGTACTTCCTGTGTTGCACAGGAAGTGGTCAGTGCTCAGCTGTGACTGGCAGGTGTACCTTCCAATCTGGTAATAAAGGCGCGACAGAGCAGGGCGGGGGAATCTCGGATCCGCCAGGAACTTCAACCCTAAGGGGAAACTAACGGCACAACCTGGGGTTGTTTTTATGCCAGGGGCTGTTCGGTTGGAAGAGCGAGTATCACTTTAACCAGTTATGACATTAATGACATGAAGCCCAAACCCCCTGCCCCGGGGACGGGTCGGATCTCTGCAGATAACAACGATACGGCGGAACGTTCTACAGTGAAATAATTCATTTCTATGGGATTCAGGTTGGCGGTTATTTCTCAGCCGGGCTTAGGCAGACTAATTAGCGTGTCTGCAGGATGAGCAGAACATTTAATCCTTCATCACTTCTATTCTCTCTTAATTACTTCGCTATCTGCCTGCCTCCTCCCCAGAATCTCCTTAAATTGGCTGAAATGTAGAATAAGAAGCGAGAAGAAAATATCCGCGAGTTTGTTAATTGTGCATTGTTGGCGCCGAGTGTCCGGCTGCGCCGAGAATATGATTTGCAGAGAGGGGTACAAGGGGGTGCGGGACCGGCACGGGGGATACATGGGCATCAAGCGAAGCGCTAACGAGAATTGCACCAATTATCATCAGGACTGAGCGCCATCTCTGCGGGGGGGTGGGGGGGGGTCGGCTTAGTATAATGCACATTTGTATTTGTTCTTTATTTCTTATACTAGGTTTCAAGAGATTTCACTTTTTCTTGCTTTGTGGCTGGCTGCCACCCTAAGCACCCAGATGTGCCCCCCAGTTGGCGCAAATGCCTCCTCTCCAGGGTCGGACTGGGCTGCCGGGACACCGGGAAAAATCCCGGTGGGCCCCGTCCCAGACCCGACCCCTGCGGCGATCCCCCTGCCCGACTGTTCCTCCCCTGACACATTAAATTTACACATGCTCAGGGGAGGACGCCGGGTAGAGGCCCCTGCGGGGGGGTTAGGAGATGCAGCCGGCGGGGGCACCTGCAGGGCACCCCCCAGTCCAACCCTGCCCCTCTCTCCCCTAGTTCCATCTCCAGATTTCTGTAAGAATTTTCCGGCAGCAGCTGGGGGACTTTTTATTCTTTTCCAAAAAAAGAAAATGTATTATATAGGCATTCGAGGGCCACCAACCCTAAAGTTGCCCCCTAGGCACAGGCCTTTGGGTGCCTATATATAAATACGCCTCTGCTGGGTTCTGGGTGCCGGGGTCACCGACCCTAGCAAACTAAAGATGTAAGAGCCTTGACTGCCTTTCCTTAACTGCCAGTGAATTTGATCTTTTCACTTGCCTTCCCCATTGTATCTGCTGCCATATTGGATATTTAGGGCCAATCAAGCAGAGCTGGATGTTCCCTATTTAAACCCTTCTCCCACATCAGTTTCAGACCCGGGCATTGTTGCTTGAGCACTGAAGCTCCTGTTCCTCTTGGCTCTCGTCTTGTCCTAGATGGTTTCCAGCCCATCTTACTTCTTCGCCCACTCCTAATTCAACTTTCCTGCTTCTTCACCATCCCACTTCACCCTGTCCTGTTCCAGTTCTTTGCCATCTCTTCCCTTTCTGCTACTATTGGTCCAGAAATGCTTCTTGCCTGAAGGACTCACCATCCTCCTATAAATATAAGCCATGGACTTCCCCTAAGCCAATCCCGAATACCTTATGAATCGCAAAAATCAAAGCCATCCAACTGTTTCCAAATGGTGGCCCAGTTATTTCCTAGACTACATGATCAGTACATTCAAAGAAGTTGTTGGACCCAGTGGACCTCTATATGGCCAGTACGGCTGTTGAATATGACTTTAGATTATGGGCACCCCGACCAAACCTGCAGAACATCCAGAGGACAGGAGCTTCTGGTTTGATGTCTTCTTGAAGAGCTTCTGTACAGTCCAAGGAATGAGCCATTATTGTGCCGATAATAGAATCCATTATAATGGGCTTTAGTTTCCCTTTATGTATGGAAACGCTTTATCTCTGCAATGAATTTTACACTTGATCCTTGTAATTTAGTACAAAATACTATCCCTGGGGTGTCTCCTTCTATTCATGATTGTTGATATGGAGCCAACTTCCAGTTACCAACCAGTCAGTGTCCTAGAGGGTCGTTTCTATTTTTAGGGCAGATTTTATGATTCCTTCCTCGAAACACATGACTCCCACTTTTTTGTGACGAGGCTTCTGGGAAGGATCTGAGTTGTCTGGAAATGGCCGTTGCCCTCTTCTTCCTCCCTCCAAGAGCAAAATGGCCTCTCCTTCTATAGCCGCAAGAGTCCCCCGAGCCTCCACGAGGGGGAAATTGAATTTATCGTCTTCCAGGAATGATATTGAAGCTTCCCAATCCTCACATTTCAGCACTTAATTATCTCTTGTTTTATAGCCCTTGGCACCGTCTCTGCGGAGGGGGTCAGTGAGTTTGGCCTTTCTCATAATAGTAACAGGCTGGGACGCTTGCGTGAAGGAGTTAAAAAAAAATTGACTTTGTCCAAACGGAGGAACATCCATAATTCGTACAGAGAATAATAAGTCTTCAGTTCCAAAAAGAATATTTTATTCAGGCGGATGGGGGGGGGAGTTGTGACATTTTCCAGGTGTTCGTATGGGTCACGGGGGAGTTCCGAGACTATAAAAACGGAACGGCGCTTTGTCCGGGCTCAGATGGTATTGAAAGAAAATCCGCTGAACCAGAATCCGGCTCTTTTCATATGTTAACCGTATCTTTTAATCTTCCTGAGATGCTAAATGCCATCGGAGAAGCGCAGCGCCATTACAATGGGATCAAATTGCCCCCACTTGTACGGAGAAGCCAAGGGAGGGGGGTACTTATTCCCCAGCCAGCGGGGGCAATTCTGTGTCACCCAACAAAGCCATGGAATCCATAGAGATGTTCCTGCTCTTCTTAGGCAGCTGTGTATTATATATATATATATATATAGGAGCCATTGGTTCCAGCCATGTTGGTGATAGGAACTGGGTCGGACTGGGACGGTGGGACACCAGGAAAAAGCCCAGTGGGCCCCACCGACCCAGAACCGATCCCTGTCTGCTAGTGATGTGCGGGCCGGCCCGATACCGCATATGTTAATGGAGTGCCAATGGGAATGAGAGGATTTCATCAGGTCTTATGGGTATTTTATTGGTATTTCCTTCAGAGATTTATATTATAATTATTATTATAGTATTATTATATTATTATTATTATTATTATATTTACATAGGGAAGAACCTGGAACTTTAGAAATGGGAAATGAGGATGGGACTGGCCTGCTGGGAGACTGGGAAAATCCCAGTTGGGCCTGTTCTGGAGCATTAACTCTTGGTATTGGAGATTCCCAGGGAATCTAGAACCTCTGTGGGGCGGGATTCCTGGGGGGGGGGAAACCATGTGAGGAAAACTTAATATTTGGTGATGCAATCGGGGGGCAGACAGACACAACTTGATTGGCACAGATAAGCAGGGAAAGCCCAAGGGGCAGTAAATGGGGGGCAATTGCATTGCATAGGGTGTGAGCTGCCCCTACATGGAAAGATCTGGGGGTCGGACCAGTCACACAGGAGACGTTCCACCACTGTGTTTGGTCGGAAAATCCCCAAGTGAACCCCTAGGATTCTAATTGCACCAGATCTGGTTGTACAGAAGAAGATTGGAAGCTGCAGAGCGTTTAACCCCTTGAAGCCCAGCCTGCTCCCACCAATGACAGTGATTAATAGCTGGCAGGTTCTTCCCAAAGCTGCTGAATCTGGAGACAAACACAATGGGCCGAGGGGGATATTGTTCCGCCGACAGACGGACAGATGGGTCGTTATCAGCCGCCGCCGTTTATTTACGCCAGTATTTCTGAGATCACTTGACAGAAGGAAATTGATACCAACACAATCAATTCACAGATACTGGCACGGTACCGGCGCTGCTGGGTAATTAAGAGCTCACATATGGGCAGAGCGGGTTCTGCTGGTCCATCAGCGTCACGTCCCCCCCCCCCCCGGCGCCACCGGATTCTCATTTCCCGGCGCTGATAAACAAATGTTTGTACCTGAGGGAGAGGCACATAGCCAGTCCCATAATGCACTGCTCTGGGACCGGGGAACCAGCCACGGATGACAAATGTCTCGCTCCGAATGCACCAAACTGCGACGTCTCCTCATTAATCACTAAATGGAGCTGTAAAAAGTGTAAAAACTCTGCCGGCCTGTCCTTATGTATGAGAGAAAAACTGCCAATCATATGCGAGACAGCCGCCCAACCAATAAATAGTGATGAGTGGGTTTTTTCGCCAGCCATTGATTTGGCGCGAAAAAATGTAGCAGAGACAAAAAAGTTACACGTATAAAAAGTCGTCTATTGATTTTGACGCGTTTTGCTCATTTTTTGCAATTTCGTGAATTTTTCAGCAGTTTTGCAAGTGAAACGGGAAAGATTCGCTCATCGCTGCCAATAAAATCTTAAAGGGAACGTTCACCTTTGATTTAACTTTTATGATGTAGAGAGTGATATTCTGAGACAATTTGCAATTGGTCTTCATTTTTTATTATTTATGTTTTTTTTAATTATTTCCATTTTTGTTTAGCAGCTCTGCAGTTTGGAGTTATAACAGCCATCTGGTTGCTAGGGTCCAAATTACCTTATCAACCAGGGAGTGGTTTGAACGAGACAGATATTTTAATAGGGGAGGGGCTGAATAGAAAGATAAGGAATAAAAAGTAACAATAAAACTGGAGCCTCACAGAGCAATAGGGTTTGGCTGCCGGGGTCAGTGACCCCCATTTGAAAGCCGGAAAGAGGCAGAAGAAGAAGGGAAATAATTCAAAAACATAACATAAATAATCAAGACAGATTGAAAAGTTGCTCAGAATTGGCCGTTCTATAACATACTAACAGTTAATCTTCATTATTCTTCTGCTAAAGGTGTAGGGGCCTGTGCCGCCGGGGCTCACCCTGCTCTTCACCATCTCCAGAACCATTTAAAGCAGTGCTGTCCAACTGGCGGCCCGCGGGCCGCATGCGGCCCGCGACCCCCCTCTGTGTGGCCCCCCACCTGTCTGGCTGCTTTGATGGCTTACTCTTGTGTAAGCTTTAAATGGTATCAGTACTGAGATTAACTGCCCCCCTACATGGTTCTCACCTCAGATTCAGGCTGTAATCAGGCTGTATTGTTTAAACATGTAATCCCCTGTGTTGTTCCACCTTTTAATCTCTGCATTGTTCCCCCCTGCAGTGTTCCCACCTCAGGCTCAGGCTGTAATCACCCCCATTGTTCCCCTGTTCACACCTCAGGCTCAGGCTGTAATCACCCCCATTGTTCCCCTGTTCCCACCTCAGGAGCAGTAGAAACCCACAAATAATCCCTGCACACTACAAAAAGAACATATACTGAGGTGGTACTGCAATTAAAAAGTTTTTTTTAATATATAGTTATTGTGCAGACTGTAGGAGCAGTGCCAGCATTGTGTCACTGTAGGCTGCCTGTGTGTGCCACACAGGCAGGGTAGGGAAGGCAGAATATGGCACACACAGGCAGAGTATGGCACACACAGGCAGAGTATGGCACACACAGGCAGAGTATGGCACACACAGGCAGAGTATGGCACACACAGGCCAAGTATGGCACAAACCAGCCAAGAATGGCAAACACAGTGAAAGTATGGCACACAGGCAGGGTAGGGAAGGCAGAGTATGGCACACACAGGCAGAGTATGGCACACACAGGCAGAGTATGGCACACACAGGCAGAGTATGGCACACACAGGCCAAGTATGGCACAAACCAGCCAAGAATGGCAAACACAGTGAAAGTATGGCACACAGGCAGGGTAGGGAAGGCAGAGTATGGCACACACAGGCAGGGTAGGGAAGGCAGAGTATGGCACACACAGGCAGGGTAGGGAAGGCAGAGTATGGCACATACAGGCAGGGTAGGGCAGGCAGAGTATGGCAAACACAGGCAGGGTAGGGAAGGCAGAGTATGGCACACATAGGCAGGGTAGGGCAGGCAGAGTATGGCACACACAGGCAGGGTAGGGAAGGCAGAGTATGGCAGTTTTTGCTGTACTACAACCATTAATATGGGTATGGTCATGTTATAACATGGGTGTGGTTTCAAGTGGGTGCAGTTTCAAAAAGGGGAGTGGTCAAAACTGGCTTCCATTATCGGCCCTCCACCACGTAGGTCGGAAAAATTCCGGCCCTCGGTACAACAGAAGTTGGACAGCGCTGATTTAAAGGGAAACTAAACCCTGCGGCACAGCGCGGCTCAACCAAACGTTACTCAGCTGTTGCCGGACTACAAATCCCAGAATAATGTAACATATAATGAAGGGTGAGGCATGCTGGGAGCTGTAGTCCAGCAACATCAGGGCTGTATTCTTAAAGCAATATTGCCCAATAAAACTGCATTAAAATGCAAGAAATCCCCCAATGAGAATCCCAGCTGATGTGAGTAAATCCGGCTCCCTGTTCTCTGTTCCTGCAATTGGAGTTGGGAGCAATAAGCACAGTTTCCCAGCACTGAACAAGTCTGTCCCTTTATCCCCATGTCTGATTCCTGTGCCATATAATGACGGGAAAATGCCATCATTATCTCTATATGTAAGGTACCAGCAAGGGGCCTGACAACTTCTATAGCAACACTAGGGGGCGCCGTGGAGCAGCGTTATGGTTGGGTTTATATCCCCTTTACTGCCACAGTTGTGCCTGGAGGGATCTACTTGTGTCTTGGTGGAGTTTCAGGACTACAGTGGGGCAGCCGCTTACCCTGTAACACATGGCTATTTATATAAAGGTGTGGCCACTAATTATTCTTATGCCCATGGCACAATTTTTCACCCCACTTTGTAGAGTGTAAGCTCTTTTGGGCAGGGCTCTCTTCCCCTCCTGTATCAGTTACTGATTGCTTTATATGTTACTCCTTGTAGAGTGTAAGTTCTTTTGGGCAGGGCTCCCTTCCCCTCCTGTATCAGTTACTGATTGCTTTATATGTTACTCCTTGTAGAGTGTAAGTTCTTTTGGGCAGGGCTCCCTTCCCCTCCTGTATCGGTTACTGATTGCTTTATATGTTACTCCTTGTAGAGTGTAAGCTCTTTTGGGCAGGGCTCCCTTCCCCTCTTGTATCGGTTACTGATTGCTTTATATGTTACTCCTTGTAGAGTGTAAGCTCTTTTGGGCAGGGCTCCCTTCCCCTCCTGTATCAGTTACTGATTGCTGTATATGTTACTCCTTGTAGAGTGTAAGCTCTTTTGGGCAGGGCTCCCTTCCCCTCCTGTATCGGATATTGATTGCTGTATATGTTACTCTGTATGTCCAATGTATGTAACCCACTTATTGTACAGCGCTGCGGGGTATGTTGGCGCTTTATAAATAAATGTTAATAATAATAAAATAATAACTATAAAGATTGTTACACAAGGCTAAATAGTTCTGTTCCATTTGCTCCAATTGGATGAACGAGTTTGGCTCATCTAAGCTTTATATTGTTCCCAGTGTCCTTAGTAACCCAGTCACATGTATCTCCAGGCAGCAGTGCTGTAAATGGGCTGTGTGTGCCATTCTATTGTGTTTTTTGGATAGAAAGGAAATAAAGTAGCAGGAAATGGCAATTACTGTATAAAGGTATAAGGACACCCAGCACCTGTCAGACTGGACTGATACCAGCGCCGCTATTCAGCGGAGCAACAGAACATAAACAGACCAGCTGGGCTCCCCGGCGCTGTAGCTCCATGGAAACAAGTCCAGTGCTAAGTGAGTGCTCTGCCCAATAGCGGTGAGACTATTGCCCACTGGGCACAATGCTATCATACAGAGCCCATTCCTGCGGAACATCTGGAGCCCTGACAGGAGCTGGGTCCGTATTCTTTCTGTACGAAGCGCTGATCTGATTTCCGCGTTGGTGGAACAGATGTTGAGCGGCACGGCGTCTCCCCGGGAATCTGTGGGGCTCCCGGCCCCCCTCCCTGTAATGTCTTTACGATCCCCCCGCGGGCGGCCGAGCCCGGCTGTCGGGCAGCTGTCAGGCACAAACAAGGGCACCTGTATAATTTATCTCTAATAAGGCAATTAATCACCCGCTCTCACCTCCCGACAGCCGGGCCCTTTGATTTATATTTTATGAGCGACCAAATGATCTGTAGTCTGGGAACAAACATCCGACCCGCAGCTCCGGCTGAAAGCAACGGCCTCGGCTGCCACTCAGGCCAAATTAGTGCCCCGCCGGCCCCTGACTGCCCCCCGCTGTGCCCCCCACTGTATTACATACCCCTGTCACCCCAACCCCTCCCCACTCATCCTGCGCATTGTTCAACTGTAACTCCCACTAGCTCCCCAACATGGCTATATCTATGCTACAGGTATCGGACCCCTTATCCAGAAACCCATTATCCAGAAAGTTCCAAATTATGGAAAGGCCATCTGCCATAGGCTCGATTTTAATCAAATAAGTCACATTTTTAAAAATGGTTTCCTTTTTCTCTGTGATTTATAGGAAGTGGAATACATGGGAATAATCCCTCCCGTATAAAATAATGGATTGTACCAGGCTTAGGTTACAGAACAAATCCAAGAATATATTAAAGTTCTTTATAAATAGGAGGGAAAATGGTCAAAATAGAAATAAAAAAATGTGTTGAAATTTTTTCAAATTTGACCAAATCAGCCATTGTGTGTAATTTATAGCAAATAATCTTCAGAATATTTTCCTGCTTTATAAATAGGAGGAAAAATGGTCAAAATAGAAATGTTTGAAAATTTAAATTGAATTTGAATTTTTTTCAAATTATTTTACCAAATCAGCCATTGTGTGTAATTTATAGCAAATAATCTTCAGAATATTCTCCTGCTCTGATCTTTCCTATAGGTTCATGGTCTCTATCACTGTGGGTGGTTCCAAGCCCCATTTAAATCACTTTTTTGAAGTTTTATCTAATTGGTTGACCAAGACCGTAGGAACCTACCTGAATGTATCAATTTATTGATACCCAAACGGGTCCCTCGTTCACGTGTTGCGGTTATAAGTCCGACACCACGTATGTTGTGCATTTTATTAAATTTTTTTCATTAATAAAATTGAAGAAACCAAAAAAAAACAAAAATTCTAGACATTTATTAAGGAACATTTTTCCCCATAGGCACCTGTGGAATATTATTGATTGGTAAATGTCATGGACAAAGAAATTCCCTCATAACTGACACGTGGCCACTGATTGGTTGCAACACATTCACTCGCGGATTGTCCCTCCCAGGACCCCTTCAGTGCAGTCTCAACCTTCCCACCGTCTGTGTGATCTGAGGTTGTCTTCGCTACATCACAAAAAACAGCTGATCAGCTGATAAGATAAATATCTGTGCAGAATACATTTATAACTTTTCCATATATAGATTTAAAAAAACAAAAAAACCCATTTCCCCGCACACATTCTGTATCTTTACATTGCGCAGGTATCTGAGGTGGCTTCAGTCCAACCTACAGGAGATACTCAAGTCCGTCTTCACCTCGTTACCATGGATACTCGGAGCTTTCTAAACATAAGATTACTTGTTTAGTTAGGACCTTACAATTTGGTTAAGACATCTGATTGGTCCAAGAGATGGAATCTCAGCAGCTGAAATTCTGGGAGCCATTGGGTGTCCTCATCAACCTAAATAAAAATGAATGACATCCCTGGAATTTGTGGTCATTACTTTTCCTGTCAATATACTGTATTAATGCCATGTCTCCAGTGTTGGACTGGAATGCCAGGGGCCCGCCAGAAAACCTTAGACCATAGGCCAACTCTCCAAACTACTTTTCCTCCTTTCCTTGCTCAACCCTAACCCTAATAACCCTAACCCTAATAACCCTAACACTAACCCTAATCCTAAAAACCCTAACCCTAACCCAGGGCCCACCAGAAAACCTTAGACCATAAGCCCACTCTCTAAACTACTTTTCCTCCTTTCCTTGCTCAACCCTAACCCTAATCCTAACCCTAATAACCCTAACCCTAATAACACTAACCCTAACCCTAACCCTAAAAACCCTAACCAGGGGCCCACCAGAAAACCTTAGACTATAGGCCAACTCTCCAAACTACTTTTCCTCCTATACTTGCTCAACCCTAACCCTAATAACCTGAATCCTAATAACCCTAATCCTAATAACTCTAAGCAGGGGCCCTCCAGAATACCTTAGACCATAGGCCAACTCTCCAAACTACTTTTCCTCCTTTCCTTCCTCAACCCTAACCCTAATCCTAACCCTAAAAACCCTAACCCAGGGCCCACCAGAAAACCTTAGACCATAGGCCCACTCTCCAAACTATTTTTCCTCCTTTCCTCGCTCAATCCTAACCCTAAAAACCCTAACCCAGGGCCCACCAGAAAACTTTAGACCATAGGCCAACTCTCCAAACTATTTTTCCTCCATTCCTTGCTCAACCCTAACCCTAATAACCATAATTCTAACCCTCTACATTCTATTAGTCTTTGTTCTTTGAGTGCTAGCATCTATCCTCCCATCTATTTCTTCTCTTTGGTTCCATTCAAACATAGGGAATGACTATGAACTAGGCCAAATGGTTTAGGAGCAAGAGAGCCCACTGGGAGTGGTACCTTGGCTGGCCAATCCAACACTGCATGTCTCCGACAGAAGAGAAAAGGACATTGGCAGCTCCGAAATATCTACTGAATGATGTGGCCTCCCTAAAAATTATCTCTAATAAAGCAACAAACCCATATTGTTTCACCATCATTGTTTGGTCTTCCTGACCTGCAAGGGGCGCTCTAGATAAAATGAGATGTATGTAACAGTAGCATGACAAGAGGGAAGACCAAGGAACGGATCCATAGCTACTGGAATAGAGGGGGGATTCCCCCAGCTTCCCCTTCTGTCAAGTCTCTACACATTTGCTGTGGAAGGGATCATTTTTCCAAAGGCCAGCAGAGTAAAAGTTCCCTTTCGCCAACAAACGTGACTGCTATAGCGAAGGCCGTGAGCGTCGGCGTACGCGGGGTGAGGGCTGGATGCAGATATGGGCACGGAAGCACATGCAACTGGCGTGTGAGACTACATGGAGGCAGATGGGCGGCAGCAGCAGCACGAGAAAAGAAACCTACGTAGAAAATAGAATGCAGCAGCCGGAATTTCTTCCGCGTTATCTCCGCTGACCTCGAGCGGATTCGTAGCCATTGTTTCCCCCAATCCCAGAAAAGTCCAGATAGAAATTTGTGCTTATAATTTTCATCAAAGTTTGTTTGTTGCTTGTTTTTAACCACAAGTCAATGTGGATACAAAGTCTTCAAGAGTCAGTCCTTCGCCCCATTCCCCTAGATTCTATCTCTTTCTTCTTCACGTTCCTTTCCACACACTGTGGAGATACCATGACCTTCTCCAAGGAGACCTCCCAGTCTGATTATTCTTGTTGGGGGGGTCCTTCAAGCAGTCATGCTCGTTGGTCTTTGGTAACTGTGGACACTTTGGTGTGTCTGCGACGGAGGAGGACTGGAGGAGGAAAGGATGCGAGGTTGGGGGAGCCTTAGTCGGAATGAGCAGCGTCATTGGCTCGGTATCATCTCAGCAGCACGAAGAGAAAGAAGGCCCAATGGAGAGCCGTAGGGAGGACCTTGCAGGTGGAGCTTCCAGGAGGCATCACGTCTGGATGGGGAATAGAAATGGAAAATGACAACCATGTTAGTTAGTTTCTATACTATTCATACAAACACTACTACCTCCATGGAGGAGGATAAAGAAAATAAACTGCTATTTGCATAATAAAAGAAAATGTAATGGCATAAATGAATTAGCGAAGGTAAAACCCAGATATAATACATCCAAAAGAACAATTGTAACGACAGTTAGGGCAAAGCGCTTCTCATACAGGGTGGGTACCCGCTACATTTCACACTGACCTTTACTTGGCGGCACTTGCTTCCACTGACATTCTCCTTTCCTCACTGTAACATCGTCAATAGCAATGTCCCCTTCGATTCCTGAGCCTCTCACACCTTCAAATACAACCTGTCAATGGCATGATGGGAAAGTACATGTGATGCCAGGGCTGCCACAATGTCTGCTGTTTCTTTGCTGAAACTTTTATTAATCTTACCTTGTCTTTAAGAACAAGATGGCAAGATGGGGACAGAAGGGCAAGATGGAGACAGTAGGGCAAGATGGAGACAGTAGGGCAAGATGGAGACAGTAGGGCAAGATGGAGACAGTAGGGCAAGATGGAGACAGTAGGACAAGAGGGAGACAGTAGGGCAAGATGGAGACAGTAGGGCAAGATGGAGACAGTAGGGCAAGATGGAGACAGTAGGGCAAGATGGAGACAGTAGGGCAAGATGGAGACAGTAGGGCAAGATGGAGACAGTAGGGCAAGACGGAGACAGTAGGGCAAGACGAAGACAGTAGGGCAAGACGAAGACAGTAGGGCAAGATGGAGACAGTAGGGCAAGATGGAGACAGTAGGGCAAGATGGAGACAGTAGGGCAAGATGGAGACAGTAGGGCAAGACGGAGACAGTAGGGCAAGACGAAGACAGTAGGGCAAGACGAAGACAGTAGGGCAAGATGGAGACAGTAGGGCAAGAGGGAGACAGTAGGGCAAGATGGAGACAGTAGGACAAGATGGAGACAGTAGGGCAAGACGAAGACAGTAGGGCAAGATGGGGACAATAGGGCAAGATGGAGACAGTAGGACAAGATGGAGACAGTAGGGCAAGATGGAGACAGTAGGACAAGATGGAGACAGTAGGGCAAGATGGAGACAGTAGGGCAAGATGGAGACAGTAGGGCAAGACGGAGACAGTAGGGCAAGACGGAGACAGTAGGGCAAGACGGAGACAGTAGGGCAAGACGGAGACAGTAGGACAAGACGGAGACAGTAGGGCAAGAGGGAGACAGTAGGGCAAGACGGAGACAGTAGGGCAAGACGGAGACAGTAGGGCAAGACGGAGACAGTAGGGCAAGACGGGGACAGTAGGGCAAGATGGAGACAGTAGGGCAAGATGGAGACAGTAGGGCAAGATGGAGACAGTGGGGCAAGATGGAGACAGTGGGGCAAGATGGAGACAGTAGGACAAGATGGAGACAGTAGGGCAAGATGGAGACAGTAGGACAAGATGGAGACAGTAGGACAAGATGGAGACAGTAGGGCAAGATGGAGACAGTAGGGCAAGATGGAGACAGTAGGGCAAGACGGAGACAGTAGGGCAAGATGGAGATTGTGATAGTGAGAAAAAGAGAGTAGTACAAGATGACATACAGTTGGTAAAGATGATGACAGTGGGAACAAATCAAGACAGCAGAGACAGAAGACAATGACAATAAAGCAAGATGGACAGTAAGTCAAGGTGGTGATAGTGGGGCAAAAATGAGAGCATAGGATGTTTTTTATTTGCCAACATAAAGAGAAAAGTCATATTTTGATTCATTTTAACAATTATCATCATCATCACCTCTCCGTACAGGCTATGAGCAAACTTAGGGGGCTGTTCCTGCTGAATTGTGCTTAGTACAGGGGAATCCCTATGTGCCATAGTTTTATGGTATCTCTCTGTACAGGCTATGGGCAAACTTAGGGGGCTGTTCCTGCTGAATTGTGCTTAGTACAGGGGAATCCCTATGTGCCATAGTTTTATGGTATCTCTCTGTACAGGCTATGAGCAAACTTAGGGGGCTTTTCCTGCTGAATTGTGCTTAGTACAGGGGAATCCCTATGTGCCATAGTTTTATGGTATCTCTCTGTACAGGCTATGGGCAAACTTAGGGGGCTGTTCCTGCTGAATTGTGCTTAGTACAGGGGAATCCCTATGTGCCATAGTTTT
Organism: Xenopus tropicalis; assembly: GCF_000004195.4. Classification (NCBI taxonomy): domain Eukaryota; kingdom Metazoa; phylum Chordata; class Amphibia; order Anura; family Pipidae; genus Xenopus; species Xenopus tropicalis. The sequence goes on along the minus strand of NC_030681.2, from coordinate 3,793,192 downwards.
ATGGTATCTCTCTGTACAGGCTATGGGCAAACTTAGGGGGCTGTTCCTGCTGAATTGTGCTTAGTACAGGGGAATCCCTATGTGCCATAGTTTTATGGTATCTCTCTGTACAGGCTATGGGCAAACTTAGGGGGCTGTTCCTGCTGAATTGTGCTTAGTACAGGGGAATCCCTATGTGCCATAGTTCTATGGTATCTCTCTGTACACCGTTCCCAACCCACATAGAGAGTTGCTGCAGGGTTGGGTTGGATTGGGTTGGGTTGGGCAGGGCTGCGGCATGGGAAGGGTTGATGATAAATAGATTACGTGAGATTATGCTGAGGAAAGTTAATGCCAACATTAGATTAAAATGGATTTATGAAAGGTCAATGAACTGTAACTAAACCTCGGCAGGATATTAATATTATTGATCCCTCTTCTGCCGGAAAATATAATTCTATAATCCTGTTGTGAGGATATGCAAAGCTGCTACTGGGCACCCTGGGGATTCATTGCGAGGCTCAAAGCCACACAGGGGCTTATTTATTGCTTCTCTCCCACACACTGACTAATGGGTACAAGATACTGTGAGGCCAAAGCGGCACAGGGAACAATCCCAGTGGGGATTAAAGGGGATATAAACCCAACCATAACGCTGCCCCACGGCGCCCCCTAGTGTTGCTATAGAAGTTGTCGAAAAACGTAATTCTAGATGCAAGGAAATTCCCCAATGAGCCTTCTACTGAGCAACATGTGATTATAAGTGCAAGAGAAGTGACCAATGAGAATGCTGATTCCCAGCACTGTGTCAGGCCCCTTGCTGGTACCTTACATATAGAGATAATGATGGCATTTTCCCCTCATTATATGGCACAGGAATCAGACATGGGGATAAAGGGACAGACTTGTTCAGTGCTGGGAAACTGTGCTTATTGCTCCCAACTCCAATTGCAGGAACAGAGAACAGGGAGCCGGATTTACTCACATCAGCTGGGATTCTCATTGGGGGATTTCTTGCATTTTAATGCAGTTTTATTGGGCAATATTGCTTTAAGAATACAGCCCTGATGTTGCTGGACTACAGCTCCCAGCATGCCTCACCCTTCAGTATATGTTACATTATTCTGGGATTTGTAGTCCGGCAACAGCTGAGTAACGTTTGGTTGAGCCGCGCTGTGCCGCAGGGTTTAGTTCCCCTTTAAAGGGATGTAAGGGCATGGGAATGGATTAGGGGCGCCCCCTAGTGACTGTAATGTAATGTTTTTGGGTCCGGCGGGTATGTGCCCAACACCTAATGATAATTAAACATCACAAAATGGAATATATCAGCAAGGAAGCCTATAGGTTGGATTTAGAGCCCCCAGGGGCCCAGGAAAATGCACGGCACGTTCAGGACTTTAGTGCCCGGCGCTGTTCTACTTTTATTGCCGGAACAGTTAAAGTGCCGGCTGTGCCAGGGGAGAGATTGGCACAAGTGTTCGTGCCGCTCGGACAGATACACGGAGGGTTTATGAGCCGTAACAATAACACAAAGATTCTCTGGATTTTATATTTTATGCCCGCGGCGCCAACACGTCAGTATTTCTGTTTGTATTTGGGAGAAACAATGGAGTTTGGTGCCTATTGGCAGGGGGGCCCCTAACATCACTGGGGATATTGATTTATTCATATATTTAGTGTATACATCAGGGATACACAACCTTCATTGCTAGGGTCACAGTGACCATAGCAACCAAAATCATCAGCCATTATTCTGGCTCGCAGCATGAGTGACCCTAACAACCACACTTGGAAGGAGTCCGACTGCCTGCAGTTGGGCTTTTACCATTTGCATTTGAAAAAAATAGTTTTTTGGATTCCTAGTTGCTAGGGTAACTGACGCTAGCAACAAGGAAGCATAATGTGCCTAGAGAAAATGGAGAGCTGCAAATAGAGTGGGTACCTGGAATTGGCCCGTGGCGCTAATAGGGACCATAGCGTGCTGCCATTTGTTCCCTCTGTCCCCGCTCTGGCTCCACACCTGGGTGTCTATGGTACCTTTACTCTTCAGCCTCATCAGCAGGTTCAGATTCCCTGTGCAAGAAAGAAACAAAGGGATTAAAGGGGATATAAACCCAACCATAACGCTGCCCCACTGCGCCCCCTAGTGTTGCTATAGAAGTTGTCGAAAAACCTAATTCTAGATGCAAGGAAATTCCCCAATGAGCCTTCTACTGAGCAACATGTGATTATAAGTGCAAGAGAAGTGACCAATGAGAATGCTGGGGGTGACACTTGGGGATCCCCCCTGCATTATTTCTCCTTGGGGCAGCACCCCCATGTCCCACTCCTGGAGGGAGCCACAGTATACAAACACACACACATATATATATATACATACACACAAACACAGACAAACACACACACACTGAGCCCCAGCTTCACTTGGACACAATCAATAGATGTCGCTTGGGCTCTGGCAGGATTAGAGTTAAGCTGTGACAGTCCCCGGGCGCTGGTTCCGCTGCAGCCAAGACACTTAATGGGAAAGGTAAATATTTAATCCGGCTTTGGTGCATTTATCCCAGCGGCTGCCACTTGGGCCCATGTAGTTCCGGCCGGTGCCAGTCAGTATGGCAGCGAGTGCCCCCCCAGTTATTGTATAGTTAGTGGGGACTGGGTCTGTAGAACTCTGTGGGCAGTCACACTGCCCAAATGGCACTCTATAATCTGTGGGGGTCTCGGGCAACAGCCGTCCTGTGAGACAAGTGGGGGTGATCTATTTAGGTCTCCAAATAAAGGGCTCAATATGTCCATGAGATAATTCACTGTGGGCACCAGTGGTTTTGCAACAGTGTAGGTGGTGGCGCTGCCCTACTGCAGTTAAACAATCCAGAAACCCCCTAAAGGTGAGGGGTGGTACTGCAAGTAACAACTCCTATTTGGTTCTTGGCAGGTGAGAAAACAAGGAAACTAAAGGCCACACAGGAAAATGTAACTACTACATCGGGTCCCTGTGCCCTGGATTAACCCATTTTCTGCCACACAGTACAGAGTTTGCCAGGGGAGTTACACTGGGATTTGGAGTAGTAAAGCGACAAACTGAACCCTCGCCATGAAAATGATGCCCTTGCTGGGAGTATAGAGTGTACATTGGGAGTATAGAGTGTACATTGGGAGTATAGAGTGTACATTGGGAGTATAGAGTGTACATTGGGAGTATAGAGTGTACATTGGGAGTATAGAGTGTACATTGGGAGTATAGAGTGTACATTGGGAGTACAGAGTGTACATTGGGAGTACAGAGTGTACATTGGGAGTACAGAGTGTACATTGGGAGTACAGAGTGTACATTGGGAGTATAGAGTGTACATTGGGAGTATAGAGTGTACATTGGGAGTATAGAGTGTACATTGGGAGTATAGAGTGTACATTGGGAGTATAGAGTGTACATTGGGAGTATAGAGTGTATGCCGGGAGTATAGAGTGTACATTGGGAGTATAGAGTGTACATTGGGAGTATAGAGTGTACATTGGGAGTATAGAGTGTACATTGGGAGTACAGAGTGTACATTGGGAGTACAGAGTGTACATTGGGAGTATAGAGTGTATGCCGGGAGTATAGAGTGTACATTGGGAGTATAGAGTGTACATTGGGAGTATAGAGTGTACATTGGGAGTACAGAGTGTACATTGGGAGTACAGAGTGTACATTGGGAGTACAGAGTGTACATTGGGAGTACAGAGTGTACATTGGGAGTACAGAGTGTACATTGGGAGTACAGAGTGTATGCCGGGAGTATAGAGTGTACATTGGGAGTACAGAGTGTACATTGGGAGTATAGAGTGTACATTGGGAGTATATAGTGTACATTGGGAGTACAGAGTGTACATTGGGAGTACAGAGTGTACATTGGGAGTACAGAGTGTACATTGGGAGTACAGAGTGTACATTGGGAGTATAGAGTGTATGCCGGGAGTATAGAGTGTACATTGGGAGTACAGAGTGTACATTGGGAGTATAGAGTGTACATTGGGAGTATATAGTGTACATTGGGAGTACAGAGTGTACATTGGGAGTACAGAGTGTACATTGGGAGTACAGAGTGTACATTGGGAGTATAGAGTGTATGCCGGGAGTATAGAGTGTACATTGGGAGTATAGAGTGTACATTGGGAGTATAGAGTGTACATTGGGAGTATAGAGTGTACATTGGGAGTACAGAGTGTACATTGGGAGTACAGAGTGTACATTGGGAGTACAGAGTGTACATTGGGAGTACAGAGTGTACATTGGGAGTACAGAGTGTACATTGGGAGTACAGAGTGTATGCCGGGAGTATAGAGTGTACATTGGGAGTACAGAGTGTACATTGGGAGTATAGAGTGTACATTGGGAGTATATAGTGTACATTGGGAGTACAGAGTGTACATTGGGAGTACAGAGTGTACATTGGGAGTACAGAGTGTACATTGGGAGTACAGAGTGTACATTGGGAGTATAGAGTGTATGCCGGGAGTATAGAGTGTACATTGGGAGTACAGAGTGTACATTGGGAGTATAGAGTGTACATTGGGAGTATATAGTGTACATTGGGAGTACAGAGTGTACATTGGGAGTACAGAGTGTACATTGGGAGTACAGAGTGTACATTGGGAGTACAGAGTGTACATTGGGAGTACAGAGTGTACATTGGGAGTACAGAGTGTACATTGGGAGTATATAGTGTACATTGGGAGTACAGAGTGTACATTGGGAGTACAGAGTGTACATTGGGAGTACAGAGTGTACATCGGGAGTATAGAGTATATGCCGGGAGTACAGAGTGTACGTCGGGAGTACAGAGTGTACGTCGGGAGTATAGAGTGTACGCTGGGAGTATAGAGTGTATGCCGGAAGTATAGAGTGTATGCCGGGAGTATAGAGTTTATGCCGGGAGTATAGAGTTGTGTGCTGGGAATATAGAGTGTACATTGGGAGTATAGAGTGTATGCCAAGAGTATAGAGTTGTGTGCCGGGAGTATAGAGTGTACATTGGGAGTATAGAGTGTAAATTGGGAGTATAGAGTGTATGCCGGGAGTATAGAGTGTACATTGGGAATATAGAGTGTAAATTGGGAGTATAGAGTGTATGCTGGGAGTATAGAGTGTACATTGGGAGTACAGAGTGTATGTCAGGAGTATAGAGTATATGCCGGGAGTATAGAGTGTATGCCGGGAGTATAGAGTTGTGTGCTGGGGGTATAGAGTATATGCCGGGAGTATAGAGTTGTGCGCTGGGGGTATAGAGTGTATTCCAGGAGAATAGAGTTGTGCGCTGGGGGTATAGAGTGTATTCTGGGAGTATAGAGTATATGCTGGGGGTACAGAGTGTATGCCGGGAGAATAGCAGATGGCAACCCTAGTACACTAGTAATGTGCAATATAATTGCCCCCATCTGCTCCCTGCCCTGCTAACCCCAAAGCCAGAGGTTTTAGGGTGCTTGCCCCCAGGTTCTGATAGGGCTCCTCAGTATCTGTGCCCCTACAGCATCTCAGGCCTGGGCACCCCCTGTGGAACTGGCAGCAGCTGGCAGAGAGCCGGGTATTACACAGGCATAAACACGAAAGGGGTGGGGGGGGATGAAATTAACAAATAAAATAAAAGCTATAATATCCCCCAGGGCCCCAGACATGCAGCGAGCGCAATCCATCAAGCACCCCAACGCCTGCGAGACGCCCAATCTGCTGCATTTCACTCCTTATTTAAGAGGCCGCTAATGAAATGCGATCAGGCGAGCAGGCGTAAATGACTGCGGGGGTTAATGCCGCATTACTCACATGGGGGGGGGGTGATTAATTGGCCCAATATGTTGGCTTATGGGAACCTAATAGTTACAGGAATGCCGAGGGTTAAACAGGGTGGGACGTGGGTTATGGTAGTGTGTATATACCCTGCATGTAAAGGTGAGGCCCCACCCACTAGGAACCCATGACCCACCCAAACGGAACCCCTGTCAGCCGGAGGGCCCCAATGAGGGAGCCAATGGGGGGGCAGAACTGATGTGAGTGAGAAAGGGAAGATGCTACCCGCATACAGGAGCTTAGTGCATTATGGGTAACAGAGATGGTGGGCACATGTAGCCCCCTCTGTGCCTACGTGAGTCACACCGAGCCGCTCACACTCCTCATTACAATGATATCATTAGTCAGATAAGTGCCAAGCGGGTACCAGCTGCCCCTGTGCTTCTGTGCTAATGCGGCTAATCAGCCATGAAAGCGCCTCGGCATATCTATCCCCATTATCCCCAGCAGGAGGCACGGATACAGCTGGCAGGGGCTCCGGCACAGCGAGGGCACCCCTAACTGCCACCCCTGGTACATATCTGGTAATGTCATTTTATATCCATGGCACAGGTATTTAACCCCAGTAATATATATGTCCAGAGGCTCAGACCCATTGCAGCATGTCTACAGAACAGCTAATTGACTAAGTGCTATTAAAGGGGATATAAACCCAACCATAACGCTGCCCCACAGCGCCCCCTAGTGTTGCTATAGAAGTTGTCGAAAACCGTAATTCTAGATGCAAGGAAATTCCCCAATGAGCCTTCTACTGAGCAACATGTGATTATAAGTGCAAGAGAAGTGACCAATGAGAATGCTGATTCCCTGTGTCAGGCCCCTTGCTGGTACCTTACATATAGAGATAATGATGGCATTTTCCCCTCATTATATGGCACAGGAATCAGACATGGGGATAAAGGGACAGACTTGTTCAGTGCTGGGAAACTGTGCTTATTGCTCCCAACTCCAATTGCAGGAACAGAGAACAGGGAGCCGGATTTACTCACATCAGCTGGGATTCTCATTGGGGGAAAGTTTTATTGGGCAATATTGCTTTAAGAATACAACCCTGATGTTGCTGGACTACAGCTCCCAGCATGCCTCACCCTTCATTATATGTTACATTATTCTGGGATTTGTAGTCCGGCAACAGCTGAGTAACGTTTGGTTGAGCCGCGCTGTGCCGCAGGGTTTAGTTCCCCTTTAATTACTGACAGTTTAGCCAAGGATGGTAGCCAGTAAGGAATATGACAATGAAAGGGCATCAGTGATATTGGGTTGGCTCAGGAAATCTATATGGGATCATGCTGGATTAATAGTAAGAGGGTCGGTGCCACTCACCTATGTGCCTCCCGTACATGTGGTAGTAGAACGAGACGCAGAAGGTGGTCCTGTGGTACGGGGGCTTGGTGGTCACGTTGTACGTGGGGCTGATCAGCCGAGCTTTCTCCCCTGGCAGTCGGGGCCGAGAGGCTTCAATAAACATGTAGTACCCTGTTGGGTGGCATGGAAACACAGTCAGAAGCTGATTGGTGCCTTTAGATGTAGATTAAACAGCGTTTCCCCCCCATGTTAGACCCTAAGGCTGGGATGCCCAATGGGCAGGCATTACTAGCTGAGCGAGATGCACCCAGGAGGGGCACTAATTCTGGGGGTGCGTAAGTGGAAACAATTACATGTATATGTTCCCTGCACTGGCAGACTGTCCCTCTGTTCCCCGTGCCAGGCAGTTCAGATGCCCCGTGCCAGGCAGTTCAGATGCCCCGTGCCAGGCAGTTCAGATGCCCCGTGTCAGGCATTTCAGATGCCCTGTGCCAGGCAGTTCAGATGCCCCGTGCCAGGCAGTTCAGATGCCCCGTGCCAGGCAGTTCAGATGCCCCGTGCCAGGCAGTTCAGATGCCCCGTGTCAGGCATTTCAGATGCCCTGTGCCAGGCAGTTCAGATGCCCAGTGCCAGCCTGCACGTATGGCCGGGGGGGTTGCATGTATCATCCCCAGGGGAGATTAGTCTGTAAGTTGATGGCAGGTTATATTAGCTCCAGTCTGCCCGATGCCAAGCCCTGTGCCAGTTATTGACTCAAATGAAAGGAAGACTTTAATCCCCGCTCCCTGCCGCACCTCCCAGACACTGAGCCTTTAGAGTCAATGATTCTGTCATCGGGGGTGTCATTATATCCCACCCCCCCGCCATGAAATGGACACGGACTGTACCATTACCGACTCGCTGGCAGCTCCAGCCGCATAAACACTTCCTATAGAGCCTGTATGTGCGTGTAAGGCTGCCTGTGCTATATAATAATAATTATGGTTATTTCCTTAGGGGGAGGTAGTGATGTGCAGGCCAGGAAATCTCAACTTGCACCCAATCCAATCCCGCAAAACCTTAACCAGCACCCAACCCTATCCCTGTAAAACCTTAACCAGCACCCAACCCTACTCTGCAAAACCTTAACCAGCACCCTACCCTACTCTGCAAAACCTTAACCAGCACCCTACCCTACCCCTGTAAAACCTTAACCAGCACCCAACCCTACCCCTGTAAAACCTTAACCAGCACCCAACCCTACCCCTGTAAAACCTTAACCAGCACCCTACCCTGCAAAACCTTAACCAGCACCCAACCCTACCCCTGTAAAACCTTAACCGGCACCCTACCCTGCAAAACCTTAACCAGCACCCAACCCTACCCCTGTAAAACCTTAACCAGCACCCAACCCTACCCCTGTAAAACCTTAACCAGCACCCTACCCTGTAAAACCTTAACCAGCACCCAACCCTACCCCTGTAAAACCTTAACCAGCACCCTACCCTACCCCTGTAAAACCTTAACCAGCACCCAACCCTGACCCACATCTCGCTGCTCTGTGCGCTACTATTTTTCATGCCTGCGGCAGGGAGTCTATGGGACCAGAGGAGGAGAGTGTGCCCCAGTCTGACCTGCGCCCAAACCCACAGTAGTTGCCCAAATTTAAACCCAAACTTGCCTGACCTGCAGGTCACTAGTGGGGGGCCCTTTGGGGCTGCAGCTCATGGATAAACTGGTTAGAAATCCCTGTACCGCTTGGCAGCATTGAGGGAGGTACAATAATGTGCGAGAGCGTCAGTCTAGGAACCCCTGGGCCCGTCTCCCCTTCTCCCCCAGACTGGGGTTATTGTTGTGCAATTACATTTATGAGGGAAGCTGCTTTATCTAATGATTTCTACTGGAAACTCCATTCTCAGCACAACTGATAGGGCAGTTACCTTCTGGGGTGTTGCTGCGGTCCATTCTGGGCCCGGTGTTGGCCGTCCTCTTGGGGTTCTCTGTCTGCATGCTCTGTCGTGTCCAATCAAAGTTGTCCTTCCGGTCCTGCACGAACCCACACATCTTGTCATCATCGAACCGGCACGTGTTGTCTGTGATTGGGGGGGGAACATCATATCCATAAATACAAATGGCCTCTGGGTCTGTAATATACACCCCACTCTCTGCCCCGGCACCCCACTCTCTGCCCCTGCACCCCACTCTCTGCCCCGGCACCCCACTCTCTGCCCCTGCACCCCACTCTCTGCCCCTGCACCCCACTCTCTGCCCCGGCACCCCACTCTCTGCCCCGGCACCCCACTCTCTGCCCCTGCACCCCACTCTCTGCCCCGGCACCCCACTCTATGCCCCTGCACCCCACTCTCTGCCCCTGCACCCCACTCTCTGCCCCTGCACCCCACTCTCTGCCCCTGCACCCCACTCTCTGCCCCGGCACCCCAGTCTATGCCCCTGAGAGGGCCCTATGTTTAATTAAGTGAAAAGTTTATCATGGCTAAGGCTTAGTTCCCCTTTAATTGATATAACTGGGGAGGGGCATTGGGGTTGTGCCCAGGAGTAAAAAGTGTATGATGGCTAGGGGTTAGTTTGCCCTTTAATTGATATAACTAGGGAGGGACATTGGGGTCATGCCCAGGAGTTAAAGCTAATCATAGCAAGGGCATTACTTCCCCTTTAATCAATATAGTTACTTGATAAGTTTCTTTGGAAATGAATCAGATCTGACAAAAAAAAAAAATAATATCCGACGCGCTGTGTAGCGGTGCAGAGTTGGGGCGCAGTGTTGGGGCGCTGTGTTGGGGTGCAGTGTAGTGGCGCAGTGTTGGGGCGCTGTGTTGGGGCGCAGTGTAGCGGTGCAGTGTTGGGGCGCTGTGTTGGGGTGCAGTGTTGGGGCGCAGTGTAGTGGCACTGTGTTGGGGCGCTGTGTTGGGGCGCAGTGTTGGGGCGCAGTGTTGGGGCACTGTATTGGGGCGCAGTGTTGGGGCGCAGTGTAGGGGCGCAATGTAGTGGCGCAGTGTCGTGGCGCTGTGTTGGGGCGCAGTGTTGGGGCGCAGAGACGGGGGGCTCAGGTTGCACCCCAGTAACACACTGCCATAACTGACACGGCCGCCCATTGCTATTTAATGACAGCAGTTGCGCTGCTTGTGCAGAACAGGGGCTTCGCCACACCGTAGCCGCTCCAATATTATTATTATTATCATTTATTTATAAAGCGTCAACATATGCCGCAGCGCTGTACAAATAAATAAAGGCGGTTCCCCAGTGGGGGCGGCAGAACCTTCTATAACTCTGGGATTCGCTGCCGCCGGGGGCACCGGGTCACGTTCCGATATGACAACACGGGAAGCAAAAAAGAAATTAATTAAAAACCCGGCAAATCAATAAATCCGAGACAATTCATTTATTTCCGGGCAGGTTACTCGCCGGCTAATTACCCCGGGACCGGCGCCGCCCAATCTCCCCGCAAAGCCCCCCATTAGTGCAGGAACCTTTATTTCCCATTGATTTCCCACCCATCGCCTTAACAAGCACGGACGGCGATTTTATAGATTCGCTAAGTGAAACCGCATTTAATTTGATTGCTGGATAGTGGCCGAGCTGGGAAAAAACCGACTTGGGCTTAATAACTTCACGCGACGCGGCGGAATAAATTTCATCTTGTCAGGTCTATAGATAGGTTATTTCCCCAGACATTTTTTGGGTATATACATTATAATTCAGCCTCCGTTTAATTAAATATTCCGTACTTTCAGGTTCTATCAGGGAACTTGTAATATCCTTACTAATGTTAATCCTGGCGGTGAGGGAAAGGGGCACAAGGGCAGAACGGGGCTTGGTATAAAGGCACAAATAATTGAAAATGATTCCTGTACCTGCTGTTATAGTAACGGCTATTGCTAACAGCATGCCCAGAGCATTCCCTCTCTGTATATTTGTATTTATACATATGGGTAGGAGGTGCCATAGTGTTTCCCTTAGACAGTACAGTATGGGGGTACAGCTTATTGTGTGCCCAGAGCATTCCCTCTCTGTATATTTGTATTTATACATATGGGTAGGGGGTGCCATAGTGTTTCCCTTAGACAGTACAGTATGGGGGTACAGCTTATTGTGTGCCCAGAACATTCCTTCTCTGTATATTTGTATTTATACATATGGGTAGGGGGTGCCATAGTGTTTCCCTTAGACAGTACAGTATGGGGGTACAGCTTATTGTGTGCCCAGAACATTCCTTCTCTGTATATTTGTATTTATACATATGGGTAGGGGGTGCCATAGTGTTTCCCTTAGACAGTACAGTATGGGGGTACAGCTTATTGTGTGCCCAGAACATTCCCTCTCTGTATATTTGTATTTATACATATGGGTAGGGGGTGCCATAGTGTTTCCCTTAGACAGTACAGTATGGGGGTACAGCTTATTGTGTGCCCAGAACATTCCCTCTCTGTATATTTGTATTTATACATATGGGTAGGAGGTGCCATAGTGTTTCCCTTAGACAGTACAGTATGGGGGTACAGCTTATTGTGTGCCCAGAACATTCCTTCTCTGTATATTTGTATTTATACATATGGGTAGGAGGTGCCATAGTGTTTCCCTTAGACAGTACAGTATGGGGGTACAGCTTATTGTGTGCCCAGAACATTCCCTCTCTGTATATTTGTATTTATACATATGGGTAGGAGGTGCCATAGTGTTTCCCTTAGACAGTACAGTATGGGGGTACAGCTTATTGTGTGCCCAGAACATTCCTTCTCTGTATATTTGTATTTATACATATGGGTAGGAGGTGCCATAGTGTTTCCCTTAGACAGTACAGTATGGGGGTACAGCTTATTGTGTGCCCAGAACATTCCTTCTCTGTATATTTGTATTTATACATATGGGTAGGAGGTGCCATAGTGTTTCCCTTAGACAGTACAGTATGGGGGTACAGCTTATTGTGTGCCCAGAACATTCCTTCTCTGTATATTTGTATTTATACATATGGGTAGGAGGTGCCATAGTGTTTCCCTTAGACAGTACAGTATGGGGGTACAGCTTATTGTGTGCCCAGAACATTCCTTCTCTGTATATTTGTATTTATACATATGGGTAGGGGGTGCCATAGTGTTTCCCTTAGACAGTACAGTATGGGGGTACAGCTTATTGTGTGCCCAGAACATTCCTTCTCTGTATATTTGTATTTATACATATGGGTAGGAGGTGCCATAGTGTTTCCCTTAGACAGTACAGTATGGGGGTACAGCTTATTGTGTGCCCAGAGCATTCCTTCTCTGTATATTTGTATTTATACATATGGGTAGGAGGTGCCATAGTGATTCCCTTACAGTATAAGGGATTGATTGAGTGAGTATGGGAGACAGACAGACAGACAGACAGGGACACTTACCTGAGGGACTGAGGGAATAGGCTGCAGAAAGAAAGGGAAAAGAAGAGACACAGATTAATTTCCAATAAAACCGAATCTGTGTATAAAATTCTGGTTCTGGCAATAAAGCCCCCGTGACCCACATCAGTTTTAGGAGAGACACAAAGTACCAGTGGATTCAAACTTATCCCATTGATTCCCTATTTGTTACATTCATATTTAGTTGCTTTATCTCAAGGGTTAACATGCCCCCCCCCCCCGTTAACTTTTATTATGCTGTAGAATAGCTAATTCCTAGCAACGTTTCAATTGGTCTTCATTATTTATTTTCTATTGTTTTTAAATAATACGTTTTCTTCTTCCAACTCTTTGCAGCTTTTAAATGGGGGTCACTGACCCCGGCAGCCAAACCCTATTGCTCTGTGAGGCTCCAGTTTTATTGTTATTGTTACTTTTTATTCCTTATCTTTCTATTCAGCCCCTCCCCTATTCATATATTAGTCTCTCATTCTAACCACTGCCTGGTTGCTAAGGTAAATTGGACCCTAGCAACCAGCTGCTGAAACGTAAAACTGCAGAGCTGCTGAACAAAAAGTGAAATAACTAAAAAACTATAAAAAATAAAGACCAATTGCTAATTGTCTAAGGATATTACTCTCTACATCATTCTAAAAGTTAACTCAAAGGGGAACTCTGGTGTTGCTGAACTACAGCTCCCATAAGCATTAACCCATAATAACATGTCAGAGCATTATGGGATTTGTAGTTCAGCAAATTGTAGGTTTTGAGCCCCTTTAACTCATTTCAGGGTGGGAGAATAGCAATAGCCCCCGAATAAAACCAGTTGAAAAGCTGCTCAGATACGTTGTATCCCCAGGCCCATAAAACTGTAATTCCACATGAACTTTGATGATCAGAGGGAATGCGACTCCGTATGTTTAACAGCCTGGGGGTCACTGGCAGCCGAGCCCTTGGGGCTTCATATAAATATCTTATTGGGGGAACCGACTCCCCTCACTGCTCAGGCCCAGGCCCAAATCGATTTGTCCGATTAAATATGTATTTAAAAATGAAATCAAAACTTCATGAGTTTTCTGTATTGGGAATCTCTGCTTGTTCTGCATTCACTGTAATGTCCGACTCAGTAGAACTCAGGCAAAGAATCGGCATTCCCTTCCCTGGGGTTGAAATACAGACTGTCTAGCAGTGATGGGGATAAAGGGGAAATCCTCCCTAAACACATTTAAGCCGAATATAGAGACTATAGGAGTATATAGCTATGTCTCTACACTGCTGGTTCTGACTCCTGATACAACTCCCCAATATCCATTCATCCCTCATTCTCACTGGGTTTATAGTTATGTGTAACTGTCACTGTGTCTGTCCCTTTCCCTTCCCTGCACTGTTGGTTCTGACTCCTGATACAACTCCCCAATACCCATTCATTCCTCATTCTCACTGGGTTTATAGTTATGTGTAACTGTCACTGTGCCTGTCCCTTTCCCTTCCCTGCACTGCTGGTTCTGACTCCTGAAACAACTCCCCAATACCCATTCATCCCTCATTCTCACTGGGTTTATAGTTATGTGTAACTGTCACTGTGTCTGTCCCTTTCCCTTCCCTGCACTGCTGGTTCTGACTCCTGATACAACTCCCCAATACCCATTCATTCCTCATTCTCACTGGGTTTATAGTTATGTGTAACTGTCACTGTGTCTGTCCCTTTCCCTTCTCTGCACTGCTGGTTCTGACTCCTGATACAACTCCCCAATACCCATTCATTCCTCATTCTCACTGGGTTTATAGTTATGTGTAACTGTCACTGTGTCTGTCCCTTTCCCTTCTCTGCACTGCTGGTTCTGACTCCTGATACAACTCCCCAATATCCATTCATCCCTCATTCTCACTGGGTTTATAGTTATGTGTAACTGTCACTGTGTCTGTCCCTTTCCCTTCTCTGCACTGCTGGTTCTGACTCCTGATACAACTCCCCAATATCCATTCATTCCTCATTCTCACTGGGTTTATAGTTATGTGTAACTGTCACTGTCCCTTTCCTGCACTGCTGGTTCTGACTCCTGATACAACTCCCCAATACCCATTCATTCCTCATTCTCACTGGGTTTATAGTTATGTGTAACTGTCACTGTGTCTGTCCCTTTGCCTTCTCTGCACTGCTGGTTCTGACTCCTGATACAACTCCCCAATATCCATTCATCCCTCATTCTCACTGGGTTTATAGTTATGTGTAACTGTCACTGTGCCTGTCCCTTTCCCTTCCCTGCACTGCTGGTTCTGACTCCTGATACAACTCCCCAATATCCATTCATTCCTCATTCTCACTGGGTATATAGTTATGTGTAACTGTCACTGTGTCTGTCCCTTTCCCTTCCCTGCACTGCTGGTTCTGACTCCTGATACAACTCCCCAATATCCATTCATTCCTCATTCTCACTGGGTTTATAGTTATGTGTAACTGTCACTGTGTCTGTCCCTTTCCCTTCCCTGCACTGCTGGTTCTGACTCCTGATACAACTCCCCAATATCCATTCATTCCTCATTCTCACTGGGTTTATAGTTATGTGTAACTGTCACTGTGTCTGTCCCTTTCCCTTACCTGCACTGCTGGTTCTGACTCCTGATACAACTCCCCAATATCCATTCATTCCTCATTCTCACTGGGTTTATAGTTATGTGTAACTGTCACTGTGTCTGTCCCTTTCCCTTCCCTGCACTGCTGGTTCTGACTCCTGATACAACTCCCCAATATCCATTCATTCCTCATTCTCACTGGGTTTATAGTTATGTGTAACTGTCACTGTGTCTGTCCCTTTCTCTTCCCTGCACTGCTGGTTCTGACTCCTGATACAACTCCCCAATACCCATTCATTCCTCATTCTCACTGGGTTTATAGTTATGTGTAACTGTCACTGTGTCTGTCCCTTTCCCTTCCCTGCACTGCTGGTTCTGACTCCTGATACAACTCCCCAATATCCATTCATTCCTCATTCTCACTGGGTTTATAGTTATGTGTAACTGTCACTGTGTCTGTCCCTTTCCCTTCCCTGCACTGCTGGTTCTGACTCCTGATACAACTCCCCAATATCCATTCATTCCTCATTCTCACTGGGTTTATAGTTATGTGTAACTGTCACTGTGTCTGTCCCTTTCCCTTCCCTGCACTGCTGGTTCTGACTCCTGATACAACTCCCCAATATCCATTCATCCCTCATTCTCACTGGGTTTATAGTTATGTGTAACTGTCACTGTGTCTGTCCCTTTCTCTTCCCTGCACTGCTGGTTCTGACTCCTGATACAACTCCCCAATATCCATTCATCCCTCATTCTCACTGGGTTTATAGTTATGTGTAACTGTCACTGTGTCTGTCCCTTTCCCTTCTCTGCACTGCTGGTTCTGACTCCTGATACAACTCCCCAATATCCATTCATCCCTCATTCTCACTGGGTTTATAGTTATGTGTAACTGTCACTGTGTCTGTCCCTTTCCCTTCCCTGCACTGCTGGTTCTGACTCCTGATACAACTCCCCAATATCCATTCATTCATGGGTAACAGTTAGAGCCTGGGAAGTTGCTTTAGAAAGAGAGCAGTTTATGGATGGAGTTAAACTATAACAGTGACGATTCAGACTATGGGGTAACACAGTGATTCCTGCCTGGGGGGGGGGGGCACATAGTTCTGCCCATAGTTCTTCGGGCCCCTCTGGACCATAACAAATGACCTGCTTAATCTCTTGCCTGGGATTTAGTGGGAAAATGAGTAATATTGTGACTTCTTACAAACTCTAATTGTCACCCGTGGGAATAAAGGGAAAGAATCGAGCGGCCGGTTAATTATGAGTGAGTCGGTTACTGCCTGTGAGTTACTTTATCATCCTGTGCCCCCCGCCCCTCGCTGTATGTGCCTTACGGCCTTTACTGGGGCATTCTATTGTGGGAGGGGGAATAAGTACCCCAGCTGGGGCAGATATGTGCCCAGGAATGCCAGTATATAGAGAGCCCAGGAATGCCAGTCTATAGAGAGCCCAGGAATGCCAGCCTATAGAGAGCTCAGGAATGCCAGTCTATAGAGAGCCCAGGAATGCCAGTCTATAGAGAGCCCAGGAATGCCAGTCTATAGAGAGCCCAGGAATGCCAGCCTATAGAGAGCTCAGGAATGCCAGTCTATAGAGAGCCCAGGAATGCCAGTCTATAGAGAGCCCAGGAATGCCAGTCTATAGAGAGCCCAGGAATGCCAGTCTATAGAGAGCCCAGGAATGCCAGCCTATAGAGAGCCCAGGAATGCCAGTCTATAGAGAGCCCAGGAATGCCAGTCTATAGAGAGCCCAGGAATGCCAGTCTATAGAGAGCCCAGGAATGCCAGTCTATAGAGAGCCCAGGAATGCCAGTCTATAGAGAGCCCAGGAATGCCAGTCTATAGAGAGCCCAGGAATGCCAGCCTATAGAGAGCCCAGGAATGCCAGCCTATGGAGAGCCCAGGAATGCCAGTCTATAGAGAGCCCAGGAATGCCAGTCTATAGAGAGCTCAATGCCAGCCTATAGAGAGCCCAGGAATGCCAGTCTATAGAGAGCCCAGGTATGCCAGTCTATAGAGAGCCCAGGAATGCCAGTCTATAGAGAGCCCAGGAATGCCAGCCTATAGAGAGCCCAGGAATGCCAGCCTATGGAGAGCCCAGGAATGCCAGTCTATAGAGAGCCCAGGAATGCCAGTCTATAGAGAGCCCAGGAATGCCAGTCTATAGAGAGCTCAATGCCAGCCTATAGAGAGCCCAGGAATGCCAGCCTATAGAGAGCCCAGGAATGCCAGCCTATAGAGAGCCCAGGAATGCCAGCCTATAGAGAGCCCAGGAATGCCAGCCTATAGAGAGCCCAGGAATGCCAGTCTATAGAGAGCTCAATGCCAGCCTATAGAGAGCCCAGGAATGCCAGTCTATAGAGAGCTCAATGCCAGCCTATAGAGAGCCCAGGAATGCCAGTCTATAGAGAGCCCAGGAATGCCAGTCTATAGAGAGCCCAGGAATGCCAGCCTATAGAGAGCCCAGGAATGCCAGCCTATGGAGAGCCCAGGAATGCCAGTCTATAGAGAGCCCAGGAATGCCAGTCTATAGAGAGCTCAATGCCAGTCTATAGAGAGCCCAGGAATGCCAGTCTATAGAGAGCCCAGGAATGCCAGTCTATAGAGAGCCCAGGAATGCCAGCCTATAGAGAGCCCAGGAATGCCAGCCTATAGAGAGCCCAGGAATGCCAGCCTATAGAGAGCCCAGGAATGCCAGCCTATGGAGAGCCCAGGAATGCCAGTCTATAGAGAGCCTAAGAATGCCAGTCTATAGAGAGCCCAGGAATGCCAGTCTATAGAGAGCCCAGGAATGCCAGTCTATAGAGAGCCCAGGAATGCCAGCCTATAGAGAGCCCAGGAATGCCAGCCTATGGAGAGCCCAGGAATGCCAGTTTATAGAGAGCCTAGGAATGCCAGTCTATAGAGAGCCCAGGAATGCCAGTCTATAGAGAGCCCAGGAATGCCAGTCTATAGAGAGCTCAATGCCAGTCTATAGAGAGCCCAGGAATGCCAGTCTATAGAGAGCCTAGGAATGCCAGCCTATAGAGAGCCCAGGAATGCCAGTCTATAGAGAGCTCAATGCCAGCCTATAGAGAGCCCAGGAATGCCAGTCTATAGAGAGCTCAATGCCAGCCTATAGAGAGCCCAGGAATGCCAGTCTATAGAGAGCTCAATGCCAGCCTATAGAGAGCCCAGGAATGCCAGCCTATAGAGAGCCCAGGAATGCCAGTCTATAGAGAGCTCAATGCCAGCCTATAGAGAGCCCAGGAATGCTAGTCTATAGAGAGCTCAATGCCAGCCTATAGAGAGCCCAGGAATGCCAGTCTATAGAGAGCTCAATGCCAGCCTATAGAGAGCCCAGGAATGCCAGTCCATACCCAACAGGAGGCTCTGTGCAGAGGAAACTGAGTTATTAATAAGCAGGGCAGCTGTACCCCCATTTGAGCACAGTATTAGGCCCCCAAAAGGTGCATTTATACCAATTACTGCCCTATATAAGAAGAAATAAAGGCTAAACACAAAATATCTGTGAGGCGCTGGCAGTTTGGTTCTACAGAAGAGTTAGCTCTTCTCCCAGGTGTGGCATGGCAGGGGTTAATGCGTAAGGTCACAGGAGCTCACATAATTTAGGAGGGGCTATAAATTGCCTTCATAGGGCAGAGATACAGATCAACCCCAACAGGCCTTGGGCCAGGGATTTACTCATCTCCTTGGAACCATAATGGCACCAATAAATCCAGCTCAGCCCCCAGCCAGCGCCGGGACCCACAATGCAATGCCTTTTGTCTGGGGTCATTCATGGCACCCCTGTCATCCAAAGCGTGTACGGAAAGGGTTAATTCCCATCACTGACTGTAAGTGAGCCTTGGGGTTACTGGGTTTATATTAATGCCCTCTGCAGATTCTCATATAAATAAATAGGGAGCACAGAAAGGGTTAACATGATACCCCCCCCCCCATGGTTGTGCCCCTTCTCCCACTACTGCAGGATTCCCTTTGCTTCTTCACTGCCTGGCACTGCAGGGGTTACACTGCCCCATGTTGGCTTACGGGGGCGCTAGGGAGCAGTGGGGGGCACTAGGGAGCAGTGGGGGGGTGCTTGGGAGCAGTGGGGGTGCTAGGGAGCAGTGAGGGGGTGCTAGGGAGAAATGGGGGGTGCTGGGGAGCAGTGGGGGGGGTGCTAGGGAGCAGTGGGGGAGTGCTAGGGAGAAATGGGGGATGCTAGGGAGCAGTGGGGGGGGTGCTAGGGAGCAGTGGGGGAGTGCTAGGGAGAAATGGGGGATGCTAGGGAGCAGTGGGGGGCACTAGGGACCAATGGGAGGTGCTAGGGAGCAGTGGAGGGGTGCTAGGGAGCAGTGGGGGGTTCTAGGGAGCAGTGGGGGGCACTAGGGAGCAGTGGGGGGCACAAGGGAGCAGTGGGGAGCAGTGGGGGGTGCTAGGGAGCAGTGGGGGGCACAAGGGAGCAGTGGGGAGCAGTGGGGGGTGCTAGGGAGCAGTGCGGGGGGGCACTAGGGAGCAGTGGGGGGCACTAGGGAGCGGTGGGGAGCAGTGGAGGGTGCTAGGGAGTAGTGGGGGGCACTAGGGAGCAGTGGGGGGCGCTAGGGAGCAGTGGGGGGTGCTAGGGAGCAGTGCGGGGGGGCACTACAGGGCAGAGGGGGGTGCTAAGGAGCAGTGCGGGGGGGGGCGCTAGGAGCAGTGGGGGGGGTGCTAGGGAGCATTGGGGGGCACTAGGGAACAGTGGGGGGGTGCTAGGGAGCAGTGGGGGGCACTAGGGAGCAGTGGGGGGGGTGCTAGGAAGCAGTGGGGGGCACTAGGGAGCAGTGGGGGGGGTGCTAGGGAGCATTGGGGTGCACTAGGGAGCGGTGGGGGGCACTAGGGAGCAGTGGGGGGGTGCTAGGGAGCAGTGGGGGGCACTAGGGAGCAGTGGGGGTGCTAGGGAGCAGTGGGGGGTGCTAGGGAGCAGTGGGGGGGGGCGCTAGGGAGCAGTGGGGGGGTGCTAGGGAGCAGTGGGGGGGGTGCTAGGGAGTAGTGGGGGGGCGCTAGGGAGCAGTGGGGGGGTGCTAGGGAGCAGTGGGGGGGTGCTAGGGAGCAGTGGGGGGGGGCACAGCAGTGGGGGGTGCTAGGGAGCAGTGGGGGGGGGCACAGCAGTGGGGGGGTGCTAGGGAGCAGTGGGGGGCGCTAGGGAGCAGTGGGGGGGTGCTAGGGAGCAGTGGGGGGGTGCTAGGGAGCAGTGGGGGGCACAGCAGTGGGGGGGGTGCTAGGGAGCAGTGGGGGGGGCGCTAGGGAGCAGTGGGGGGGTGCTAGGGAGCAGTGGGGGGGCGCTAGGGAGCAGTGGGGGGGGCGCTAGGGAGCAGTGGGGGGGTGCTAGGGAGCAGTGGGGGGGGCGTTAGGGAGCAGTGTGGGGGTGCTAGGGAGCAGTGGGGGGGTGCTAGGGAGCAGTGGGGGGGGGCTAGGGAGCAGCGGCAAGTAAAAGCCACTGGCAGGGATCACGCGCCGCTGAGCTAAAACTGCCCAGACAGCCGGGTCCCATCACCGGGGACAGAACCTGAGAAACGGGTCGGAAAATGTGCCTGAGAGACGGGAGAGTCCCCGGCGGGTTCTGCTCATTCAGCCGGAATCAGAGCCGCATCTCTGTAAAATTCCAGAACCAATGCGGGAGCCTGAAATCCCTGCTGGGCCCGGGCTGAGGTTCTGATGCTTTTACTGGTCCACTGAGGTTATTAAAGGACAAGTCAGAATCTTACAGGGTAGATAGGGCTGGGTTCTGTTCTGTACACTTGGACTGTTCTCTTTCCCATGGTCAAAAAGGGAAAGTAAATCCTATCTCCCCTAATACTGTAACAGAGCTCTAGTTTTCTGTAATTAATGCCCCTGGGCTGCTCTCTTTCCCATGGGCAGGTAAAGACGGGGCAAGTTATTTGATTTTGCCATTGCGCTGTCATGACCTCTAGGAACATTTGTTAAAGCTATAGGTACAACTTACTGCTTTAGCAAGCTCCTCCCCCCTGCCTGCCCATGGGAAAGAGAGCATCCCAACAGGAGGAAGTACAGAGAATCAGAGCTCTGTACCTGGGTAAGTACTGGGGGGAGATTGGATTCACTTACCCGGGGGGGGGGTTCCTGCCTGACCATGGGAAAGAGAGCAGCCCAGGAGCAGGAAGTACAGAGAATCAGAGCTCTGTACCTGGGTAAGTACTGGGGGGAGATTGGATTCACTTACCCAGGGGGAGGTTCCTGCCTGACCATGGGAAAGAGAGCAGCCCAGGAGCAGGAAATACAGAGAATCAGAGCTCTGTACCTGGGTAAGTACTGGGGGGAGATTGGATTCACTTACCCAGGGGGGGGTTCCTGCCTGACCATGGGAAAGAGAGCAGCCCAGGAGCAGGAAGTACAGAGAATCAGAGCTCTGTACCTGGGTAAGTACTTGGGGGAGATTGGATTCACTTACCCAGGGGGAGGTTCCTGCCTGACCATGGGAAAGAGAGCAGCCCAGGAGCAGGAAGTACAGAGAATCAGAGCTCTGTACCTGGGTAAGTACTGGGGGGAGATTGGATTCACTTACCCAGGGGGAGGTTCCTGCCTGACCATGGGAAAGAGAGCAGCCCAGGAGCAGGAAATACAGAGAATCAGAGCTCTGTACCTGGGTAAGTACTGGGGGGAGATTGGATTCACTTACCCAGGGGGGGGTTCCTGCCTGACCATGGGAAAGAGAGCAGCCCAGGAGCAGGAAGTACAGAGAATCAGAGCTCTGTACCTGGGTAAGTACTGGGGGGAGATTGGATTCACTTACCCAGGGGGAGGTTCCTGCCTGACCATGGGAAAGAGAGCAGCCCAGGAGCAGGAAATACAGAGAATCAGAGCTCTGTACCTGGGTAAGTACTGGGGGGAGATTGGATTCACTTACCCAGGGGGGGGTTCCTGCCTGACCATGGTAAAGAGAGCAGCCCAGGAGCAGGAAATACAGAGAATCAGAGCTCTGTACCTGGGTAAGTACTGGGGGGTGATTGGATTCACTTACCCAGGGGGGTTCCTGCCTGACCATGGTAAAGAGAGCAGCCCAGGAGCAGGAAGTACAGAGAATCAGAGCTCTGTACCTGGGTAAGTACTTGGGGGAGATTGGATTCACTTACCCAGGGGGGGGTTCCTGTCTGACCATGGGAAAGAGAGCAGCCCAGGAGCAGGAAGTACAGAGAATCAGAGCTCTGTACCTGGGTAAGTACTTGGGGGAGATTGGATTCACTTACCCAGGGGGAGGTTCCTGCCTGACCATGGGAAAGAGAGCAGCCCAGGAGCAGGAAGTACAGAGAATCAGAGCTCTGTACCTGGGTAAGTACTGGGGGGAGATTGGATTCACTTACCCAGGGGGAGGTTCCTGCCTGACCATGAGAAAGAGAGCAGCCCAGGAGCAGGAAGTACAGCGAATCAGAGCTCTGTACCTGGGTAAGTACTGGGGGGAGATTGGATTCACTTACCCAGGGGGGGTTCCTGCCTGACCATGGGAAAGAGAGCAGCCCAGGAGCAGGATTACATAGAAATTGGAATATATAGATAGTTTATATATGTGAGTGTATACTGTAGATACTGTATATGTAATGGGGTTATTTTGGAAGGGTTGAACCTGATCCAATTTGATCTTTTTTCAACCCAAATAAACTGTGTAACTATATAAGTACTGGGGGGGGGATTGGACTCACTTACCCTTCTGAACTGTTTTCCTTAATTTACCTGCAATTGATCAGAAAATGTAACTGCCTCTTGGTTGTTATAGAAACCAGACAGGTTATTAGATAAAATTCCCATTGCGTCTCTATATATTTTCTCATTATCTACTGAGACCCCAAAAATAGCAGCAAGATTACGAGCCCAGTGTCTGGGGGGGGGGCTGGGGGGGGTCGGGGGGCAGTCGGTACTTACGTTCTGTGTATCGGATGATCCTGGAGGCCGAGTCTCCGGCTCCAAAATTAGTAAACGGCGTCAGTTGCACCTCGTAACTCTGATTGGCTTTTAGGTCAGTGAGTAGGTACTGCTGGAGTTGCCCCTTCTGGATCCCCCCAACCGGGATGTTTTTGCTCATTGTATTTCTCAGGGTTGTCTGTAAGTAAACAATTGGTAATTGTTACTATAGGCACCATCTCTCCCTACTATACCTGCTATCCCACAGCCCCAATCCCTTCCCAGAGGCTATTATCCCCCCACTGCTACTATAGGCACCATCTCTCCCTACTATACCTGCTATCCCACAGCCCCAGTCCCTTCCCAGAGGCTATTATCCCCCCACTGCTACTATAGGCACCATCTCTCCCTACTATACCTGCTATCCCACAGCCCCAGTCCCTTCCCAGAGACTATTATCCCCCCACTGCTACTATAGGCACCATCTCTCCCTACTATACCTGCTATCCCACAGCCCCAGTCCCTTCCCAGAGGCTATTATCCCCCCACTGCTACTATAGGCACCATCTCTCCCTACTATACCTGCTATCCCACAGCCCCAGTCCCTTCCCAGAGGCTATTATCCCCCCACTGCTACTATAGGCACCATCTCTCCCTACTATACCTGCTATCCCACAGCCCCAGTCCCTTCCCAGAGGCTATTATCCCCCCACTGCTACTATAGGCACCATCTCTCCCTACTATACCTGCTATCCCACAGCCCCAGTCCCTTCCCAGAGGCTATTATCCCCCCACTGCTACTATAGGCACCATCTCTCCCTACTATACCTGCTATCCCACAGCCCCAGTCCCTTCCCAGAGACTATTATCCCCCCACTGCTACTATAGGCACCATCTCTCCCTACTATACCTGCTATCCCACAGCCCCAGTCCCTTCCCAGAGGCTATTATCCCCCCACTGCTACTATAGGCACCATCTCTCCCTACTATACCTGCTATCCCACAGCCCCAGTCCCTTCCCAGAGGCTATTATCCCCCCACTGCTACTATAGGCACCATCTCTCCCTACTATACCTGCTATCCCACAGCCCCAGTCCCTTCCCAGAGGCTATTATCCCCCCACTGCTACTATAGGCACCATCTCTCCCTACTATACCTGCTATCCCACAGCCCCAGTCCCTTCCCAGAGGCTATTATCCCCCCACTGCTACTATAGGCACCATCTCTCCCTACTATACCTGCTATCCCACAGCCCCAGTCCCTTCCCAGAGACTATTATCCCCCCACTGCTACTATAGGCACCATCTCTCCCTACTATACCTGCTATCCCACAGCCCCAGTCCCTTCCCAGAGGCTATTATCCCCCCACTGCTACTATAGGCAACATCTCTCCCTACTATACCTGCTATCCCACAGCCCCAGTCCCTTCCCAGAGGCTATTATCCCCCCACTGCTACTATAGGCACCATCTCTCCCTACTATACCTGCTATCCCACAGCCCCAGTCCCTTCCCAGAGGCTATTATCCCCCCACTGCTACTATAGGCACCATCTCTCCCTACTATACCTGCTATCCCACAGCCCCAGTCCCTTCCCAGAGGCTATTATCCCCCCACTGCTACTATAGGCACCATCTCTCCCTACTATACCTGCTATCCCACAGCCCCAGTCCCTTCCCAGAGGCTATTATCCCACTGCTACTATAGGCACCATCTCTCCCTACTATACCTGCTATCCCACAGCCCCAGTCCCTTCCCTATGATATATATATATATTGCATGACTAGCCTTCCCAAGATACATTATTTATTTTTGACACCAGTGGAAATAATTGAAATGAGATTGCCATATTCACAGTGAATCACCAGCTGCCCCACATTTCACACAAGACGTGAGACTTCAGGCTGATGAGTAAATTACAGCAAACGAGCAGAAACTTAAAGAGATGTCAAACCTGTCGCCCTGCGGCTGCTACTGCAGAGCAACAATGCACTATCCCACCTACAGGTCCATAGCAACCTTTTATCTTTGTTCCTTGTGGAAAGCTGGACAGTTGGTCACATGTCAATGTATCAATCATAGAGAGTATGGACTAATGGTGGGAGTAACAATGAGTGACTGTCTGTTCTTTTCATTAAAGGGGATATAAACCCAACCATAACGCTGCCCCACTGCGCCCCCTAGTGTTGCTATAGAAGTTGTTGAAAAACGTAATTCTAGATGCAAGGAAATTCCCCAATGAGCCTTCTACTGAGCAACATGTGATTATAAGTGCAAGAGAAGTGACCAATGAGAATGCTGATTCCCAGCACTGTGTCAGGCCCCTTGCTGGTACCTTACATATAGAGATAATGATGGCATTTTCCCCTCATTATATGGCACAGGAATCAGACATGGGGATAAAGGGACAGACTTGTTCAGTGCTGGGAAACTGTGCTTATTGCTCCCAACTCCAATTGCAGGAACAGAGAACAGGGAGCCGGATTTACTCACATCAGCTGGGATTCTCATTGGGGGATTTCTTGCATTTTAATGCAGTTTTATTGGGCAATATTGCTTTAAGAATACAGCCCTGATGTTGCTGGACTACAGCTCCCAGCATGCCTCACCCTTCATTATATGTTACATTATTCTGGGATTTGTAGTCCGGCAACAGCTGAGTAACGTCTGGTTGAGCCGCGCTGTGCCGCAGGGTTTAGTTCCCCTTTAAATCAGAAGAATTTTCTCATTTCAACTGAAGGACAGAACACTGATCATTAGGAGACGTTGGCATCTGGTTATTGCCCTCCTGACCACCGGGGGCTCTTAAAGCACCAGATATGTTTCTGTGGGTTCTGCTGAGCGGCAGATTCTGATGCCAGAGACTATTTACTCTTTATTTACTTCTGTTCATCTGCTTTACAGCTCAGGGAATCTGCAAGATGCCAGGGGACTGAGGGAAGGAGTAGGAGGAATATATATATATATAAATACATTTATTGACACTTTCTGGTTGTTTAGGGGAATCCAGCATAGAAGACAGAAGAGGTGGAAGAAGGGGAGGAACCTATAAGCAACGGCTGCACAGGGTCTTCTCAGGAAAGATAAACCATCAAAGGTCTAAATGGGCAAATACATAGAATTTCCATTGAATAAAATGTCTAGATAACATTTCCCCACAGGAGGGGGCAGAACTTCCAATGAGACGGGAGGAAATTCCATTCCACCATCAGGGGTTTCTCTACTTATAAATAAATAAATGATGATGATGATGATGAGTCGGGTTATTGGATTCCCTAAAGATGGGGGGCAGAGTGTTTGGAGATTTGTACGAGCAAATTACACTAAGGCACTCGGGTATGAAGTTCTGAATCATTAAAGCTTCAGAGTTGGTATGGTCCAGCCCAGTAGATCCATCTGTGAAGGTCTGGTCCACCGCTGCCGGTAATGAGGGTCATTCATCTCTCACAAAGATGGATCCATCACTGTATGTAATGAAGGTTTAGTCTCTCCAAAGTTGGATCCATCACTGTATGTAATGAAGGTTTAGTCTCTCCAAAGTCGGATCCATCACTGCATGTAATGAAGGTTTAGTCTCTCCAAAGTCGGATCCATCACTGCATGTAATGAAGGTTTAGTCTCTCACACAGGGCCATGAAAGTCGGATCCATCGCTGCGTGTAATGAAGGTTTAGTCTCTCACACAGGGCCATGAAAGTCAGATCCATCACTGCATGTAATGAAGGTTTAGTCTCTCACACAGGGCCATGAAAGTCGGATCCATCACTGCATGTAATGAAGGTTTAGTCTCTCACACAGGGCCATGAAAGTCGGATCCATCGCTGCGTGTAATGAAGGTTTAGTCTCTCACACAGGGCCATGAAAGTCAGATCCATCACTGCATGTAATGAAGGTTTAGTCTCTCCAAAGTCGGATCCATCACTGCATGTAATGAAGGTTTAGTCTCTCCAAAGTCGGATCCATCACTGCATGTAATGAAGGTTTAGTCTCTCACACAGGGCCATGAAAGTCGGATCCATCGCTGCGTGTAATGAAGGTTTAGTCTCTCACACAGGGCCATGAAAGTCAGATCCATCACTGCATGTAATGAAGGTTTAGTCTCTCACACAGGGCCATGAAAGTCGGATCCATCACTGCATGTAATGAAGGTTTAGTCTCTCACACAGGGCCATGAAAGTCGGATCCATCGCTGCGTGTAATGAAGGTTTAGTCTCTCACACAGGGCCATGAAAGTCGGATCCATCGCTGCATGTAATGAAGGTTTAGTCTCTCACACAGGGCCATGAAAGTCGGATCCATCACTGCATGTAATGAAGGTTTAGTCTCTCACACAGGGCCATGAAAGTCAGATCCATCACTGCATGTAATGAAGGTTTAGTCTCTCACACAGAGCCATGAAAGTCGGATCCATCCCTGTATGTAATTGATTTTAACTCTGTGTAATCAAGTTTGATCCATCGTGGAAGGTATAAACAGACTATAGAAAGTTACTAGGGGTTGAAGTTATGATTCGTTAAAACCTGCAAGCTATAAAGGCGGGATCCATCACTGCTTGCACTGAAGGTTTAATCCATCTTTGCTTGTTCCTGAAGGTATTATCCATCACTGTGTCGCATATAAGGAAAGTACAATCTATAACTGCAAGTTCTGAGGGTCTGATCCATCACTGGGGGCACTGAGGGTCCGACGCAACACTTCACTGCAGTAAAGGAAGGTTTTATCTTTCACGCAATATCATGAAAGTTGGATCCATCACTGCATGCAATAAAGATTCATATCATTATATGGAAATATATATGTGATCGACCAATAACTAATAATAAAAAAGTTCTTGTCCAGCGTGGCATGATATGAAGTTTTAATTAGTTGCTGCTGTGTATCCGTGGTCTGATCCATTACTGTCGGTGCCGAAGGTCTGATCCATCTTGGCCTTTATTAAAGGGGTTGTTCACCTTTTAATTAATTTTAATTTCAAATAATGCAATTGGTCTTCATTTTTATTTGCGCTTTTGTAATTATTTTACTTTTCGTTCATCAACTCTCCAGTTTGGAATTTCAGCAGCTACATGGTTGCTAGGGTCCAAATTACCCTAGCAACCAGGCGGTGGTTCGAATGAGAAACTCAAATACGAATCGGAGTGGGTTTGAATAGAAAGATAAGCAATAAAACCTAACGATGAAATGGTTGCCCTGACGAGCAATAGTTTCTTGGCTTCTGGGGTCAGTGACCCCCATTTAAAAGCTAGAAAGAGTCAGTAGAGGAAATCAATTCATTCGATAATAATAAAAAATGAAGACCAATTGAAAAGTTGCTGAGAACTGGCAATATACTTAAAGTGAAGGTGAACCCCCATTGCGTGTTCCCTCGTTGGTACGTGTTGGTGCTACTCGGGGGCATTAATCTAATACGGACGATGCCCCCGGGGCAAGTGGAAGCTGCTGCCGTAATTGGGTGCCATTGCTTTCATGCTTTCTGGGCTGTTTCCCCGCTGATGGGTGCACGGCCGGCGGGTAATCGAATCTCTCTGTGTCTGATTAAACCGTCTCCAGTCAGACATGAAGCGGCTGGGAGTCGCCGGGCAGATGGCTGCCTCTGTAAATAGGGGCCTAATGAGGCCAGACAGCTTTGCAAAAATTCAATTAAAGCTCATTGTTAATGAGGATCTCTCAGTTGGGTTCACCAGCCAATGCCGACTGGGAACGCGCCACGTTGTGCCAGGCTCATACCCGCCCCTTTGGCTTTGCACGATCCCACGGCTTTCTGCTCCATTTACCATTACAGTCGGCCGCAGACTGGGGGGCTATGACCGGCCTGGCAGCCAATAGGAGGGATTTAGCCTTGCGACAGTCACCGGCCAACATGCCAACATCTCATTGGGCTGTGCCGAGGGACATGCAACCCATAATAATGTATATTTCATTAATATCCCATTGAAATAGGAATATTGCCCCCGTCCTTTAGATCCATGTTCCATCTACTTACATGGCTCTGTATTGGTTTTATCATAGGATAAAGGCACAATCATCATATATATATATATATCAGGCAAGTCCAACTCCCCAGGGGAGCGACTGTGCCGGAGCCAACCTATGGCATTGCTGTATTTCCAGAATCCACTGAAGTGGTTCCAATTGTACCACATGGAGGAGGGGGGTTTGGTGCAAAAGTTGGACTCATAAGCCTTTAAAGGGGATGTAAACCCAACCATAACGCTGCCCCACGGCGCCCCCTAGTGTTGCTATAGAAGTTGTCGAAAAACCTAATTCTAGATGCAAGGAAATTCCCCAATGAGCCTTCTACTGAGCAACATGTGATTATAAGTGCAAGAGAAGTGACCAATGAGAATGCTGATTCCCAGCACTGTGTCAGGCCCCTTGCTGGTACCTTACATATAGAGATAATGATGGCATTTTCCCCTCATTATATGGCACAGGAATCAGACATGGGGATAAAGGGACAGACTTGTTCAGTGCTGGGAAACTGTGCTTATTGCTCCCAACTCCAATTGCAGGAACAGAGAACAGGGAGCCGGATTTACTCACATCAGCTGGGATTCTCATTGGGGGATTTCTTGCATTTTAATGCAGTTTTATTGGGCAATATTGCTTTAAGAATACAGCCCTGATGTTGCTGGACTACAGCTCCCAGCATGCCTCACCCTTCATTATATGTTACATTATTCTGGGATTTGTAGTCCGGCAACAGCTGAGTAACGTTTGGTTGAGCCGCGCCGTGCCACAGGGTTTAGTGAGTTGGGGCCACAATAAAAAAGCCCGGGTGAATAGCGGATGAGATCTCCAATGCAGTAATCCAATCCCAATCCTCCAACTATCCATCTTATTGGCGGTTGCTTATTTGTTCATGTCCAATCACATGACCTGGTGTCGGCGTAGGACGTCCAATCTTTATCCCAATCCTTCTCCCACCGCGGCCCAGCACTGAGCAGGTTTCCCCAGGAATTAACAGATGAGGGTCAGTTCCCCTTTAATGGCTGATTACTAAAGTAGTCGCAGAAAGATCTACAGGCAAAGTCACGGGTCTGAAGTTTCATTAGCGAGCCCCCGTTATGGGGCCGCAAGACTAATTAGCGAGTAATAAGCATTTGGCTAAGGTTCCTGTAACGAGCTCAGCAAATCTAACGAGCAACTGCCAAGTCTCCCTAAATGACTGTGTTATTGGATCTGATTGGGCACCAAAGTCCGACGGGGGCGGCCATTAGATGAGCCAAGTGCCTCCGAGGGGCATTTATACTGCAGTTAAATGTAAATCTCCCTCCCATTCAGTAACAATAAAGGGCCTCATTCGCTAAGAGTTGACGGTGCAATAATCAATTTACCCAGAATTCACGACACATACGTGTTTTTTTATTCAGAAATAAAGGGGAGACTTTCCCTTTCCTAGGGAGCTATAAGGAATAACCATTCCCATCAGATGAGCTTTTATAGGTTCTTGCTGGACCCACTCCAGCCCCTCGGCGCCTGTGGCCAATCGCATAAGCGCCGCTTACGGTTTCCATGATGGTTTGGCTGCTCCTTGCGAGCTCTTTGCTTTATGGAGGCGGAGCAATCACAGCATTAATGCTCCTTACCCCCATGCAGATAGTGTAGCCGCCCTGCTGGGGAGATGGGGCGCCGCTGGGTTCATTCTAAGCTGCAGGTTTAAGACGATAATGGATTCCGTGCAGATTCTGGCCAAAGAAAGCGCCCACGCCGGGGCTCCTTCTACTCCTGCCCCTAATCCAATAGCAAAGGCCGGAGGGCTCAATAACTAAACATTGCACAGAATGCAATTCTGCACCTTCTATGCACTGGCGGGTTTCTTTTATTCTTTTAACCCCTTCTATGCCCAGAGCCTCTTCAATCACAACTTACAGTTACCTTATTCCAGTCTGCTTTACGGCTAAGATTTTGAGAGCATTCTGTCACAGTGGCACAGATCCTATCTGATCCCCCCCATTGTAAGCAGCAGTCCTGCCCTGCTTTATGGCTGAGATTCTAGCTATCTGTATAACAGAGCATTCTGTCACAGTGGCACAGATCCTATCTGATCCCCCCATTGTAAGCAGCAGCCCTGCCCTGCTTTATGGCTGAGATTCTAGCTATCTGTATAACAGAGCATTCTGTCACAGTGGCACAGATCCTATCTGATCCCCCCATTGTAAGCAGCAGCCCTGCCCTGCTTTATGGCTGAGATTCTAGCTATCTGTATAACAGAGCATTCTGTCACAGTGGCACAGATCCTATCTGATCCCCCCCATTGTAAGCAGCAGTCCTGCCCTGCTTTATGGCTGAGATTCTAGCTATCTGTATAACAGAGCATTCTGTCACAGTGGCACAGATCCTATCTGATCCCCCCCATTGTAAGCAGCAGTCCTGCCCTGCTTTATGGCTGAGATTCTAGCTATCTGTATAACAGAGCATTCTGTCACAGTGGCACAGATCCTATCTGATCCCCCCATTGTAAGCAGCAGTCCTGCCCTGCTTTATGGCTGAGATTCTAGCTATCTGTATAACAGAGCATTCTGTCACAGTGGCACAGATCCTATCTGATCCCCCCCATTGTAAGCAGCAGTCCTGCCCTGCTTTATGGCTGAGATTCTAGCTATCTGTATAACAGAGCATTCTGTCACAGTGGCACAGATCCTATCTGATCCCCCCATTGTAAGCAGCAGTCCTGCCCTGCTTTATGGCTGAGATTCTAGCTATCTGTATAACAGAGCATTCTGTCACAGTGGCACAGATCCTATCTGATCCCCCCCATTGTAAGCAGCAGTCCTGCCCTGCTTTATGGCTGAGATTCTAGCTATCTGTATTACAGAGCATTATATCGGGCCTATCCATACCTGACGGTACTCCAGCACATAGCTTGTAATTGGATCCACAGCGCCAGGCTCCTTCTGGGTCCACTGAAGTAAATATGAGTAGTTCCTAAACTGCTTGTAGACCTTAATGGGACTTGGGGTATCGTAGTAGAACTCTGGGCTGAGGGCCTTCCCTGCAAGAAGAAGTCAGTGCAGATGTGTTATGTCAAGGGTGCCTATGTGGAGTGCTAACCCCCCCCCCCCAGAACCTGCACCCCAACAATAATGTGATACATAAAAGCACATTGTTCTATTAAGATATCCGCGTCTCTGTGCTTGGGGAACCGAGCTCCTCTGAAGCTGAAGGACATAAATTATACAGCGCAATTTATGCATTAAACATGGCTGCTATGGAGCTTCTCTTCAAAGGCCTCTATTAACTGCTGGGCCACGTTTAATCATTTCCTTGCGTGTAACCAACACGGACCAACATGTCACCACTCACAGAATTCAGAGATTCCCAAAACGTGAATTAGTGGTACCAACCAGCCACTGTTATAGCATGTAGGGTCCATACAGCAACTGGCCTTCAGGGAGAGACACCCAATCACTGTTGAGACCACCACGAACAAAGCCTCACAGTCTGGCCTTATGGCCCTCAACCCCTGCTCTGAGTATCACCTAGAGAGCCTCACAATTCGAGAAACACTATTGGATACAGGGTCCATAAATTAATTGGCCTACTTGCTGAGATCCCCAGCCACTGCTTTGAGCAATACCGATAGAGACCCCCATCTTCCCAAGACCTAACCCCCAAACACTGCTTTGAGTACCACATAGGGAGCCTCATAGTTAGGGAATCTTTCTTCTATGGAATGTTGGGTCCATAAAGAAATAGCCTTCTAGCTGAGTCCCCCAAGATCCAACCACTCTTTTAAGCTCTTTTATAGATTGTATGGTCCATAAACCAATTGACCTATTGATAAAGACCCCCAATCACTGCTTTGAGGATCACCTATGAAGCCCCATAGTTTGGGGTGCACTATTCTATAGAATATAGGGTCCACCCATCAACTGGCCTTTTCACCATTAGAAAACCACTCTTCTATAGAAAGTAGGATCCATAAATCAATTGGTCTTCTGGTTAAGACCATGAACCACTGCTTTGAGCACCACCTAGGTAGCCCCACTGTTTAGGAACCTGTGTTCTACTGAATGTATAGAAGAGTGGCTGAGACCTCCAACCACAGCTTTGAGCACCCCCTACATAGCCTCAAAGTTTGGAAACCTCTGTTCTAGAGTGGCTGAGACCTCCAACTACTTCTTTGAGCACCACCTAGGGAGAACCACTGTTTAGGAACCTCTGTTCTACTGAATGTATAGAAGAGTGGCTGAGACCTTCAACTACTTCTTTGAGCACCACCTAGGGAGACCCAAAGTTTAAAAAACCTCTGTTCTACTGAATGCATAGAAGAGTGGCTGAGACCTCTAACTACTTCTTTAAGCACCACCTAGGTAGCCTCACAGTTTGGTAAACTCTGTTCTATTGAACCATGGCTTTGAGAACCACCTACATAGCCCCAAACTTTGTCAAATGCTGTTGTACTCAATGTATAGAAGAGTTGCTGAGATCTCCAACTACTTCTTTGAGCATCACCTAGGGAGACCCAAAGTTCCAGTGTATACCCAATGTATAGAGGAGTTGTTGAGACCTCCAAATATGGCTTTGAGTGCCACCTAGGGAGACCCAAAGTTTGGAAACCTCTTTACTGCTGAATGTATAGAAGAGTGGCTGAGACCTCCAACCATGGCTTTGAGCACCACCTAGGGAGACCCAAAGTTCCAATGTATACCCAATGTATAGAGGAGTTGTTGAGACCTCCAACTATGGCTTTGAGTGCCACCTAGGGAAACCCAAAGTTTGGAAACCTCTGTTCTACTGAATGTATAGAAGAATGGCTGAGACCTCCAACTACTTTTTTAGCGCCACCTAGGTAGCCCCACAGTTTGAGAACCTCTGTTTCATAGAATGTAGGGTTTATGAATCAAAATATAGAAATATTTAACAGGGTCTTCATCTACGATAACTTTACGGGGGCTTCTGGGCTGGGACGTAACTCACCGGTCACCTGAAAGACACAAGAGTCAGAGCCGACGTCATTAGAGACGGTACATTCGTAGGTACCACTGGTCTTCTGGGTCAGGCTGTTGATCCTCAGTTCTGAATACTCCATCTGCTCTGTGGGGGGCACGTTGAGCAGGTTCCGGTTGTACCTCCATATGGCCGTGGCGAGTTTGAGCGGGCTCCCCTTTAACAGGTCGCACCTCATTGTGAAGCCGGTGTGCATGGGCTGGCGTATCTCTCGCAGCTTGGGTTCAACCACAGGGGCAACTGGGGGGGGGAGGAGCAAAATGTTATTGTTTGTGTTTGAGAATATTAAAGCCTACATCATATCTCCATAGAAAGCATTATTAAGATATAAGAAGACATTGCAAGATACCCCTTAAAGGGCGACCTGTCACTCGAAGAAATAATTCCAAATCCTTATCTATCATGTTAGTAGAGCAAAATAAACTTTACTTACACTATAAAAATTGCTGAATTTATTTTTCCCTTAGTGTTGGAACTTACAGTCACAGACAACAGGCCGGCGCCATTTTGAATACACTGTTATTAAGGGAAGCTTTGTATCACCCCAAAATCTTATGCATTTGCCATCTAGGTGATATCTAGGAAGTGCTAAATGGAAAGTGAAAGTAATTGTAATTAAAAATCTGAGCTGTCAATCATATATTGCCTGCCCCGCCTCTATAGAGGCGGGGCAGGCAATATATGATTGACAGCTCAGATTTTTAAATACGTTTATAACAGGTATGGATGATTTAATTCAAAAAAGAATTTGAGTTTCATGTTTTATTTTTGAAGGACTTTTATTTTACAGACTTTTTATGTGTGGGGGGGGCAGGTCCCCTTTAAATCGACTTGGCTTTGCCTTCCCCTTGAGTCTGTGTAAATCTTCTGGCCAATTAGGCTGCAAGTGAATGATTCCCATTGGCTGGTCTGGGATTGGACAAATAATTCCCAGGAACGGGGGAGGAAAGGAGAAAGCAGATTTGGGGGCTTCGGAGCCATTAATGGGAATAATGATTCTTTGTTAGTTTTACCATAATCCCTCCTTCTGAAAAGCAATAAAATATATGAAAGTTCTGTAGAACCGGGAACCCACGGTGATAATTGAAGTTGTGCTGGAAAAATCTCTCTGAAACCGTCACATCGCAACCGGCACAAAAGCCACTAATTCCCACTCACGGAACTGAAGGAAATGGGAAAAAGTGGTTAAAGCGCCCCCTATAGCTTCACTTTGTATTTCCCCTTTGTGTTTATCTAATGGGAGCATTAGCTTTAATGGCTCTGCTCTTGTTTCCCCTTGTTATTAAGGAGGCACTAAAGCCGCAGCTTGAATTCATCTGTACAGAGAGAGATTCCCCTGTACTAAGCACAATTCAGCAGGAACAGCCCCCTAAGTTTGCTCATAGCCTGTACAGAGAGATACCATAAAACTATGGCACATAGGGATTACCCTGTACTAAGCACAATTCAGCAGGAACAGCCCCTAAGTTTGCTCATAGCCTGTACAGAGAGATACCATAAAACTATGGCACATAGGGATTACCCTGTACTAAGCACAATTCAGCAGGAACAGCCCCCTAAGTTTGCCCATAGCCTGTACAGAGAGATACCATAAAACTATGGCACATAGGGATTACCCTGTACTAAGCACAATTCAGCAGGAACAGCCCCCTAAGTTTGCTCATAGCCTGTACAGAGAGATACCATAAAACTATGGCACATAGGGATTACCCTGTACTAAGCACAATTCAGCAGGAACAGCCCCTAAGTTTGCTCATAGCCTGTACAGAGAGATACCATAAAACTATGGCACATAGGGATTACCCTGTACTAAGCACAATTCAGCAGGAACAGCCCCCTAAGTTTGCCCATAGCCTGTACAGAGAGATACCATAAAACTATGGCACATAGGGATTCCCCTGTACTAAGCACAATTCAGCAGGAACAGCCCCCTAAGTTTGCTCATAGCCTGTACAGAGAGATACCATAAAACTATGGCACATAGGGATTCCCCTGTACTAAGCACAATTCAGCAGGAACAGCCCCTAAATTTGCTCATAGCCTGTACAGAGAGATACCATAAAACTATGGCACATAGGGATTCCCCTGTACTAAGCACAATTCAGCAGGAACAGCCCCCTAAGTTTGCCCATAGCCTGTACAGAGAGATACCATAAAACTATGGCACATAGGGATTCCCCTGTACTAAGCACATTTCAGCAGGAACAGCCCCCTAAATTTGCGCATAGCCTTACAGAGAGATACCATAGAACTATGGCACATAGGGATTCCCCTGTACTAAGCACATTTCAGCAGGAACAGCCCCCTAAATTTGCGCATAGCCTTACAGAGAGATACCATAGAACTATGGTACATAGGGATTCCCCTGTACTAAGCACATTTCAGCAGGAACAGCCCCCTAAATTTGCGCATAGCCTGTACAGAGAGATACCATAGAACTATGGCACATAGGGATTCCCCTGTACTAAGCACAATTCAGCAGGAACAGCCCCCTAAGTTTGCTCATAGCCTGTACAGAGAGATACCATAAAACTATGGCACATAAGGATTCCCCTGTACTAAGCACAATTCAGCAGGAACAGCCCCCTAAGTTTGCCCATAGCCTGTACAGAGAGATACCATAAAACTATGGCACATAGGGATTCCCCTGTACTAAGCACAATTCAGCAGGAACAGCCCCCTAAGTTTGCTCATAGCCTGTACAGAGAGATACCATAAAACTATGGCACATAGGGATTCCCCTGTACTAAGCACAATTCAGCAGGAACAGCCCCCTAAGTTTGCTCATAGCCTGTACCAGTACAAGGATAGGAAACTTGCAGAACAAAGTTGCCACCTTTCCTTATTAGACAGAAGCCCCCCTAGATACAGGGACCTGTAAGGGGGCAAAGCTCCTATGTTGCTGTCATTGTGGATGTTCCCTGAATTTACCAAGAGAACCCCACTTGCCCCCCGGTTAATTCTACAGATAAGAAAAATAATTTGATTCCTCTTAAAAGTGTATAAATCTCCCAGTTCATCCCAACGTTTGCCTTTCCCATCTCTGATCTCTCTGTTTTGCCTACAGATTTGCTGCTATTTATTGCCCCCTGGGGTAGAACTATAAGTACATTCGGCGACTCCCAAAGCAGAGGACAAAGTGCTAAAAGAACAGGCTGTGCTGTGCTACCGGTGGGGGCCGCGGCGTGTACGGCGATTCCTGGAACCACGGTCCCAAAAGCCCCAGCGCAGGAACGACAAAGAACTATTTATTGCCCTCGCCTGTCCCAGAAACAACCACATTTCTTCCCAACAGAAACAAAAAAAATCTGCTGAACTGCAACTCCCAGAATTCTCAGCGACACCCCCCCCAGGCTAAAGGGGAGTTTGCAGTTCAGTTAGATGAGTGTAAATTGAAGCGGATCTGCAGTTGGTCTTTGGTTTGAATGATTTTGGCGTTGCCAAGCAACCCGTCTGTAAATCGGAACAACGTAGGGATATAACATGGGGAAATGTTCAAATATAACTAATTAAAAATAAAATGTTACTATTTTCTGGGTTTGTGC
This sequence comes from Xenopus tropicalis, assembly GCF_000004195.4. Lineage (NCBI taxonomy): Eukaryota > Metazoa > Chordata > Amphibia > Anura > Pipidae > Xenopus > Xenopus tropicalis. The sequence continues at coordinate 3,755,770 of NC_030681.2, read as the reverse complement.
TGCCCATAAATAGATGGAAATAGGCAGAAAAGAAAGAATAAAAACAATAATCAGCAGCGACATTTCCTCAGGGTCCAAAGGTAAATCCATTCCAACCTGTCGCTGTTGCGCAAACACAACTCCCAGCACCTCCTGAGTAGTGTAAGCCTGGGGCGGGGTGTGTGAGAACCAACAGGGGGCACAGTTTGGGCAGCACCATCTCCCCATCCTGACTCCATGTTGGACTATTGGCACATCTTCATCCATTGTTGTCATCTTACCCATCTTGTTCTATTCTGCTTAAGAAGCTACATCTTATCCTACTACAGCCCCCCCCCCCCATTGTTACAGTCTTCTTCTACTGTCTCCATCTTGCCCTTCTGTCTCCATCTTGCCCTACTGTCTCCATCTTGCCCTTCTGTCTCCATCTTGCCCTACTGTCTCCATCTTGCCCTTCTGTCTCCATCTTGCCCTACTGTCTCCATCTTGCCCTACTGTCCCCATCTTGCCCTACTGTCTCCATCTTGCCCTACTGTCTCCAACTTGCTCTACTGTCTCCATCTTGTCCTACTGTCTTCATCATTCCCTACTGTCCCCATCTTGCCCTACTGTCTCCATCTTGCCCTACTGTCTCCATCTTGCCCTACTGTCCCCATCTTGCCCTACTGTCTCCATCTTGCCCTACTGTCCCCATCTTGCCCTACTGTCTCCATCTTGCCCTACTGTCTCCATCTTGCCCTACTGTCCCCATCTTGCCCTACTGTCTCCATCTTGCCCTACTGTCTCCATCTTGCCTTACTGTCTCCATCTTGCCCTACTGTCTCCATCTTGCCCTACTGTCTCCATCTTGTCCTACTGTCTCCGTCTTGCCCTACTGTCTCCATCTTGCCCTACTGTCTCCATCTTGCCCTACTGTCTCCATCTTGCCCTACTGTCTCCATCTTGCCCTACTGTCTCCATCTTGTCCTACTGTTTCCATCTTGCCCTACTGTCTCCATCTTGTCCTACTGTCTCCATATTGCCCTACTGTCTCCATCTTGTCCTACTGTCTCCATCTTGCCCTACTGTCTCCATCTTGCCCTACTGTCTCCATCTTGCCCTACTGTCTCCATCTTGCCCTTCTGTACCTGCTTTTCTATTACCAAGGCCAGATGTAAAGATTTTGCACCCCTAGGCCCATAACTCGCACCCTCCTATCTGACACTCACAACCCCTCTCACCCAACAGTAAATTTCTTTCCCTGGGGACTGGGCAGAGAGGAGATTCAAATGACTGTCAAAATCTCCCGCCCAATCCCCAGTGGGGATATGCCCAGTGGGCAGCATGCCACCCCCAATGTTTGCCACCCAAGGCCTGGGCCTATTAACATAACCTGTTGCTGCCTGTGTGCCTGTAAGTGACGGCCCTACAGTATCTGCCCCTTTCCCTACCCCACTCCCTTGCTGAGACCCCACCTGTACAGCAGATGAACAACTCCGGCACCTGTTGCATTGTGGGAGTTGTAGTTGAGCGCCGGCTGCATTTAAACTCCTATCAGAGCGACTAAAGCAAATACTCTGCTCTCTTTTCCCTCTAATGAATTTATCCCTGAGGCCCATAAAGCATCTCCACATGCAGAAGCGCTGACGGGCCGGTTCTGGGAACAGACAGAGATGAATCTGGGGCTTCAGATGGGGAGTGCGGCGTTTCCGCGCCGGTAATGACTGTTGCACAGTAAAGTTTGGCCAAATGGGAGTTTGGGGATTCATTAGTCTGACGTTTCTCTCTTCATTTCCCTTCCGCACCATATAATAACACGCCGACGTTTGCTGCTGTCAACCTTTAGCAGCCCCAGTCCCAGCTCCGCGCAGATGATCAATGACAGGGAAGCGGCAGATATGTCTGTGCAACTGTCAGCGCTCCCTGCGCCAAATGAGAAGCCTCAGTCGGAGGAGTCTGGCGCGGTCACCCATCTGACTCCGTCCAATTATCCAGCTCTGCCTCAGCATTAAACCCGAGCGACAACGAGATGTCACCTGGGCAGCCTGCGCCCCACTGATACCCAGCAGCCTCTGGGGTACCCCCACCCGTTATGGGTTTATTTAATGGTTAAATGATTCCCTTTTCTCTGTAATAATAAAACAGTACCTGTACTTGATCCCAACTAAGATATAATTACCCCTTATTGGGGCAGAACAGCCCTATTGGGTTTATTTCATGGTTAAATGATTCCCTTTTCTCTGTAATAATAAAACAGTACCTGTACTTGATCCCAACTAAGATATAATTACCCCTTATTGGGGCAGAACAGCCCTATTGGGTTTATTTCATGGTTAAATGATTCCCTTTTCTCTGTAATAATAAAACAGTACCTGTACTTGATCCCAACTAAGATATAATTACCCCTTATTGGGGGCAGAACAGCTCTATTGGGTTTATTTAATGTTTAAAGGGGAACTAAACCCTGCTGCACAGCGCAACAGCTACCAACAGCTACAGGTTGGTCTATCTCCATGACTATTCCTATTGGCTACAGGTTGGTCTATCTCCATGAATATTCCAATTGGCTACAGGCCGATCTATCTCCATGACTATTCCTATTGGCTACAGGCCGATCTATCTCCATGGCTATTCCAATTGGCTACAGGTTGGTCTATCTCCATGACTATTCCAATTGGCTACAGGTTGGTCTATCTCCATGAATATTCCAATTGGCTACAGGTTGGTCTATCTCCATGACTATCCCAATTGGCTACAGGTTGGTCTATCTCCATGAATATTCCAATTGGCTACAGGTTGGTCTATCTCCATGACTATCCCAATTGGCTACAAGTTGGTCTATCTCCATGACTATTCCAATTGGCTACAGGTTGGTCTATCTCCATGACTATTCCTATTGGCTACAGGCCGATCTATCTCCATGGCTATTCCAATTGGCTACAGGTTGGTCTATCTCCATGAATATTCCAATTGGCTACAGGTTGGTCTATCTCCATGACTATCCCAATTGGCTACAAGTTGGTCTATCTCCATGACTATTCCAATTGGCTACAGGTTGGTCTATCTCCATGACTATTCCTATTGGCTACAGGCCGATCTATCTCCATGGCTATTCCAATTGGCTACAGGTTGGTCTATCTCCATGAATATTCCAATTGGCTACAGGTTGGTCTATCTCCATGAATATTCCAATTGGCTACAGGTTGGTCTATCTCCATGACTATTCCTATTGGCTACAGGTTGGTCTATCTCCATGACTATTCCAATTGGCTACAGGCCGATCTATCTCCATGGCTATTCCAATTGGCTACAGGTTGGTCTATCTCCATGAATATTCCAATTGGCTACAGGTTGGTCTATCTCCATGAATATTCCAATTGGCTACAGGTTGGTCTATATCCATGACTATTCCAATTGGCTACAGGTTGGTCTATCTCCATGACTATTCCAATTGGCTACAGGTTGGTCTATCTCCATGACTATTCCAATTGGCTACAGGTTGGTCTATCTCCATGAATATTCCAATTGGCTACAGGTTGGTCTATTTCCATGACTATTCCAATTGGCTACAGGTTGGTCTATTTCCATGAATATTCCAAATGGCTACAGGTTGGTCTATCTCCATGAATGTTGGTCTATCTCCATGGCTATTCCAATTGGCTACAGGTTGGTCTATCTCCATGAATATTCCAATTGGCTACAAGTTGTTCTATCTCCATGAATATCCCAATTGGCTACAGGTCCTGTAGCCCTGTCAATATTTTAATTCTTGAAGCAGTTGCATGGCCGGACTTCCCCTGACACTTAGGCCTGGTTCTGTAGGTCTAATGGTAGATCATTGCTTGGAATTAGTCATGGGGCTGTTACACGGTTGAGGAGCTGCTGAGGAGTGAATAACCAGCACACTAACAGAGCCCTATGCCCTGTACCTATGATCCATATTCAGCCTGAGCTCATTCTCAGAAACTGTGATCCATGCAGCCTGCACGGGGGAGTGACAGATATCCATTAGTCTCCGTGCCATATGGATAAACACGCTACAACATTAAAGTTGCATGATCTGTCAGTGACAGGAGCTTCTTCTTGGCCTCCACCAGCCTCCGCTCCCCCAGGAGCCCCCATCAGCCGTCATGCAGTCTGTGCAGCCGAGCGGGTAAAGGATAATGTGCAGAACCAGCCGGGGGGAAACAGAACATGCAATCGCTCCTAAAATCCATATGTCACTAGCCTGGCCCATTATATTATATGTAATTGTAATGTATCATGAGTAAAAGGACTTGGCTGTAGGAACATTGCAGGTCATAGAGTCTAGGACACGCTCCAAATTTACACCCTTATTAGGTACAACAGTCCCCCATATAAACCGCTCAGAGGACATGATGCCAAGAGAATGGAAGGGATAAATAGAAAAAAAATATATATAATTGTGAGACACGGACATGGGCAATGGGACACAAGGGGTTACAAATAAGGAGACAAAAAGAGAGAGGGGGCAAATGGAAAGGAAAACATAGGAATGTGGAAATGTTCTAGAGAACAAATGGATTTCCTAAAGGGAAAGCAAAAGCAGCAGGAATAAGAAATAAACATGGAAGAAAGAACAGGAGTAAAGGAACATGGAAACGTTCTAAAGAACAAATGGATTTCCTAAAGGGAAAGCAAAAGCAGCAGGAATAAGAAATAAACACTGAAGACAGAACAGAAGGAGTAAAGGAACGTGGAAACGTTCTAAAGAACAAATGGATTTCCTAAAGGGAAAGCAAAAGCAGCAGGAATAAGAAATAAACATGGAAGAAAGAACAGAAGCAGTAAAGGAACATGGAAACGTTCTAAAGAACAAATGGATTTCCTAAAGGGAAAGCAAAAGCAGCAGGAATAAGAAATAAACATGGAATAAAGAACAGAAGGAGTAAAGGAACATGGAAACGTTCTAAAGAACAAATGGATTTCCTAAAGGGAAAGCAAAAGCAGCAGGAATAAGAAATAAACATGGAATAAAGAACAGAAGGAGTAAAGGAACATGGAAACGTTCTAAAGAACAAATGGATTTCCTAAAGGGAAAGCAAAAGCAGCAGGAATAAGAAATAAACATGGAATAAAGAACAGAAGGAGTAAAGGAACATGGAAACGTTCTAAAGAACAAATGGATTTCCTAAAGGGAAAGCAAAAGCAGCAGGAATAAGAAATAAACACTGAAGACAGAACAGAAGGAGTAAAGGAACATGGAAACGTTCTAAAGAACAAATGGATTTCCTAAAGGGAAAGCAAAAGCAGCAGGAATAAGAAATAAACACTGAAGACAGAACAGAAGGAGTAAAGGAACATGGAAACGTTCTAAAGAACAAATGGATTTCCTAAAGGGAAAGCAAAAGCAGCAGGAATAAGAAATAAACATGGAAGAAAGAACAGAAGGAGTAAAAGAACGTGGAAACGTTCTAAAGAACAAATGGATTTCCTAAAGGGAAAGCAAAAGCAGCAGGAATGAGAAATAAACATGGAAGAAAGAACAGAAGGAGTAAAAGAACGTGGAAACGTTCTAAAGAACAAATGGATTTCCTAAAGGGAAAGCAAAAGCAGCAGGAATAAGAAATAAACATGGAAGAAAGAACAGAAGGAGTAAAAGAACGTGGAAACGTTCTAAAGAACAAATGGATCTCCTAAAGGGAAAGCAAAAGCAGCAGGAATAAGAAATAAACATGGAAGAAAGAACAGAAGGAGTAAAAGAACGTGGAAACGTTCTAAAGAACAAATGGATTTCCTAAAGGGAAAGCAAAAGCAGCAGGAATAAGAAATAAACATGGAAGAAAGAACAGAAGGAGTAAAAGAACGTGGAAACGTTCTAAAGAACAAATGGATTTCCTAAAGGGAAAGCAAAAGCAGCAGGAATAAGAAATAAACATGGAAGAAAGAACAGAAGCAGTAAAGGAACATGGAAACGTTCTAAAGAACAAATGGATTTCCTAAAGGGAAAGCAAAAGCAGCAGGAATAAGAAATAAACATGGAATAAAGAACAGAAGGAGTAAAGGAACATGGAAACGTTCTAAAGAACAAATGGATTTCCTAAAGGGAAAGCAAAAGCAGCAGGAATAAGAATTAAACATGGAATAAAGAACAGAAGGAGTAAAGGAACATGGAAACTTCTAAAGAACAAATGGATTTCCTAAAGGGAAAGCAAAAGCAGCAGGAATAAGAAATAAACACGGAAGACAGAACAGAAGGAATAAAGGAAAAACACAATAGAAAAGGAAAGAGCAGAACATGTTACAGAAGAAAGACAAGTGTAATATTTCATTGAGATATTATTGCAAGTATGGGGGTCACATTGCTGCAATAAAGGCGGGGGGCTGCCAGCTGGGACTGCTCGCTGAATGCCTGACAGTTGTCAGCGCTGGTTGGAGATGAAATTAAAGGACAAGTTAAGGGCCACAGGTCAGCCTGTGAATAAGAAGCCTGCAGTGCTACCGACGCTGTATGCCAATAAGGACACATCAGGCCCGGAGCCCTTGGGAGAGATCCAGACTGCAGCAAAGTGGCTGCTCCCTGCCATTCCCAAAGCCTTTCATCTTGCTGCTCCCTCCCCGCTTCCCAGCCAGGACTCGCAGCGGCCCCCCCATTACTCATGTCCCCGCAGAGCGCTCGCCTACCAGATAAACCTTGCTGGAGGCTCCACTATTAAACCCATCCATTATGTGATATCCTGCTGCCGGCTGGCTGCACTTTCCAGCCCATTATTAGGCCAATAAAACGTGTTTTCTCTTATTATGACGGTTGGTAGCGAAAGCGTAATATCAGCAGAACTGCCATTTTTATTTAACGTGCGCTGGCGCTCGGCCACGGGGGCAAAACCAAATGGCTCTCGCTCAGGGCTTTCTTCTTATTTTCTTTTCCCACTTTCTGGCTGCGGCTGAGCTTCCAGCACTTACTGCGCAGAGATCTCACCGGCACAGGCGGCAGCGCAGCCCCCAATCAATATCCCCATCTCATAGAGAACTTAGATAATTACACTCAAACAGCACAGGTTTTTAAAGGGACACCGTCATGATTTCTATACCAAATGACACAGCAAATAATTCCCTCTGCCATTTAACCTTTTATTCTTCAACCAACAAATGTATTTGTAGCTGTAATATTGGTGTGTAGGCGCCATCTCAGTGCCTTGTGCCTGAGTCTGAGCTTTCAGCCAGCGCTACCCATTAGAACTGCTTTCAGCTAACCTATTGTTTCTCCTACTCCCATGTAACTGGAGGAGTCCCAAGCCGGACTTGGATTTCTTACTATTGAGTGCTACTCTGATACCTACTGGGAGCTGCTATCTTGCTCCCTTCCCATTGTTCTGCTGATCGGCTGTTGGGGGTGAGGGGGGGGGATATCACTCCAACTTGCAGCGCAGCAGTAAAGTGTGCCTGAGTCTGAGCTTTCAGCCAGCGCTACACATTAGAACTGCTTTCAGCTAACCTATTGTTTCTCCTACTCCCATGTAACTGGAGGAGTCCCAAGCCGGACTTGGATTTCTTACTATTGAGTGCTATTCTGATACCTACTGGGAGCTGCTATCTTGCTCCCTTCCCATTGTTCTGCTGATTGGCTGCTGGGGGGGGGGGGCGGGATATCACTCCAACTTGCAGCGCAGCAGTAAAGTGTGCCTGAGTCTGAGCTTTCAGCCAGCGCTACACATTAGAACTGCTTTCAGCTAACCTATTGTTTCTCCTACTCCCATGTAACTGGAGGAGTCCCAAGCCGGACTTGGATTTCTTACTATTGAGTGCTATTCTGATACCTACTGGGAGCTGCTATCTTGCTCCCTTCCCATTGTTCTGCTGATCGGCTGCTGGGGGTGAGGGGGAGGGGATATCACTCCAACTTGCAGCGCAGCAGTAAAGTGTGCCTGAGTCTGAGCTTTCAGCCAGCGCTACACATTAGAACTGCTTTCAGCTAACCTATTGTTTCTCCTACTCCCATGTAACTGGAGGAGTCCCAAGCCGGACTTGGATTTCTTACTATTGAGTGCTATTCTGATACCTACTGGGAGCTGCTATCTTGCTCCCTTCCCATTGTTCTGCTGATCGGCTGCTGGGGGTGAGGGGGGGGGATATCACTCCAACTTGCAGCGCAGCAGTAAAGTGAGGCTGAAGTTTATCAGAGCACAGGTCACATGGCTGTGGCACCCTGGGAAATTAAGAATATGGCTAGCCCCATGGGAAAAACAGATTACAATGCAGGATTCTGCTGGAGAGGCTCTATTAACTGATGGGTTTGTTGTTTCCCATATCAGTTTCCCTTTAAAGCGATAATAACAAGTAAATATGACACGTATAGTTACAGCAGTGGGGGCCCCAGGACAATGACCCCTGAATTCTAAACATAACAAAGTGATATTAAGCCGTAGCCTTTCAGCCGGGGGGGGGCCCTTAGAGAGCAATTATAGCATTTGGCTGAGGAAGACCCTGCGTAGGAACATGTGACCCAGCCCGTAGCCCCGACGCTCACAACATAAAGGGGCGCAAAGGTGCCAAGTGCAATGGAAAAAGCACACGGAACATGGAGCCCTGGGTACCCGGGGGGCAGATATTATAAGATAATGGTGAATGTATTAGTATGATTCATATACGTACAACTGAACTTTGCCCCTGCTCCCCTAGAGACCCATACCCCTATAAACCCCTATATACCCCTATATACCCCAGACCTGGGGAACCACAAAGGAACCCGGTGCAATAATAAAACACCATCAAACCTTTCCCCCTCTCTACTAGATCTGCCCCCACCCCTGCCCTTTCTGCCACCGGCATAACTGCCATCTCAGTACAGCGCTAGAACAGAAAGAATGAATCTGGAATATGAAAGGGTTTAGTTCCCCTTTAGGTCCCGAAAGAACGACACAGGGATTTTTTTTTAGCATGGCTTAGTTATCATCAAGTTCATTTCTTATTATGACAAAATCATTTCAGAGCTTTCTGGATAACTGGTTTCTGTATAACAGATCCCATACTGTTAATGAAAGGATTGGACTCATTAGGCAGAACTAGGGAACCATCTGGTTTGGAACTGGGCAGTTTTCCAAAGGGCTGTCGGCTTCACAACGTTCTGTCGCGTTTAAAACATTGAGAAAACTTAAGAGAAATCCAGCCAATCGTGTCTAAGTGATACAATAACCCCGCCCCCAGATCATAACCCCACCTGATATCATGCCCCTAGCTTTACTGCCCCACCCCCAATGCCATCAGCCCCACCCCCTGTGTTCAGGTTCATCCGTCGGCAAAGGTGGCAACCCTATGGTAAATCAAGTAAATACGGCACGGTTAGGCCCCCCAAGACCCTAAAACCTGGGACAACTGCCCCCCTGTCTGCCCCTGATGGCGTCCCTGATACCCGGCCTGTCTATGGGTACAATATGCCCCCTACATTGTACTTCTGGCGTGTGAGTGGGTAATATACACAAGGCAAATTGCTCTGTATGGCTGGTCTCTCTGTTGGTATTAATTGTATTGCTGGCATGTCTGTGGGTAATATACTCGGAGCCCACTGGGCATATTATAGATAAAACCAATGGCACTATATAGTGGTACTGAGCCCAGGCAATATGCTAAGGGCTGTACTGCAGGAGTCTCATTGTGATCAGTTGCACATTGTCCTATAATGTAATCTTCATTTCTAAAACTGGAAGCTAAACTTCCCCTTTAAACCTCTTGTATGTATTTAATTCCATGTGATAATATGACAGCATCAAAAACTGACTTTGACTGAGACATTAGAGGCCCAACTCCCCACCTACCCCCCTAAACTTGCCATTCCAGCGCGGGAAGAGATGTTTGTTGCAGAGATTTTATAGATCAGAGCAGATCCCCGAGTGCCAGTCTGTGCTGATTGCAGGAGAATTGAGCCCGAGCCGACAGCAGCCAACCTGTACGGCTGAATTACGGCGCCCATAAACCTCTGCCAGCGAGAGAGGCGCCCAGCCGGCGAGAGAGGGGAAGGGGAGCCAGGCAGAGAGAGAAGGAAATAGAGAGGGACAGAGAGAGAAGGAAATAGAGAGGGACAGAGAGAGAAGGAAATAGAGAGGGACAGAGAGAGAAGGAGATAGAGAGGGACAGAGAGAGAAGGAACTAGAGAGGGACAGAGAGAGAAGGAAATAGAGAGGGACAGAGAGAGAAGGAAATAGAGAGGGACAGAGAGAGAAGGAGATAGAGAGGGACAGAGAGAGAAGGAACTAGAGAGGGACAGAGAGAGAAGGAACTAGAGAGGGACAGAGAGAGAAGGAACTAGAGAGGGACAGAGAGAGAAGGAGATAGAGAGGGACAGAGAGAGAAGGAGATAGAGAGGGACAGAGAGAGAAGGAAATAGAGAGGGACAGAGAGAGAAGGAAATAGAGAGGGACAGAGAGAGAAGGAACTAGAGAGGGACAGAGAGAGAAGGAAATAGAGAGGGACAGAGAGAGAAGGAGATAGAGAGGGACAGAGAGAGAAGGAACTAGAGAGGGACAGAGAGAGAAGGAGATAGAGAGGGACAGAGAGAGAAGGAGATAGAGAGGGACAGAGAGAGAAGGAACTAGAGAGGGACAGAGAGAGAAGGAAATAGAGAGGGACAGAGAGAGAAGGAAATAGAGAGGGACAGAGAGAGAAGGAACTAGAGAGGGACAGAGAGAGAAGGAAATAGATAGGGACAGAGAGAGAAGGAAATAGAGAGGGACAGAAAGAGAAGGAAATAGAGAGGGACAGAGAGAGAAGGAAATAGATAGGGACAGAGAGAGAAGGAAATAGAGAGGGACAGAGAGAGAAGGAAATAGAGAGGGACAGAGAGAGAAGGAAATAGAGAGGGACAGAGAGAGAAGGAAATAGAGAGGGACAGAGAGAGAAGGAAATAGAGAGGGACAGAGAGAGAAGGAAATAGAGAGGGACAGAGAGAGAAGGAAATAGAGAGGGACAGAGAGAGAAGGAACTAGAGAGGGACAGAGAGAGAAGAAGATAGAGAGGGACAGAGAGAGGGCAGAGAGAGAAGAAGATAGAGTGGGACAGAGAGAGAAGGAAATAGAGAGGGACAGAGAGAGAAGGAAATAGAGAGGGACAGAGAGAGAAGGAACTAGAGAGGGACAGAGAGAGAAGAAGATAGAGAGGGACAGAGAGAGGGCAGAGAGAGAAGAAGATAGAGTGGGACAGAGAGAGAAGGAAATAGAGAGGGACAGAGAGAGAAGGAAATAGAGAGGGACAGAGAGAGAAGGAAATAGAGAGGGACAGAGAGAGAAGGAAATAGAGAGGGACAGAGAGAGAAGGAAATAGAGAGGGACAGAGAGAGAAGGAACTAGAGAGGGACAGAGAGAGAAGAAGATAGAGAGGGACAGAGAGAGGGCAGAGAGAGAAGAAGATAGAGTGGGACAGAGAGAGAAGGAAATAGAGAGGGACAGAGAGAGAAGGAAATAGAGAGGGACAGAGAGAGAAGGAAATAGAGAGGGACAGAGGGAGAAGGAAATAGAGAGGGACAGAGAGAGAAGGAAATAGAGAGGGACAGAGAGAGAAGGAGATAGAGAGGGACAGAGAGAGAAGAAGTTAGAGAGGGACAGAGAGAGAAGAAGATAGAGTGGGACAGAGAGAGAAGGAAATTGAGAGGGACAGAGAGAGAAAGAACGAGAGAGGGACAGAGAGAGAAGGAAATAGAGAGGGACAGAGAGAGAAGGAACTAGAGAGGGACAGAGAGAGAAGAAGATAGAGAGGGACAGAGAGAGAAGAAGATAGAGAGGGACAGAGAGAGGGCAGAGAGAGAAGAAGATAGAGAGGGACAGAGAGAGAAGGAAATAGACAGGGACAGAGAGAGAAGAAGATAGAGAGGGACAGAGAGAGGGCAGAGAGAGAAGAAGATAGAGAGGGACAGAGAGAGAAGGAAATTGAGAGGGACAGAGAGAGAAGGAAATAGAGAGGGACAGAGAGAGAAGGAACTAGAGAGGGACAGAGAGAGAAGGAACTAGAGAGGGACAGAGAGAGAAGGAAATAGAGAGGGACAGAGAGAGAAGGAACTAGAGAGGGACAGAGAGAGAAGGAACTAGAGAGGGACAGAGAGAGAAGGAACTAGAGAGGGACAGAGAGAGAAGGAACTAGAGAGGGACAGAGAGAGAAGGAACTAGAGAGGGACAGAGAGAGAAGGAAATAGAGAGGGACAGAGAGAGAAGGAAATAGAGAGGGACAGAGAGAGAAGGAGATAGAGAGGGACAGAGAGAGAAGGAACTAGAGAGGGACAGAGAGAGAAAGAACTAGAGAGGGACAGAGAGAGAAGGAAATAGAGAGGGACAGAGAGAGAAGGAACTAGAGAGGGACAGAGAGAGAAGGAACTAGAGAGGGACAGAGAGAGAAGGAAATAGAGAGGGACAGAGAGAGAAGGAGATAGAGAGGGACAGAGAGAGAAGGAACTAGAGAGGGACAGAGAGAGAAAGAACTAGAGAGGGACAGAGAGAGAAGGAAATAGAGAGGGACAGAGAGAGAAGGAGATAGAGAGGGACAGAGAGAGAAGGAACTAGAGAGGGACAGAGAGAGAAAGAACTAGAGAGGGACAGAGAGAGAAGAAAATAGAGAGGGACAGAGAGAGAAGGAAATAGAGAGGGACAGAGAGAGAAGGAGATAGACAGGGACAGAGAGAGAAGAAAATAGAGAGGGACAGAGAGAGAAGAAAATAGAGAGGGACAGAGAGAGAAGGAGATAGACAGGGACAGAGAGAGAAGGAAATAGAGAGGGACAGAGAGAGAAGGAAATAGAGAGGGACAGAGAGAGAAGGAACGAGAGAGGGACAGAGAGAGAAGGAAATAGAGAGGGACAGAGAGAGAAGGAAATAGAGAGGGACAGAGAGAGAAGGAACGAGAGAGGGACAGAGAGAGAAGGAAATAGAGAGGGACAGAGAGAGAAGGAAATAGAGAGGGACAGAGAGAGAAGGAACTAGAGAGGGACAGAGAGAGAAGGAACTAGAGAGGGACAGAGAGAGAAGGAAATAGAGAGGGACAGAGAGAGAAGGAGATAGAGAGGGACAGAGAGAGAAGGAACTAGAGAGGGACAGAGAGAGAAGGAAATAGAGAGGGACAGAGAGAGAAGGAGATAGAGAGGGACAGAGAGAGAAGGAACTAGAGAGGGACAGAGAGAGAAAGAACTAGAGAGGGACAGAGAGAGAAGAAAATAGAGAGGGACAGAGAGAGAAGGAAATAGAGAGGGACAGAGAGAGAAGGAGATAGACAGGGACAGAGAGAGAAGAAAATAGAGAGGGACAGAGAGAGAAGAAAATAGAGAGGGACAGAGAGAGAAGGAGATAGAGAGGGACAGAGAGAGAAGAAAATAGAGAGGGACAGAGAGAGAAGAAAATAGAGAGGGACAGAGAGAGAAGGAAATAGAGAGGGACAGAGAGAGAAGGAACTAGAGAGGGACAGAGAGAGAAGGAACGAGAGAGGGACAGAGAGAGAAGGAAATAGAGAGGGACAGAGAGAGAAGGAAATAGAGAGGGACAGAGAGAGAAGGAACGAGAGAGGGACAGAGAGAGAAGGAAATAGAGAGGGACAGAGAGAGAAGGAAATAGAGAGGGACAGAGAGAGAAGGAATGCTCATTGGGGAATTTCCTTGCATCTATAATTACGGTTTTCGGCAACTTCTATAGCAAAACTAGGGGGCGCCGTGGGGCAGCGTTATGGTTGGGTTTATATCCCCTTTAAGAAACCACTGCAAATTTGTAATGAATGTATATTGTAACGTTGCCTAGAATTCTGTTTTCTTTTATTAGGCAAAAAAAATATTCTGGGTCGTCCTTTAAATAAACCCAGATCAGAGTAAAAGGGAAGAGGGAGGTGCGACCATTAAACAACAACAGACGAGAGAGAGAAATAGAGAGAGAAAGGAGAGAAAGAGACAGGTTCTGACACCTCCCGGCAGCCGCGCTATTGATCTCCCATAACTTCCATCTCTGGAACAAATCAGCCAAACAAGCGGCGGCTCCTGTGCAGCTCGGGGCCCCGGAGAGAGAGAGGCACTCAGAGAGCGGGGAGAGGGGTCTCGCACTCAGAGAGCGGGGAGAGGGGTCTCGCACTCACGTCTCTGCCACAACAAGCAAACAAGCGCGTGGAAGGCGCCCGCCATGGGGAAATAAAGCGCTCATCAACGGATCTTCTCAAAGCGCACGCTTCTCCTTCCTCCCGCAGCCCCGGCCGAGGACTAATGAAGTGTCTGAGCTTCACGCAGACGTTCCCATTAATAGACACGAGTGCATCCTGCGCCGTGCATCCAGAAAAGCAACAGGTGTCTGCTTAGAGCAGCGCCGGCTTAATGGGTTCATCTACAGGCGGGTTCCTCGGGTCTTCTGCTGGGGTCAAGGACAAGGTGGGGGGGAGAAGCTGGAGAGGCTGGAAATAAATACGACGCCGGGTCTCGCCTGGGTCTCACTGTGGCTTCTTCTTGGTTTTTTTCCAAGGAAAATAAGATTTTCTGTTTGCCCTGAATGTTCCCCTCCGCGGGAGGCGTCCTTACTTTCATAGGGAGATTATTTGGTGGAACAGATTGAATTTTCTTCATTTAAAGCAAAGAACGGACAGGTTATTGCGAGGCGGACGGTGCCACGCTGGGCAGAGGGGGGGGGGGGGGGCGGAGAGGGACCGAGAGACAGCTATTATTTTCCCAGCACTCCTTTCTGAGGGCTCCGAGCGGCCTCGTCCCTCCTGCCCTTGCGCGGACAAAATCAACATACAATTTACTGTATCAAAAAAGCACCGGGAACCCAACGCAAAATCCACACAAACATAATAATTGCCCTTCCTATACCGTGACCCATATACCAACCATCGAAATATACACAATATGCAATAAAAGCCGCCTTAGAGATGTCATCAGTTATAATCGGAGCTTAGTGATGTCATTTCTTTCACATGATTCACTAAAGCTGTATTATGATAAATAAAGTACCCCCTGTTGTGACATATAAGGAAATTAGAAGTCACCTTGGAGATCCATGACCTGTGTAAAAGCCGGAGGCTGAAGGAACTAGAGAGGGACAGAGTGAGAAGGAACTAGAGAGGGACAGAGAGAGAAGGAGATAGAGAGGGACAGAGAGAGAAGGTACTAGAGAGGGACAGAGAGAGAAGGAGATAGAGAGGGACAGAGAGAGAAGGAACTAGAGAGGGACAGAGAGAGAAGGAGATAGAGAGGGACAGAGAGAGAAGGAACTAGAGAGGGACAGAGAGAGAAGGAGATAGAGAGGGACAGAGAGAGAAGGAACTAGAGAGGGACAGAGAGAGAAGGAGATAGAGAGGGACAGAGAGAGAAGGTACTAGAGAGGGACAGAGAGAGAAGGAGATAGAGAGGGACAGAGAGAGAAGGAACTAGAGAGGGACAGAGAGAGAAGGAGATAGAGAGGGACAGAGAGAGAAGGAACTAGAGAGGGACAGAGAGAGAAGGAGATAGAGAGGGACAGAGAGAGAAGGAACTAGAGAGGGACAGAGAGAGAAGGAGATAGAGAGGGACAGAGAGAGAAGGAGATAGAGAGGGACAGAGAGAGAAGGAACTAGAGAGGGACAGAGAGAGAAGGAAATAGAGAGGGACAGAGAGAAGGAGATAGAGAGGGACAGAGAGAGAAGGAACTAGAGAGGGACAGAGAGAGAAGGAGATAGAGAGGGACAGAGAGAGAAGGAACTAGAGAGGGACAGAGAGAGAAGGAGATAGAGAGGGACAGAGAGAGAAGGAACTAGAGAGGGACAGAGAGAGAAGGAGATAGAGAGGGACAGAGAGAGAAGGAACTAGAGAGGGACAGAGAGAGAAGGAGATAGAGAGGGACAGAGAGAGAAGTAACTAGAGAGGGACAGAGAGAGAAGGAGATAGAGAGGGACAGAGAGAGAAGGTACTAGAGAGGGACAGAGAGAGAAGGAGATAGAGAGGGACAGAGAGAGAAGGAACTAGAGAGGGACAGAGAGAGAAGGAGATAGAGAGGGACAGAGAGAGAAGGAACTAGAGAGGGACAGAGAGAGAAGGAGATAGAGAGGGACAGAGAGAGAAGGAACTAGAGAGGGACAGAGAGAGAAGGAGATAGAGAGGGACAGAGAGAGAAGGAGATAGAGAGGGACAGAGAGAGAAGGAACTAGAGAGGGACAGAGAGAGAAGGAAATAGAGAGGGACAGAGAGAAGGAGATAGAGAGGGACAGAGAGAGAAGGAACTAGAGAGGGACAGAGAGAGAAGGAAATAGAGAGGGACAGAGAGAGAAGGAACTAGAGAGGGACAGAGAGAGAAGGAACTAGAGAGGGACAGAGAGAGAAGGAACTAGAGAGGGACAGAGAGAGAAGGAGATAGAGAGGGACAGAGAGAGAAGGAGATAGAGAGGGACAGAGAGAGAAGGAACTAGAGAGGGACAGAGAGAGAAGGAACTAGAGAGGGACAGAGAGAGAAGGAACTAGAGAGGGACAGAGAGAGAAGGAGATAGAGAGGGACAGAGAGAGAAGGAGATAGAGAGGGACAGAGAGAGAAGGAAATAGAGAGGGACAGAGAGAAGGAGATAGAGAGGGACAGAGAGAGAAGGAAATAGAGAGAGACAGAGAGAGAAAGAACTAGAGAGGGACAGAGAGAGAAGGAACTAGAGAGGGACAGAGAGAGAAGGAGATAGAGAGGGACAGAGAGAGAAGGAACTAGAGAGGGACAGAGAGAGAAGGAAATAGAGAGGGACAGAGAGAAGGAGATAGAGAGGGACAGAGAGAGAAGGAAATAGAGAGGGACAGAGAGAGAAAGAACTAGAGAGGGACAGAGAGAGAAGGAGATAGAGAGGGACAGAGAGAGAAGGAAATAGAGAGGGACAGAGAGAGAAAGAACTAGAGAGGGACAGAGAGAGAAGGAGATAGAGAGGGACAGAGAGAGAAGGAACTAGAGAGGGACAGAGAGAGAAGGAAATAGAGAGGGACAGAGAGAGACAGAGAGAGAAGGAACTAGAGAGGGACAGAGAGAGAAGGAAATAGAGAGGGACAGAGAGAGAAAGAACTAGAGAGGGACAGAGAGAGAAGGAGATAGAGAGGGACAGAGAGAGAAGGAACTAGAGAGGGACAGAGAGAGAAGGAAATAGAGAGGGACAGAGAGAGACAGAGAGAGAAGGAACTAGAGAGGGACAGAGAGAGAAGGAACTAGAGAGGGACAGAGAGAGAAGGAACTAGAGAGGGACAGAGAGAGAAGGAAATAGAGAGGGACAGAGAGAGAAGGAACTAGAGAGGGACAGAGAGAGAAGGAAATAGAGAGGGACAGAGAGAGAAGGAACTAGAGAGGGACAGAGAGAGAAGGAGATAGAGAGGGACAGAGAGAGAAGGAAATAGAGAGGGACAGAGAGAGAAGGAGATAGAGAGGGACAGAGAGAGAAGGAAATAGAGAGGGACAGAGAGAGAAAGAACTAGAGAGGGACAGAGAGAGAAGGAACTAGAGAGGGACAGAGAGAAGGAGATAGAGAGGGACAGAGAGAGAAGGAAATAGAGAGGGACAGAGAGAGAAGGAAATAGACAGGGACAGAGAGAGAAGGAGATAGAGAGGGACAGAGAGAGAAGGAGATAGAGAGGGACAGAGAGAGAAGGAAATAGAGAGGGACAGAGAGAAGGAGATAGAGAGGGACAGAGAGAGAAGGAAATAGAGAGGGACAGAGAGAGAAAGAACTAGAGAGGGACAGAGAGAGAAGGAGATAGAGAGGGACAGAGAGAGAAGGAACTAGAGAGGGACAGAGAGAGAAGGAAATAGAGAGGGACAGAGAGAGAAAGAACTAGAGAGGGACAGAGAGAAAAGGAACTAGAGAGGGACAGAGAGAGAAGGAACTAGAGAGGGACAGAGAGAGAAGGAAATAGAGAGGGACAGAGAGAGAAGGAACTAGAGAGGGACAGAGAGAGAAGGAAATAGAGAGGGACAGAGAGAGAAGGAACTAGAGAGGGACAGAGAGAGAAGGAAATAGAGAGGGACAGAGAGAGAAAGAACTAGAGAGGGACAGAGAGAGAAGGAACTAGAGAGGGACAGAGAGAAGGAGATAGAGAGGGACAGAGAGAGAAGGAAATAGAGAGGGACAGAGAGAGAAGGAAATAGACAGGGACAGAGAGAGAAGGAAACAGAGAGGGACAGAGAGAGAAGGAAATAGAGAGGGACAGAGAGAGAAGGAAATAGAGAGGGACAGAGAGAGAAGGAACTAGAGAGGGACAGAGAGAGAAGGAAATAGAGAGGGACAGAGAGAGAAGGAACTAGAGAGGGACAGAGAAGGTTAGGAGTTACAAATAAGTAGTTTAGGGTTACAAATACGTTTTGGGTTAGGAGCAGGGTTAGGGTTATGAGTAATATGAGGATATTAGAAGTCACCTTGGAGTTCCATGACCTGTATATAAGCCGAAGGCCTCATGGTTTTATACAGGTCATGGAACTCTGAGGTGACTTCTAATATCCTCATAATTCACAGCAGGGGGTACTTTATTATATAAAATCAGTATATATATAATTTTATGTTAAGTAACCAGTCACTTCTTATAGCAAGGGGGCCATAATGTGCGCACTACATACCCCAGAACAACATATACTGTACAAATAACCAATAGACTACGCTTACTCACACTGAACATTCAGCTGTACCGTGGCTTCCCGGGGTCGGATGTTAAAGCCGTTGTATCGTGCCGTTTGGCACTTGTATGTCCCACTCATTTCTCGGGTCACGTTCTCCAGTCTTAATTTCCCATCATAGGTCTCCGCTATCATTTCTCCAGTGGGCAATGGTCCCTCTTTGTCCACCCGTGTCCAAAGGATGGGTGGCTTGGGCTTTCCCCGTGCGTCACACTGCAGCTCTGCTCTCGAGCCTTCCCGGACTGTAATGATGGATTGTCCCGTGGGCACTGTCAGTGTTGGGGGCACTGCAAGAGAATAGAACGGTCATTGCTTACAGGTGATTTCATCTCCACTAGGTAAGGAGTAGGGTTAGGGTTAGAGTAAGTTTAGGGTAAGGAGTAGGGTTAGGGTTAGAGTAAGTTTAGGGTAAGGAGTAGGGTTAGAGTAAGTTTAGGGTAAGGAGTAGGGTTAGGGTTAGAGTAAGTTTAGGGTAAGGAGTAGGGTTAGGGTTAGAGTAAGTTTAGGGTAAGGAGTAGGGTTAGGGTTAGAGTAAGTTTAGGGTAAGGAGTAGGGTTAGGGTTAGAGTAAGTTTAGGGTAAGGAGTAGGGTTAGAGTAAGTTTAGGGTAAGGAGTAGGGTTAGGGTTAGAGTAAGTTTAGTGTAAGGAGTAGGGTTAGGGTTAGAGTAAGTTTAGGGTAAGGAGTAGGGTTAGAGTAAGTTTAGGGTAAGGAGTAGGGTTAGGGTTAGAGTAAGTTTAGGGTAAGGAGTAGAGTTAGGGTTAGAGTAAGTTTAGGGTAAGGAGTAGGGTTAGGGTTAGAGTAAGTTTAGGGTAAGGAGTAGGGTTAGGGTTAGAGTAAGTTTAGGGTAAGGAGTAGGGTTAGGGTTAGAGTAAGTTTAGGGTAAGGAGTAGGGTTAGGGTTAGAGTAAGTTTAGGGTAAGGAGTAGGGTTAGGGTTAGAGTAAGTTTAGGGTAAGGAGTAGGGTTAGGGTTAGAGTAAGTTTAGGGTAAGGAGTAGGGTTAGGGTTAGAGTAAGTTTAGGGTAAGGAGTAGGGTTAGGGTTAGAGTAAGTTTAGGGTAAGGAGTAGGGTTAGGGTTAGAGTAAGTTTAGGGTAAGGAGTAGAGTTAGGGTTAGAGTAAGTTTAGGGTTATGAGTAGGGTAAAGGTGGCCTTAAACGCACCAATATTATTGTACAGAACAACATTTCATACGATAATTGGTGAATGTATGGTGGGAGACAAGGTGACCGATACCAGTAAATCAGACGGGGTAAGAACTCCGGTGTTTTAACCTGCATATCTGACAATTCTGCTCTT
Source organism: Xenopus tropicalis (assembly GCF_000004195.4). Taxonomy (NCBI): domain Eukaryota; kingdom Metazoa; phylum Chordata; class Amphibia; order Anura; family Pipidae; genus Xenopus; species Xenopus tropicalis. The sequence goes on along the minus strand of NC_030681.2, from coordinate 3,735,949 downwards.
AACGTTAGTAGAGTGAATGAACAATCTTTAGTACGACCAATGGTTGTGGGAAAAATAGTAATTGTAGGGTGTATAGCCAACTTTAGGGTTATGAGTAAGTTTAGGGGTAGGGTTAGTGTAAGTTAAAGATTAGCAATAGGGTTAGGGTTATAAGGTAATTTAGGGTTAGGGTTATGAGTAAGTTTATGGTAAGGAATAAGGTTAGGATTATGAGTAATTTTAGGGTTAACAGTAGGGTCACAAGTAAAATTAGAGTAAGGCATTGGGTTAGGGTTATGAGTAAGTTTACTGTTATTTGTAAGTTTAAGGTTAGGAGTAGGGTTAGAGTTATGAGTAAGTTTAGGGTTAGGAGAAAGTTTAGGGCTAGGGGTAGTGTTAAGAGTAAGTTAAAGATTAGCAGTAGGGTTAGAGTTATAAGTAAATTTAGGGTTATGATTAGGTTTATGGTAAGGAATAAGGTTAGGGTTATGAGTAAGTTTAGGGTTAGCAGTATGGTTAGGTTCACAAGTAAATTTAGAGTAAGACATAGGGTTAGGGGTATTTGTAAGTTTAGGGTTAGGAGTAGGGTTGCGGTTACAAGTAAATTTACGGTTAGGAGTAGGGTTAGGGTTATGAGTTAGTTTAGAGTTAGGAGTAGGGTTGCGGTTACAAGTAAATTTACGGTTAGGAGTAGGGTTAGGGTTATGAGTTAGTTTAGAGTTAGGAGTAGGGTTGCGGTTACAAGTAAATTTACAGTTAGGAGTAGGGTTAGGGTTATGAGTTAGTTTAGAGTTAGGAGTAGGGTTGCGGTTACAAGTAAATTTACGGTTAGGAGTAGGGTTAGGGTTATGAGTTAGTTTAGAGTTAGGAGTAGGGTTGCGGTTACAAGTAAATTTACAGTTAGGAGTAGGGTTAGGGTTATGAGTTAGTTTAGAGTTAGGAGTAGGGTTAAGGTTACAAGTAAATTTACAGTTAGGAGTAGGGTTAGGTGTCACACAACGTATGACGTATGAGCCGCTAGCACAATCAGGGAAATACCACACGTGCCACAGGGGTTGTTTCACAGGGGTTTATTACAACCAAACGTAGATAAACAGGGAAAGGGCAATACGCATGGAAGGTCCACAAGTCCCAATCACATCAATCCTCCTACAGGGAGTCTTCAGGGCAACCCCCCTCTGCACAGTCTCCAGGGAACAAAGGCAGGGTCTCCCAGCCCAACCCCCAATACACAAAGGTGTCCCACCCAGACAGTCACAATTACCTGGGTAGCCTCCCCAGGCAGTTCCAATGGGAATAAACACAGTTCCTTTTTGGGTAGTTCCACAGAAACACACTACCTTGGTTCCAGGGCAAACAGTCCTTCCGCAGGGGTTAGGGTAATCCAGTTGGAGGGAATCTTCCTGCCTGAGCTAGGGTGGATCCCAAGGAACCGCAGGGGAGGGTGTCCTGCCGTAGCGAGGTTACACCCAGATGAACAAAAAGCTCCTTCTCCACCCACAACCTCTGGGTTTTCTACCCTGCTGCTGGTACCTCCCCTCTTTTCCACACCCCCTAGGATTGATTGGTTAGGAGGCTGACCCTGCTTCTGCTTAACCCAACTCTAGCAGCTCCAATTGGCAGGGTCCCCTGCAGCATCATTAGGGGAGGGGTTTAACCTAGGAGGGACTTGCCCAGCTCCTCTGGAGGGGACTTCTGGGAGCTTCTTTGTTTAAAACCCTTTCGGCGGGAAAACAGAACAATGGGCTGCCACCATCTTGGCTAGATCATGCACTGGCTAAACATGGGGCCAGTATAAGGGTTTTTTTGGTCACATTAGGGTTATGAGTTAGCTTAGGGTTAGGAGTAGGGTTAGGGTTATGAGTAAGTTTAGGGTTAGGAGTAGGGTTAGGCTTAGAAGTAGGGTAAGGGTTAAGTAGGGACATTCATTAAAAACAAAAGATGACTTGAAAGCCAACACCACAGACACAGTGAGGAACGCCGGCATGAGAATAATCCCAACATAATGAAATCTGAATCTCACTGAAACATCTGTTGTACTGACTGGTAATAGGGTAACGGTTCCTGCCCAAAAACCAATAGGAAGAAGGTGCCATTCCAAATGGAAATGAAAAGGAAGACACTTGTTGCCAAATGTAACTGGGGAAAGGGAAACATACAGGTATAACCAGAAGGGTAATAGGGAATGTGCCTGGCTGTGATGGAAGTTGCCCCTACTGCTGTGCGGGTGTAAATACAAGGGGGTTATTAGATTAATAATAATACGCGTGGGACTTGCCATTGGAGTCAATAGAAAACAACCTTCTGAGATGTTCAGGCTGAGGAGGTTCCCCAAATAGAGGCCTACACAGTTGTAAGTTCTCCAGTGGAAAGTCCTCTATTAATTTATCCAAATGTGTCCTCCACCCCTTAACCTTCTATCACAAATCAAATAAATACCTCCGCCCCCACCCTTTGCACCAATCACCCCCAGGGAACCCAGTCTGCTGCTGAAACACAAGGTGGCATGGCTGGTTCCTTCGTCTACTTAGTTGGTCAATATTATGTGTGATGTTATTATATTTGTAGGTGCATAATCGGTGGGCCTAGGGGTAGAGAGGGTCCACAGCGAGGGGGACGTTTTTCATTGCAGCACACAGATGGGCACCTACAATGATTTTGTGGTGGAACTTCTTATAGCACTGAATATTCCAGTTATATTTGGCAACTGTTTTGTTTATACACAGCTCACAGAGGCACTGCCTGTTGTTTTATGGACTATAATTTGTACCTACTCGGTGTTAATTGCTCGGATGAAAATTAATTGGGCATTTTAATGGCACAGGAAGAGACATTTTTAAACAGAGCCGCGATGAGGCGGCTTTTGTACGTAAGCCTACCATACGAGCCAACTGTAACTCACTGCTAACAACGCAGGGTGCCGAGCAACACTAAGCCCTAATGGCACCTGTTGGGAAAAATATTTGAATTGCAAATGGGGGGAAATAGCTAAAAATTACATGTTTTCAGTACCCCCAGGGCATAAACGCTATTCAAAAAGAACTCATCACGTAAGTTGGATGTCATTTCCCAGGACATTTTATCTACGTCCCAACCTGACTATGAAGATTTTCATTCATCCAGGTCATGATATATCTAGTATAAGTAAATCTAGAGCAACTACTCATCTGAGCAGCTTCTAGGTCATGATATATCTAGTACAAGTAAATCTAGAGCAACTAGACTTGCTAAGTAATCATCGAAGACGTTTGCTACTCATCCGAGCAGCTTCTAGGTCATGATATATCTAGTACAAGTAAATCTAGAGCAACTAGACTTGCTAAGTAATCATCGAAGACGTTTCGCTACTCATCCGAGCAGCTTCTAGGTCATGATATATCTAGTACAAGTAAATCTAGAGCAACTGGGCTTGCTAAGTAATCATTGAAGACGTTTCGCTACTCATCCGAGCAGCTTCTAGGTCATGATATATCTAGTATAAGTAAATCTAGAGCAACTAGACTTGCTAAGTAATCATCGAAGACGTTTCGCTACTCATCCGAGCAGCTTCTAGGTCATGATATATCTAGTATAAGTAAATCTAGAGCAACTGGGCTTGCTAAGTAATCATTGAAGACGTTTCGCTACTCATCCGAGCAGCTTCTAGGTCATGATATATCTAGTATAAGTAAATCTAGAGCAACTAGACTTGCTAAGTAATCATCGAAGACGTTTCGCTACTCATCCGAGCAGCTTCTAGGTCATGATATATCTAGTATAAGTAAATCTAGAGCAACTGGGCTTGCTAAGTAATCATTGAAGACGTTTCGCTACTCATCCGAGCAGCTTCTAGGTCATGATATATCTAGTATGAGTAAATCTAGAGCAACTGGGCTTGCTAAGTAATCATTGAAGACGTTTCTCTACTCATCCGAGCAGCTTCTAGGTCATGATATATCTAGTATGAGTAAATCTAGAGCAACTGGGCTTGCTAAGTAATCATCGAAGACGTTTCACTACTCATCCGAGCAGCTTCTAGGTCATGATATATCTAGTATAAGTAAATCTAGAGCAACTGGGCTTGCTAGGTAATCATTGAAGACGTTTCGCTACTCATCCGAGCAGCCTCTAGGTCATGATATATCTAGTATAAGTAAATCTAGAGAAACTGTGCTTGCTAAGTAATCATTGAAGACGTTTCGCAACTCATCCGAGCAGCTTCTAGGTCATGATATATCTAGTATGAGTAAATCTAGAGCAACTGGGCTTGCTAAGTAATCATTGAAGACGTTTCGCTACTCATCCGAGCAGCTTCTAGGTCATGATATAACTAGTATGAGTAAATCTAGAGCAACCCTGGGGCCCCACACAGAGTGATACCCTTCCAGTAAAGATTGCCTCACCTGTTTCAGCAGATATATTGACCTCAATGCTGAGTTCTGGGGTTGGTGTTCCTGGAAATGAGGCCACGCACATGTAGGTGCCATAGTCACTGAACCGCAAGTCAAAGAAATCCAGGCTACTGGTGTCCGGAGGAAGATCTGGGTCATTTCTACTGATCTCCAGTCGCCGTCTAGAGTGCACTACCGTCCGTTGGTTCTTGAACCAAGAGTACACAACTTTCTCCTGTGGAACGGCGTCTACGTGGCACGAGAGCTTCAGATCCCGACCCAACTGGATGTTCTCGCTCTCCTTGTTGACATCGGGAGTGATTTGAAATGTGGCATTTTTCATGGCTGTTCCAAAGCAAAGAATACGTGGAATTTAGTGACATTGATACATTTGTGACTCTTCATGGATCTTCACTAATGAACTTGATCAAAAAAATAGTTCTATAATAGCAGTTTTTTAGTCATGTATTAGGGCACAGGTTCTTGAACTGTAGGGCTGACCGTAATGATAACATAGAACCAAGCCTGAAATGTGTGATTTAGTCAAAAGGAAGGACGTCAATAATAAAAACATATAAATAGATATCAATTTTCTGAAATTTCTTCTAGTGAAAACTGGTTAGAGAAGGGTTACACCAAATAACTATCACCAGAAATATCTTTATACGGGTATCGGACCCTTTATCCAGAAAACTCCGAATTACGGAAAGCCCATCTCCCATAGACTCCATTTTAATCAAATAATTCAGAATTTTAAAACTGATTTCCTTTTTCTCTGTAATAATAAAACAGTACCTGTACTTGATCCCAACTAAGATATAATTACCCCTTATTGGAGCAGAACAGCCCTATTGGGTTTATTTAATGGTTAAATGATTCCCTTTTCTCTGTAATAATAAAACAGTACCTGTACTTGATCCCAACTAAGATATAATTACCCCTTATTGGAGCAGAACAGCCCTATTGGGTTTATTTAATGGTTAAATGATTCCCTTTTCTCTGTAATAATAAAACAGTACCTGTACTTGATCCCAACTAAGATATAATTACCCCTTATTGGGGCAGAACAGCCCTATTGGGTTTATTTAATGGTTAAATGATTCCCTTTTCTCTGTAATAATAAAACAGTACCTGTACTTGATCCCAACTAAGATATAATTACCCCTTATTGGGGGCAGAACAGCCCTATTGGGTTTATTTCATGGTTAAATGATTCCCTTTTCTCTGTAATAATAAAACAGTACCTGTACTTGATCCCAACTAAGATATAATTACCCCTTATTGGGTGCAGAACAGCCCTATTGGGTTTATTTCATGGTTAAATGATTCCCTTTTCTCTGTAATAATAAAACAGTACCTGTACTTGATCCCAACTAAGATATAATTACCCCTTATTGGGGCAGAACAGCCCTATTGGGTTTATTTAATGGTTAAATGATTCCCTTTTCTCTGTAATAATAAAACAGTACCTGTACTTGATCCCAACTAAGCTATAATTACCCCTTATTGGGGCAGAACAGCCCTATTGGGTTTATTTAATGGTTAAATGATTCCCTTTTCTCTGTAATAATAAAACAGTACCTGTACTTGATCCCAACTAAGATATAATTACCCCTTATTGGGGCAGAACAGCCATATTGGGTTTATTTAATGGTTAAATGATTCCCTTTTCTCTGTAATAATAAAACAGTACCTGTACTTGATCCCAACTAAGATATAATTACCCCTTATTGGGGCAGAACAGCCCTATTGGGTTTATTTAATGGTTAAATGATTCCCTTTTCTCTGTAATAATAAAACAGTACCTGTACTTGATCCCAACTAAGATATAATTACCCCTTATTGGGGGCAGAACAGCCTAGAGCTGGGCGGTATGACCAAAAATTTATATCACGGTATTTTTCAAAATTTTATCGGTATCACGGTATTTGACGGTATTTTTTTTTCCCCATGCATGATTAGGTGACCACCCCAAACACCCCCCCCAACCCCAAACACCCCCCCATCCGCACTCCCCACCCCAAACACCCCCCCATCCCCTTCACATAAATATAAATGACTTGCCAGGCAGCCGCAGGCACCCCCGACAGCTCACATTGGTATGCGTCCTAGCGACGGCGCTTTTGTAGAGCCTCCTGGCAATTTTTCTTACTATTTCCGGGTTGCGCACGTAACGTCAGCACGCACAACCCGGAAATAGTATGAAAAATTGCCAGGAGGCGCGCACACCGGTATGCCGGTAAGTTAAAAATTTATATAATTTTTTTTTAAAAAAACGGTGTTCGGTTTATACCGGTATACCGCCCAGCACTAGAACAGTCCTATTGGGTTTAATTAATGTTTTATTGATTTTTTAGTAGACTTAAGGTATGGAGATCTGAATTACGGAAAGACCCCTTATCCAGAATACCCTTGGTCCCGAGCATTCTGGATAATGGGTCCTATACCTGTATTACAAACGATAATAGACTAGGTGTAGGGAATGTAAGTTGATATTCCCTAAATGCATATGCCCTGTTGGACAGATGTTCTCTTATTGGGGGTGTCATGGGAAAAGGCAAGGGGAACCCATAATTCTGTCTCTTTAGCCTGCAGAGTAGGATGTACAGTAGGGGGGAGCCTGAGAGCAAATCACAAGTAATGGTGCCCTTCCTGGAGAGCAGCAGTAGATACCCCCATTTTTTAAGACTTATAGGTAGGTGCGACTGTTGAGGAATAGTAACTACACTAAATGGACTCTGGGCATTTACTTGCCCCTTAACCTCTTACCTGCTTGTTATGTGCTCAATTAGCCAACTAGAGTCAATTACAGCAATTGGAAGGTTTACTGGCCTGATAAGGGACATACATCTCACTAAGAGGTTGACTGTCTTCTTCGCAGGATTCCCCACGTTGTTGGTGGCCGTACAGTTGTAGTAACCGGAATTCTCAGGACGAACGTTCCATATGGTGAGGTTCCCCCCCTTGGAGGGCACGACGTTTTGGTTGTGTGACCAGACGACCTTAGGGGGTGGATCTCCTCCCGTGAGCAAGCACTGAATGGTCACATTATCTCCAGGGTTCACCACCAACGTCTCGTTGACGGACAACCTGAGCGCAGGCGGAGCTGGAGGAGGAGCATAGAGAAAGGCCTTTGTTACCTCTACATCATTGTGTCAGTGGAATTAGGAACCAAAACACGATACGTTCATCACTCAACTACATTCGCCATTCATGTTATTCTTACATTGATGTATATGCAGTGCGCTATAAGCAAAGTTATGTTGATTTGTATCTTCAGCCCCTCAGCAATATTGGTGAACAAAATATAGAATCAGATCTCAGCTCCATACACTGTTTGACACTCCATGCCACCCCCAGCAACTTGGTTAAGGTGGCCATACACCCTACGATAACAAACTTTCCCAAGATCATTGGTCATAGGAAAGTTTGTTCATCCACTAACGTTAAGAGCTGAATGGTCAGATACACAGGTAAAAACAAAGGAATTCTTACCCCTATCTGATCATTCAGCATTAATGTTATGATGGTTGGGGACGTTCAAAGACGCCCAATGAAAATTTTCAGTCCTGTCTAATTGATGAGATGACCAATATCCAAGACTTTTACCAATATTGGTCGCCTTGTCTCCCTCCATACACACTGATTATTATTTTATACAATAATATTGGTGCATGTATGGCCACCTTTAGAAGGTGATTTAGGTGTTGGGGTTCAAAGCACAAGGAGAATTCTTGAATAAGGTTTAAGGTGGCCATACACCTTCAGATCCGCTCACTTGGCGATGTAGCCAAGCGAGCAGATCTTCTCCTGATATCCCCCCGGGCGATATCGGGCGAATCCAGGCTAATTCTGTGCCAAACGATTGAACTAGAGTGACGGGTATAAGCGAAGTCGGATCGGGGACCACATCAACGAGCCGATGCAATCCCCGATCCGACTAAATTTTTTAACCTGCCCAATCGATAGCTGCCCGATTTCAGGCCAGATATTGGTCTGGCAGGCCCATCACCCTACACGGGCCAATTAGCTTGGTCTAAGGGACCCATATCAGCAGCTAGAATCGGCCCGTGTATGGCCACCTTCAGTCTACTACTATTTCAGCCTGTACAGCAGTAACTCTCTCTCAACAAGAAGGATAGAGAATGTAAATGTTTGTATGAAGACGTAAGGACGTGTGCGTCAAAATAATGTTGGGGAAAGTCATGAATGAATGAGCAACAGATAAACGAATGAATGAAACAATCCTAGGTCCATAACCCAGAAGATCTTTCTTTCACTTGGTCATTATGCCTCTAAGATTAGGGGAAAGAGAGCTGCAGTTCACTACAACCAGTAGGAGTAATTCCAAAAACTGACTCTCCAATCCCTGGGCAGACTCAAAGCCAAATAATTGGTCTCTGCTTAGATCTATTCTATCATTGGTCAAGACTTTCTTCACTATGTCACTACGTAATTCAATAGCAGCCATTTTTTTTGGGGGGGGGGGGGATATAAACAAGATTATTACAGATACATAGTTTTAGCTTATTCTTTAGAAATAATGCCCAGACAGTAGTGATGAGCGAATCTGTCCCGTTTCATTTCGCCATAAAATTTGCGAAATGGCAAGAAAATTCAGGAAAGGCGAAAAATTCGCGAAACGCATTTGTCGTGCAATTTTTTTTGTCACCCCCGAAGTTTCACAAAACAATGGCAAAATGCAAAAATTCACTGCGAATCTATGCCTACCGAAAGAATTCGCTCATCACTACCAGACAGTAGTTCCGAGAAGTTGGCGAGCCATAGGTTCCTGCACCCCTCGGCAATACAATTATATTGACCTCTAATAAAAAGCAGTTTCCTCCTACAGCATTTCATCCATATTATGATTTTATTTTATAAGGGGAACTAAACCCTGCGGCACAGCGCGGCTCAACCAAACGTTACTCAGCTGTTGCCGGACTACAAATCCCAGAATAATGTAACATATAATGAAGGGTGAGGCATGCTGGGAGCTGTAGTCCAGCAACATCAGGGCTGTATTCTTAAAGCAATATTGCCCAATAAAACTGCATTAAAATGCAAGAAATCCCCCAATGAGAATCCCAGCTGATGTGAGTAAATCCGGCTCCCTGTTCTCTGTTCCTGCAATTGGAGTTGGGAGCAATAAGCACAGTTTCCCAGCACTGAACAAGTCTGTCCCTTTATCCCCATGTCTGATTCCTGTGCCATATAATGACGGGAAAATGCCATCATTATCTCTATATGTAAGGTACCAGCAAGGGGCCTGACACAGGGAATCAGCATTCTCATTGGTCACTTCTCTTGCACTTATAATCACATGTTGCTCAGTAGAAGGCTCATTGGGGAATTTCCTTGCATCTAGAATTACGTTTTTCTGCAACTTCTATAGCAACACTAGGGGGCGCCGTGGGGCAGCGTTATGGGTGGGTTTACATCCAATGATTAGTGATTTAATATTAGTGCTTAGTTCACTTTTTATGGAAACCAAACAAATGTTATTGTTTTCACATATTATCAGTTTCTGTTATAAAACAATGCTCTTCAGTTCGGGACTCCTGTCATCTGTTATGGCAGCTCGGCGTCGCGCTGAAGTTAATTGGAGGTTCAGCAGGTAGAAACTTTAGAGGACTATTGACAGGTTACACGGCAGATTTTAATTATCTTTGTTGCTTCCAATCATTTATTATCTCAAGTATTTCTGCTTTTAATTTAATCCCGCCATGCAAAGCAGTACAGCCAATTAACCACGACTGCCAAAGGATATAATGTCAGACTTGGAGAAGGGTTTGTGAAGGAACTCGACAGCTCGGTTTCACCTTATGGAAAAATATATTCTAATTATGATTTTAATCTACAGTTAATGAAAGATTTCACCTTGGCATTCCGAGCCATCTAAACGGTGGAATTTACAATTATATTGACAAACACCGCCGTCGCGATAACGCCGTCCGCGGCTGCGAATGCAATTAGAAAAAAATTTTAAATTTGGCTCTAATTAGGGATTTCATTTCAGTTTCTAATTGGTTTTTGTCTGAAGAACACAAGTTTTTTCTAATAAACGGCTCATAAATGGGATTTGGGGCGAAAAAGAAACGAGGCCACGAAGTTCTACAAAGTGACGGAAATACTGAGAACTATCTGATCGCTCCGCCAGTCAGTGGGGAATATCAACTGGGTATTATTCATTTCTCATATCGGAGAGTGCTAAAATGTAAATATTCATTCACTTTCTAATTGTTATAGTCCGTTATTGATATGAACTTCAATACATAATGGATTAATACATTAGAAATGAAGTTACCTCTTATTGGGGGCAGAACAGCCCTATTGGGTTTATTTAATGGTTAAATTATTCCCTTTTCTCTGTAATAATAAAACAGTACCTGTACTTGATCCCAACTAAGATATAATTACCCCTTATTGGGGGCAGAACAGCCCTATTGGGTTTATTTAATGGTTAAATGATTCCCTTTTCTCTGTAATAATAAAACAGTACCTGTACTTGATCCCAACTAAGATATAATTACCCCTTATTGGGGGCAGAACAGCCCTATTGGGTTTATTTCATGGTTAAATGATTCCCTTTTCTCTGTAATAATAAAACAGTACCTGTACTTGATCCCAACTAAGATATAATTACCCCTTATTGGGGCAGAACAGCCCTATTGGGTTTATTTCATGGTTAAATGATTCCCTTTTCTCTGTAATAATAAAACAGTACCTGTACTTGATCCCAACTAAGATATAATTACCCCTTATTGGGGCAGAACAGCCCTATTGGGTTTATTTCATGGTTAAATGATTCCCTTTTCTCTGTAATAATAAAACAGTACCTGTACTTGATCCCAACTAAGATATAATTACCCCTTTTGGGGGCAGAACAGTCCTATTGGGTTTATTTCATGGTTAAATGATTCCCTTTTCTCTGTAATAATAAAACAGTACCTGTACTTGATCCCAACTAAGATATAATTACCCCTTATTGGGGCAGAACAGCCCTATTGGGTTTATTTAATGGTTAAATGATTCCCTTTTCTCTGTAATAATAAAACAGTACCTGTACTTGATCCCAACTAAGGGTTTTCTAAAGCACGCAGGGTACTGATTGGTAGACAACTATTTTCCCCTTATACGTATTGGTATCCTAAGTCACGAATATGTTATATTGGATCTACTGTCCCAAGTCACTTTAGGCTTTGGTTGGACCCGGCGCCCCAGATCTGGCGCATCGTTGCATCTAGCGCCTCCATAATGCGTATTTGCAAACCTCCATAGAAAACAAAGCAGCCGGGACAGAACCGGCGGGTGTTTGTTTATTAAAAGAAGCATTAAACATACCCCCAGATATTGGATTGTATACAGCGCAAGAAACAATGGGGCCTATTTACATATGTCAATTCAAATCAAGGACTTTCAATCTACATTGTGACTGGTCCCTTAATGAAAGAGGCCTTTGTAGGGAATACATATAAATCTCTCATTAAGCCTCGCTCCGCTTTGGTCTTTTCACCTTTTATGCATTCAAGCGACGCAAAGGCACCAAATAAATGAGAAAGTAATGACTTCAATAGGATACATTGTTAGGAACACAGGGCTCTCCGGTGTTTTATCTCCTCGTGTTTTCCTTACGGTGCTTCCATCTCGGGAGATCGATAAAAAACCTTCTCAAGCTCCTGCCTCCATTATGCTCTCCAGAGACTTCCATTCCACATACATTATTTGCCCTTTTGGAGGTGTCTGGCCTTCCTGCCCATTGTAACATCCATTTGCTTTGCTCATTAAGAGCCACTCAAAGCTTCGTTTCATAAGGGGCACATTTATGGTATGTTCTTGGGAAGTCGAGAGTGCATCGGATATGAATGGCTTCCAGCACGGTTTTCGAGTATAAAGAGCTACGCCGGAGACCAATCTCTCAACAAACCCCCCCTCACAGCCCCTGAATATGGATGTTGGTTGGTGGAAGACAAAGAAGTAGAGAGTTGAACCATCAATAGATAGAAACAAGTCAACAGAAGTTTATCTTGGAGGGGAGATCAAGCCACCCATTAGGGTAAATTAATTTGGAAGATGAAGCAGTAGAGAGTTGAACTATCAATAGATGGAAACAAGTCACCATAAGTTTATTTTGGAGGGGAGATCAAGCCACCCATTAGGGTAAATTAATTTGGAAGATGAAGCAGTAGAGAGTTGAACTATCAATAGATGGAAACAAGTCACCATAAGTTTATTTTGGAGGGGAGATCAAGCCACCCATTAGGGTAAATTAATTTGGAAGATGAAGCAGTAGAGAGTTGAACTATCAATAGATGGAAACAAGTCACCATAAGTTTATTTTGGAGGGGAGATCAAGCCACCCATTAGGGTAAATTAATTTGGAAGATGAAGCAGTAGAGAGTTGAACTATCAATAGATGGAAACAAGTCACCATAAGTTTATTTTGGAGGGGAGATCAAGCCACCCATTAGGGTAAATTAATTTGGAAGATGAAGCAGTAGAGAGTTGAACTATCAATAGATGGAAACAAGTCACCCTAAGTTTATCTTGGAGGGGAGATCAAGCCACCCATTAGGGTAAATTAATTTGGAAGATGAAGCAGTAGAGAGTTGAACTATCAATAGATGGAAACAAGTCACCCTAAGTTTATCTTGGAGGGGAGATCAAGCCACCCATTAGAGTAAATTAATTTGGAAGATGAAGCAGTAGAAAGTTGAACCATGGACCAACCAAGATTAGCAAGAAAACCAAAACCCAATAGTGAAAAAGCCTGGACTTGGATAAGACTAAAGGAACCAAGTACTGAAAAGAGGCTGGAAAACATATGTAACTTCTAAAATAGCTTTGTTCTTCCTCTGGCAGGTTAGATGGACATAGAACCTTCTAAGAGAAGTAAGGCTTGCACAGATACATGGATAAAGGAAGATATTACATTTATAGTCTGCTCCCAAGGAGTTAGGGAAAAGGCAGAGCAGACAGAGCAGAACTACTAAAACACAGATCCCAATAATGACCCCAAATTGGGTTCAGGGTTACCCTGAACATAAAGTAAGATGGGACATGGCAGCAAGGGAATGGGCAGAATAAATGTGCCAGGAACTAATGAAATACAGAACCCAATGGAAGACAAGGGCCTAGGATCGAAGACACGGGACTTCGCTGTGCATGAAATGGGTTAGTAGCACCCAGAACCCAATAGGGGTAGAATGCCTATGAAAGGAGTTAGGGAATGGGCCGGCTGGATGGGTTGGTAGCACTAGAAATACAGAACCCAATAGGGGTAGAATGCCTATGATAGGAGTTAGGGAATGGGCTGGTTGGATGGGTTGGTAGCACTAGAAATACAGAACCCAATAGAAGTAGAATGCCTATGATAGGAGTTAGGGAATGGGCTGGTTGGATGGGTTGGTAGCACTAGAAATACAGAACCCAACCCAATAGGGGTAGAATACTTGTGAAAGACCCAGGGGTCCCCTAGGTAGGAGGTAAGATGGGACATATAATCTGATCTGAGGCAGTTAGGGAATGGGCAACCAGATGGGCACCAACCCAGGGTTCCTCTGGAAATAAGAAGGGAATGAATAGTTTGCTCTTCCTCCGTCTGGCGAGGCCACTAATCATACAGAAGCCATCATGCTCCATATTTTATTAGCATCCAAGAGACAGCAGATAAAACCCTCAGCGAGACCGCTCCCATCCCAGACTGTAAATCCTCTGGATGGTGTCCCCGCTTACTGCCTTGTCATTTGGCTGAGCTGCCTGACCTTATACAATCTAATCTGCTGGTTATAGAGACATTTATGAGTCGGCTGCTATAAAACCCTGCTGAGTGTCACTGCCACTCACAGACCCCCATAAAGGAGCGTCGGTTGGGGGGGCGCCATTCCCCTCACTTCAGCCTGAGAGCGAGAGAGCTGCAGCGTTACTACAGGATCCCAGGAGATGCCTCTTTCCTTATTTTGCTCGAGACAGATGAAAAGACAACAGAGCTCAGCATTTGGCTTCAATCAATTCTCTCGACTCCCCCGACCCCCCCAAACATCACCTTTCTCCGCAGCGTGCAAACTAAAATATCTGGAAAAACCCATGGAGAATAATGAAGTATCTTATTAACCAGCCCCTATTAAACTGTCAGCTGTACTTTGCCGCAGAGCTGAGCAGCAGAGGGAAAACAAGGCTCGTTACCTGACAGCGCTATTAGGCTGACAGCATATATATTGGCATCTACAGAGGGGCAATCAATTCCCGGGGAGCTGCTGCAGCCAGCACCGGAGATTGGACTCCGTGTAGGGGCAACAGAATGGCTACTCGGGGCAACTGGGCTACAGAAGGTGCATTATTCTGCTATAGTTCCAGGGGTACCCAGGGCACAAATAAGCACTCACCCCAAATCCCCCCCTAACTGGCCTTCAGGCTGGGCCCCCTTAGCCCATAACAAGGTTACAGATATATAGAAACATTGGGGTAACAGTCACCCTGCTATAGTTCCAGGGGTACCCAGGGCACAAATAAGCACTCACCCCAAATCCCCCCCTAACTGGCCTTCAGGCTGGGCCCCCTTAGCCCATAACAAGGTTACAGATATATAGAAACATTGGGGTAACAGTCACCCCGCTATAGTTCCAGGGGTACCCAGGGCACAAATAAGCACTCACCCCAAATCCCCCCCTAACTGGCCTTCAGGCTGGGCCCCCTTAGCCCATAACAAGGTTACAGATATATAGAAACATTGGGGTAACACCTGTGTATTTGGGGTGCTTATTTGCCGGCACAGCCGGGCAGCGGAGACGCCACTCTGACAATCGCTCATTTCTTGGCTTTTAAAAATGTATATTTTTTATTAAGAGAATGTGGGGTAATGACGCCCGAGGGCTCGGACCGGCAGCGGGAAGGCTCGGGGCCTGATGAAGCGCACCCGGTAACGCAAGGCAGACGCCTAATACCGCAATCAAATGAGCATTAGGGAACGTCGGAAGCGGCTCTGCTTTTTGGGACATTTTGAACACAAATACAATTTATTGGCGAGATTTTCAGCCGGGATATAATGTTCCTCCCATTGGCGGCTAATGCGCCGGCGAGATAGATTGCTTTCAATCTGCCCGCGTCACGTGCTCGCCGAGAGTGAATTAAACCAAACTTTCCTACTTTTAATTGAGACTTAAATGAGATACCCCAGGGCTGCGGCGCCTTCTGCATTGTCTGAAATAAAACAATTATCTGCAAGTTATTTGCTCTCCAGAAGCAGAAGCGACTCTCTGCATTCTGTATCTAAAGGGGAAATAACGGCATCTGCACAACAATACCAGGAGGGTTTCATTGTGACTCCAGTCAATACATTATTTAACTATTTGTTTTCTCTCATTTTTGGTTGCTGTGGTCCCATTTACCCTAGCAACCAGGCAGACAGGAGGATGAATAGAAGAGTGCTCTAACAGGGACGGAACTAGGGGTAGGCAGAAAAGGCACAACAGTGGGGGGGCGTTAGGCAGGTACCTCTGCCTACCCCTAGTCTGGGATTGCTCATTGCTTAGAAAGTAGCAATAACACCCCCATCAGCAACATGGCTGGAAACTGGGAAGGAGTATAAATGGAAGGCACATAAAGAACTATAAGGAATGAAGACCAATTAAAAAGAGGAGAGTTATAACATATTGAAAATTAATTTACTGCTGTAAACAAAGTCCAGTCTGATGACATCAGGTAGGGTTAGGCTTTACTATGGGGGGGTGGGGTGTGGAATGATAGGGTAGCCAACAGTGGGGAGAGGCCTTGTTATAACTGTGACCAATCACCCACCCCTGTAGGCAGTAGGTGGCCCTGTACCAGCCCAATAAATGTGTCCTGTCGGTTTCAGTTCAAGGCAAGGCTACAGTGACCTACTCTATACTGCAAGTACAGATGGGGGGATGGGAAGTTGAGGGGTTGACAGATGGGAAGTTGAGGATTGAGGGATGGGAAGTTGAGGGGTTCAGAGATGGGAAGTTGAGGGTTGAGAGACGGGAAGTTGAGGGTTGAGGGACGGGAAGTTGAGGGTCGAGGGATGGGAAGTTGAGGGTTGAGGGATGGGAAGTTGAGGGTTGAGGGATGGCAAGTTGAGGGTTGAGGGATGGGAAGTTGAGGGTTGAGGGATGGGAAGTTGAGGGTTGAGGGATGGGAAGTTGAGGGTTGGGAAGTTGAGGGTTGAGGGATGGGAAGTTGAGGGCTGAGGGACGAGGGTTGAGGGACGGGAGGTTGAGGGTTGAGGGATGGGAAGTTGAGGGTTGAGGGATGGGAAGTTGAGGGTTGAGGGATGGGAAGTTGAGGAATAGGAAGTTGAGGGTTGAGGGATGGGACGTTGAGGGATGGGAAGTTGAGGGTTGAGGGACGGGAAGTTGAGGGTTGAGGGATGGGAAGTTGAGGGTTGAGGGATGGGAAGTTGAGGGTTGAGGGATGGGAAGTTGAGGGTTGAGGGACGGGAAGTTGAGGGTTGAGGGACGGGAAGTTGAGGGTTGAGGGACGGGAAGTTGAGGGTTGAGGGACGGGAAGTTGAGGGTTGAGGGATGGGAAGTTGAGGTTTGAGGGATGGGAAGTTGAGGGTTGAGGGATGGGAAGTTGAGGGTTGAGGGACGGGAAGTTGAGGGTTGAGGGACGGGAAGTTGAGGGTTGAGGGATGGGAAGTTGAGGGTTGAGGGACGGGAAGTTGAGGGTTGAGGGACGGGAAGCTGAGAGTTGAGGGATAGGAAGTTGAGGGTTGAGGGACGGGAAGTTGAGGGTTGAGGGATGGGAATCTGAGGGTTGAGGGATGGGAAGTTGAGGGTTGAGGGACGGGAAGTTGAGGGTTGAGGGACGGGCAGTTGAGGGTTGAGGGATGGGAAGTTGAGGGTTGAGGGATGGGAAGTTGAGGGTTGAGGGACGGGAAGTTGAGGGTTGAGGGACGGGAAGTTGAGGGTTGAGGGACGGGAAGCTGAGAGTTGAGGGATAGGAAGTTGAGGGTTGAGGGATGGGAAGTTGAGGGTTGAGGGATGGGAAGCTGAGGGTTGAGGGATGGTATTGAGATGGAGATTAAGAGCAGATATAAACTTTAAAGGGGACATACTGTGTAAAAATCAAGACTGTGCCAGTGCATAATATTTCTCTAAATATAAAAGAAATTTGCTGAGTGTTTTGTGTTGATTTATTGACATTTCTGCCCCTCAAAACCCTACTAGCCCCTCCCATCTGTGCCACTTCTTGCTGCCCCCTTTCCCAGGCTGTGCAGGGGGGCCGGCGGCACTCATCCACTGCACTGTAGTATAGGAACCAATCAGCAGCTAGGCTGACCTGATAGGGAACTGAAGCCTGTCTGTGCTTGTGTGCCTGCAGGGCTGTGATTGGTTATCCCCCTCCTACTGTGATTTTGGCAGAACACGCCCACCCCTCATTTGAAACCCAGACAAGGACCTGAGAGGGTCTATAGGGAGCCCCAATAAGTGGTATTTTGTTACAGCTAATGAATTAGTTTGGCACACAGTAAAGCCGGCACCGTATATAATTCATTACATGGCTGCAGGGGTTTCTAGTTCTGCTACGTGCCTTCTCTAAGCCGCAGCTCATTATAACTTGGTGTGAATTTACAGTGATATTTACAGTTAATTGTGCAGAGTCGTTATCTGATTTTGCTGTCAGTTATACAGTGAGTTATACGGGAAACATGTACAGTATCACAGCGAGAAGTAAAAGCGCGTCATTATTTTACATTTAAATGTCATTATTTGCAGCGGGTAAAAGCCAACGTTCCCCGCGTCGCACAGAAACCGCAGCCAAAAACGCAGCAATTTCCGTAGAAAAAGAGTAAAATGGGATTGTAATAAAATGGCATTTACATCTGTGAGGACGATTTTAGGTTTATTCTTGTATTTCCTTCATTAGAATTCTGAATCATCTAAAAGCAGCGAGTGCGTCACCGTCCCTGAGTAACTCGCTCTCGTACAGCGGCGGAAATACGTGTTACTGGGCCCCACAGCCCTTATCCGGAAACCCATTATCCAGAAAGTTCCAAATTAGGGAAAGCCGTCTCCCATAGACTCCATTATAAGCAAATAATTCTAATTTTTAGAATTCCCTTTTCTCTGTAATAATAAAACAGTACCTGTACTTGATCCCAACTAAGATATAATTACCCCTTATTGGGGCAGAACAGCCCTATTGGGTTTATTTCATGGTTAAATGATTCCCTTTTCTCTGTAATAATAAAACAGTACCTGTACTTGATCCCAACTAAGATATAATTACCCCTTATTGGGGCAGAACAGCCCTATTGGGTTTATTTCATGGTTAAATGATTCCCTTTTCTCTGTAATAATAAAACAGTACCTGTACTTGATCCCAACTAAGATATAATTACCCCTTATTGGGGCAGAACAGCCCTATTGGGTTTATTTAATGGTTAAATGATTCCCTTTTCTCTGTAATAATAAAACAGTACCTGTACTTGATCCCAACTAAGATATAATTACCCCTTATTGGGGCAGAACAGTCCTATTGGGTTTATTTAATGGTTAAATGATTCCCTTTTCTCTGTAATAATAAAACAGTACCTGTACTTGATCCCAACTAAGATATAATTACCCCTTATTGGGGCAGAACAGCCCTATTGGGTTTATTTAATGGTTAAATTATTCCCTTTTCTCAGCCAGAGCTGCAGCAGGAAGCTACTGAGACCAAGCTTAAATGGCAGCTGCTATCTTAAACAAACAGAGGGAGCTTCTAGGGCTGTAACTCAGGCAGGTAAAGCTTTCTGCAGAATAAATATAGGATTCTAGCTTGTACTATTGTGGCTAATCTGCAATTACATTGATGCCTTCTTTTTTTCAGATTTTTCCAAGACAAATTGGTGGGGGGGGTTGGAGTTTTAGGAGATATCACAAATTTGGGGGGGTGTTGTTACAAGGTGTGATATTTAAGTGCATTTTTAAATGCATTTATGGATGAATTCTCAATGTAATATTTCCCTAAAAATGTCTATTGACTTCAGTAATAGATTAGATATAAAGTTTTCTGGTCTGCGCTACAAAGTTGCTACAAGTAGGTCACATGTAACACAGAGAATATTCATTTATTGGGTTTTTTTTGGGAAATTTCTGTCCAGATTTTCCCTTTCCGCTACCTCAATCCGTTGACGTTGACAGATGGCAGCGCAAATCAGATTCTCCCATGTAGGAACGGCAGAAGGTTCCTCGGAATTTGTTTCTGCAACGAGCGCAACGAGTGCATTTCGGCTGCAGATTAGAAAGCGGAGCTGTGACGGGGCCCCATGGGGATCACTGAGCTGAGAATAAGGGGGGACGGGCAATCTGGCGGCCGACTCCAACATACGCCGATCCCCTAAACAGGGACAGGGAACAAAGAACTGGGACACACGGAGGCATCAATATATATAGAAATATCACTTATATAATCAGGAGCATGGGAAGAATAAACTTCAGGAGGCCAAATGCAACCTGCGTATCTGCCATAACATCAAAAAAGTCTTGAAAACAACATTTTTTGGGGTAAAAAGTTGGCAACCCTACTCTTTATAGGTCTCTGGTGAGACCTCACCTTGGGTACAGGGGCCATTTTTGATTAATGAACTGGAGAGAGAGCTGAGTGTGCTGGGAAAGGGGATGGAGGATTTAAACTATGGGGGAGACTGTCAGGGTTGGGGTTGTTTCTCTGGGGACATGATTACTCTGTATAAGTATATAGGGGATTATAGAACCAGAGGAGGCACTGGAGGAACAGAACAATAAAGTTGGGGAATGCCCTGCCAGGGGATGTTGGGTAGGGGGTTCCTCACGGTGAGGGCAGTGAGGGGGTTGGGGAATGCCCTGCCAGGGGGTATTGGGTAGGGGGTTCCTCACGGTGAGGGCAGTGAGGGGGTTGGGGAATGCCCTGCCGGGGGATGTTGGGTAGGGGGTTCCTCACGGTGAGGGCAGTGAGGGGGTTGGGGAATGCCCTGCCGGGGGATGTTGGGTAGGGGGTTCCTCACGGTGAGGGCAGTGAGGGGGTTGGGGAATGCCCTGCCAGGGGGTATTGGGTAGGGGGTTCCTCACGGTGAGGGCAGTGAGGGGGTTGGGGAATGCCCTGCCGGGGGATGTTGGGTAGGGGGTTCCTCACGGTGAGGGCAGTGAGGGGGTTGGGGAATGCCCTGCCGGGGGATGTTGCGTAGGGGGTTCCTCACGGTGAGGGCAGTGAGGGGGTTGGGGAATGCCCTGCCCGGGGGATGTTGGGTAGGGGGTTCCTCATGGTGAGGGCAGTGAGGGGGTTGGGGAATGCCCTGCCAGGGGGTGTTGGGTAGGGGGTTCCTCACGGTGAGGGCAGTGAGGGGGTTGGGGAATGCCCTGCTCGGGGATGTTGGGTAGGGGGTTCCGCACGGTGAGGGCAGTGAGGGGGTTGGGGAACGCCCTGCCGGGGCATGTTGGGTAGGGGGTTCCTCACGGTGAGGGCAGTGAGGAGGTTGGGGAATGCCCTGCCGGGGGATGTTGGGTAGGGGGTTCCTCACGGTGAGGGCAGTGAGGGGGTTGGGGAACGCCCTGCCGGGGGATGTTGGGTAGGGGGTTCCTCACGGTGAGGGCAGTGAGGGGGTTGGGGAATGCCCTGCCGGGGGATGGTGGGTAGGGGGTTCCTCACGGTGAGGGCAGTGAGGAGGTTGGGGAATGCCCTGCCGGGGGATGTTGGGTAGGGGGTTCCTCACGGTGAGGGCAGTGAGGGGGTTGGGGAATGCCCTGCCGGGGGATGTTGGGTAGGGGGTTCCTCACGGTGAGGGCAGTGAGGGGGTTGGGGAATGCCCTGCCGGGGGATGTTGGGTAGGGGGTTCCTCACGGTGAGGGCAGTGAGGGGGTTGGGGAATGCCCTGCCGGGGGATGTTGGGTAGGGGGTTCCTCACGCTGAGGGCAGTGAGGAGGTTGGGGAATGCCCTGCCGGGGGATGTTGGGTAGGGGGTTCCTCACGCTGAGGGCAGTGAGGGGGTTGGGGAATACCCTGCCGGGGGATGTTGGGTAGGGGGTTCCTCACGCTGAGGGCAGTGAGGGGGTTGGGGAATGCCCTGCCGGGGGATGTTGGGTAGGGGGTTCCTCACGGTGAGGGCAGTGAGGAGGTTGGGGAATGCCCTGCCGGGGGATGTTGGGTAGGGGGTTCCTCACGGTGAGGGCAGTGAGGGGGTTGGGGAATGCCCTGCCGGGGGATGTTGGGTAGGGGGTTCCTCACGGTGAGGGCAGTGAGGGGGTTGGGGAATGCCCTGCCGGGGATGTTGGGTAGGGGGTTCCTCACGGTGAGGGCAGTGAGGGGGTTGGGGAATGCCCTGCCGGGGGATGTTGGGTAGGGGGTTCCTCACGGTGAGGGCAGTGAGGGGGGTTGGGGAATGCCCTGCCGGGGGTGTTGTTTCATGTGAAAGGGTTGAACTTGATGGACGGTTGTTTATTTTGAACCCAAATTAACTCTGTAACTATAAAGAGTTAAAAGCCACATAATATGTATTGGTAGCAGAGCCTGGCTGTGTCCCAGTACCCTGCCTTCCCTACGATAATGAATGGGTCTCGTCGCCCGTAGATATGATTAGGTGGGGGTGCCAGCAGCACATGCAGTCAGATTGGAGGGATAATGGATTGGGCCGATCATCTTTAATCTTTTGCATCTTTCAATTTTTACTTCCCTTCCAGACTTGGCATTAGAGGCTCGTTGGGAATATTTCCGCCGCCTTTGAAATGAAATGTAACTAGATTTTTTTTTTTAATCTGCTCTTTAGCCATAGAGAGAATGAAATGAGAATGTGTCCGGGTGTAAGAGAATCTCAGATAAGGAATACCTGCATATTGTTTAATTCTCCCCCCCTTAGTCCTGCCCCCCCAGCCGGGAGAGGAATTGCTCATTACGAGACGAGGGTTTTTGGCAGAAAATAACAGGAAGGATTTGTGCCGAGGAAATGGCTCCGACAGGTTGGGAGCCAAAGGTGCAGGTTACAATGAAACAGATAAATCAGCAATAATCCAATTAACAGTCATCGCTGGAAATGAGAGAAAAGCCGTTCCCCGGCCAAGAGCAACGGAAAGTCATTTGGGAGCTCAACGTGGAACTGAAATGACAAATCCGGGGATCAAGGAACCTCTACGTCCCCTGACCGACTGCTTATTCCTCTGCTTGGAAAGACTCGGAATCCATAAAACCCAAAAATGAAAAGACTATAATGTCCGTGTAGGACACCAGGTGCCCAGGAGAATGAGAAGAACGGCCGATGAGACAAGACCAGTAGATAGGAGATTGGGGGCACTGGCTGCAGTGTTGGGGTGCTCTAGTAAAGGTTCCATGAACAGGGAACATGGTTGGTACCTAGGGTGGAACTTATGGCTCAGAAGATACATAGTAACATACATAGTAACATATTAAGTTGGGTTGAAAAAAAGACATACGTCCATCACGTTCAACCATAATGCCTAGATGTTTGAGAAGGCTTCGCCCATGGACTCTACTGGTGGGGAGACCAAGGCAGGAGGTTCAGTTCCATTGTGTTACCTACTGACCTGAAGGAGACTGAAGATGTAATACACTGAGAGCGCAATATCCTGACACTATAGGGCATATTTACCAGAAGAAAAAATGTTCAACTTTGATGTTGGTCAAGAATGTTAATTTGCTAGAAGGGATTCCCCTGTACTAAGCACAATTCAGCAGGAACAGCCCCCTAAGTTTGCCCATAGCCTGTACAGAGAGATACCATATAGTTACATAGTTACATAGTTACATAGGGTTGAAAAAAGACCTGTGTCCATCAAGTTCAACCCATCCAAGTAAACCCAGCACACCTAACCCACACCTACCAATCTATACTCACATACATAAACTATAAATACAACCACTAGTACTAACTGTAGATATTAGTATCACAATAGCCTTGGATATTCTGATTGATCAAGAACTCATCCAGGCCCCTCTTAAAGGCATTAACAGAATCTGCCATTACCACATCACTAGGAAGGGCATTCCATAACCTCACTGCCCTCACCGTGAAAAACCACCTACGCTGCTTCAAATGGAAACTCCTTTCCTCTAATCTAAAGGGGTGACCTCTGGTGCGTTGATTGTTTTTATGGGAAAAAAGAACATCCCCCAACTGCCTATAATCCCCTCTAATGTACTTGTACAGAGTAATCATGTCCCCTCGCAAGCGCCTCTTTTCCAGAGAAAACAACCCCAACCTCGACAGTCTAACCTCATAGTTTAAATCTTCCATCCCCTTAACCAGTTTAGTTGCACGTCTCTGCACTCTCTCCAGCTCATTAATATCCTTCTTAAGGACTGGAGCCCAAAACTGCACTGCATACTCAAGGTGAGGCCTTACCAGGGACCTATAAAGGGGCAAAATTATGTTCTCATCCCTTGAGTCAATGCCCTTTTTTATACAAGACAGCACTTTATTTGCTTTAGTAGCCACAGAATGACACTGCCTGGAATTAGACAACTTGTTATCAACAAAAACCCCCAGATCCTTCTCCATTAAGGATACCCCCAACACACTACCATTCAGTAGATAGTTTGCGTTTATATTATTTCTACCAAAGTGCATAACTTTGCACTTATCAACATTGAACCTCATTTTCCAGTTTGCTGCCCAGTTATCTAATTTTGTCAAATCGCTCTGCAAAGCGGCAGCATCCTGCATGGAACTTATAGTTTTGCACAATTTAGTGTCATCAGCAAAAATAGAAACAATACTGTCTATGCCCACCTCCAGGTCATTAATAAACAAGTTAAACAGCAAAGGCCCAAGGACTGACCCCTGTGGTACTCCACTAACCACACTGGTCCAATTAGAAAATGTTCCATTTACAACCACTCTTTGTACTCTATCCTTCAGCCAGTTCTCTATCCAATTACAAATATTATGTTCTAGGCCAATATTCCTTAATTTGATCATTAACCTTCTGTGAGGTACTGTATCAAACGCTTTAGCAAAGTCCAAGTAGATGACATCAACTGCCATTCCAGCATCAAGGTTCCTGCTCACCTCCTCATAAAAGGCAACTAAATTAGTCTGGCAAGATCTGTTACGCATAAAACCATGCTGGCACAAACTAATAGTATTGTGAACTGCAATGTATTCAAGTACCCTATCCCTTATTACCCCTTCCAAAAGTTTTCCTACTACTGATGTCAGACTAACAGGCCTATAGTTTTCAGGCTGAGAACGGGATCCCTTTTTAAATAACGGCACCACATTAGCAATCCGCCAGTCTCTTGGCACCATGCCAGACCTCAATGAATCCTGAAAAATTAAGTGAAGAGGTTTGGCAATCACAGCGCTCAGCTCATTTAATACCCTGGGATGAATCCCATCCGGCCCTGGACCTTTGTTTACCTTTACATGTTCAAGTCTCTTTTGAATTTCCTCCTGAGTGACCCATGCGTCAGTAGCTAAATTACTAGAACTGGGCATATTACAAGGGAAGCCTTCATTATCTGGCTCCTCAGATGTATAGACAGATGAAAAATAAGAGTTCAAAATTTCAGCTTTTTCCCCGTTCTCATCAACCAACGTACCCCCCCGTGATAATAAAGTTCCCACCCCTTCTTGCTTCATTTTTTTACTATTCACATAATTAAAAAATAATTTTGGATTCTTTTTACTCCTAGCTGCAATATCCCTTTCCATCTCTATTTTAGCTGCCTGATAGCTTTTTTGCTGCTTTATTTGCTTCCTTGTACCTGATGAAAGCCCCAGCTGCCCCAGCTAACTTGAATGCCCTAAAAGCACGTTTTTTCTTACCAACCTCGACAATAACACTTTTATTCAGCCATAAAGGTTTTGCTTTGCGATGCCTCTCCTTGCTTACTAGGGGGATATACTGTTGCGTATACCTACAAAGCAATGTTTTAAAGATGTTCCATTTTCCTTCTGTGTCTAACCCCATGAAAAGCCTTTCCCAGTTGACACATTGCAGAGATGCCCTTATACTGGCAAAGTCTGCACGTCTAAAATTGAGTGTTTTAGTTACTCCCTTATAGCGCTGTCTCTGCAGCATTATCTCAAAGGAGACCATGTTGTGATCACTGTTCCCCAAATGCTCACCCACACAAATGTTAGAGATAAGTTCATTATTATTAGAAATCACCAGGTCCAAAATAGCGTCATTCCTAGTGGGTTCTTGAACTGCCTGAAATAAAAAGTTGTCATTTAGCATATTTACAAACCTACTAGCTTTTTCTGACTTAGCCACCCCATTACTCCAGTCAATGTCCGGATAATTAAAGTCCCCCATAACAACAACTTGACCCAGTTTTGAACTATGTTTAAAACTATGGCACATAGGGATTCCCCTGTACTAAGCACAATTCAGCAGGAACAGCCCCCTAAGTTTGCTCATAGCCTGTACAGAGAGATACCATAAAACTATGGCACATAGGGATTCCCCTGTACTAAGCACAATTCAGCAGGAACAGCCCCCTAAGTTTGCCCATAGCCTGTACAGAGAGATACCATAAAACTATGGCACATAGGGATTCCCCTGTACTAAGCACAATTCAGCAGGAACAGCCCCCTAAGTTTGCTCATAGCCTGTACAGAGAGATACCATAAAACTATGGCACATAGGGATTCCCCTGTACTAAGCACAATTCAGCAGGAACAGCCCCCTAAGTTTGCTCATAGCCTGTACAGAGAGATACCATAAAACTATGGCACATAGGGGTTCCCCTGTACTAAGCACAATTCAGCAGGAACAGCCCCCTAAGTTTGCCCATAGCCTGTACAGAGAGATACCATAAAACTATGGCACATAGGGATTCCCCTGTACTAAGCACAATTCAGCAGGAACAGCCCCCCAAGTTTGCTCATAGCCTGTACAGAGAGATACCATAAAACTATGGCACATAGTGATTCCCCTGTACTAAGCACAATTCAGCAGGAACAGCCCCCCAAGTTTGCTCATAGCAGGGTGGCCCTTATTCTATTCTAGTACTTGTGCTGTAGGGCACTGTAGGGACCTTGCGACTGTCTGGTACCTGACTAACTGACTAACTGAGTGGCCCAAGGACCCTGGGAAATAACTCCTGTACTATAAAGCAGTGACATTATGTAAAGTTCTACCTAAATTCTCCTTGGACTGAAATTGCTGCAAAACTACCTATAATTGGGTAAATAAATGCCGCTTCTTGTTTTCTTTAAATTTCCTGTAGTTTAATTACGTCGGTGCAGAAGTAGAGGTGACCGGCTGCTTTGGTTAAGGTTTTATTCCAGTACAAATCATTTTGATTAGCCAAATCCCAGCGACGGTGCCGACTGAATGGGGCTAATTTGCTCACCTCCAACTAAAGGGCACAAACTCATAACAAGGCAGGATTTGTGATTCTGTAACGTTCTAATTGTACGGCGCCATTCAGCCCAGTGATGGATCCCTATCCCAGCGCTCTGTGTATCCGGAGCCTCCGCGCCGCAGTAATTGGGCAACCGCCCGGCGCTCCCCGGGGAGAGATCGATAAATACAGCAAACAAGCGCGGCACACACATATAATATCAGAGGTTGTTCCCTGTTATAAGGGCTTTGCTTTTATACCTGGATAGGGGGATGTACCATGAAATGCAATTAATTTCCTATTTCAGTCATTGTATCTGCAAAGCTTTATCCGAAAAGGAATGAGCCCTATTTCAATTAAAGAATGAGCCCTATAACATGTGCATTAGAAGGAGAAGGAAAGGTAAAAACTCAGTAGCTTTATCAGAAAAGTCTATGGAAATACAGCTATTAGCACTCACAGAAAGTCCTCTATCAAAAGAAACACAAGATTTCTTGCCTTCCTTTGTGTCACATGTTCTTCTGTGTCAGACTTCCTCTCTTAGAAACATCCTTCAGGGCACGGGCACGAGTCTGCTCAGTTTGCTCCTTTCTTCCCCTACCTTCTCCCTCCATCTCAACTCTCTCCCTCTCCCATCTCCGCTGTGTAATCTGAGCTACCAGCAGCCAGAGCTGCAGCAGGAAGCTACTGAGACCGAGCTAAAATGGCAGCTGCTATCTTAAACAAACAGAGGTTGCTGCTTGGACTCTAAGTATGGTAGGTAAGTATGCAGAAGAAATATAGGGTTGTAGGTGAAACTAATGTGGCTAATCTATTGGCAGGAAAATGGCAAAATGCCTTGCCTTCTCCTTTAAATGTGAATTATTTGAATAAAATGGACTCTATGGGTAATGGCCTACCCGTAATTTGGAGCTTTCTGGATAATTGGTTTCCGGATATTGCATCCCATACCTATATATATATATATATATGGGCCCAATAACATGTGCATTATAAGGAGAAGGAAAGGTACAAACTCAGTAATCTTTATCAGAAAGGTCTATGTAAATACAGCCATAAGCACTTACAGAAACACTGCACTGAGTCCTTTATCAAAAGAAACACAGGATTTCTTGTCTTCCTTTGTGTCACATGTTCTCCTGTGTCAGACTTCCTCTCTTAGAAACATCCTCAGTTTGCTCCTCTCTCCCCCTCCCTTCTCCCTCCATCTCAACTCTCTCCCCCTCCCATCTCCGCTGTGTAATCTGAGCTACCAGCAGCCAGAGCTGCAGCAGGAAACTACTGAGACCGAGCTAAAATGGCAGCTGCTTAAACAAACAGAGGGAGCTGCTAGGGCTGTTACTCAAGTATGCAGAAGAAATATAGGGTTCAAAGTAGCACTAATGTGGCTAATCTATTGGCAGGAAAATGCCAAAATGCCTTTCCTTCTTCTTTAAATGTGAATTATTTGGATAAGATGGAATCTATGGGTAATGGCCTACGCGTAGTTTGGAGCTTTCCGGATAATGGGTTTCCAAATATTGCATCCCATACCTATATATATATATGGGGATCACAGTCATACTTGACATCTATTTAGCTTGGAATTTTCAGTCCCTGGACCAGCGCTCCCTTTTATTCAATTATACAGAAGTCCAGTGTTTCAGTCCTTGATAAAGGTCCAATTGGGGACCGAAACGTTGATAAAGGTCCCAATGAGGCCCCAAAATGTTGGACTTTCATATAATGTGAATAAAATTGTTTTCAATACAAAAGGGGGAGTGCTGGTCCAGGGACTAAATATGCCAAGCTAAATAAATAAATATATGAAAAGCAAAGACACAGGCAGTGAAATATATTATATCAAGTACATAACCCCTCTAGCAACGTTTCGGGGTGCATAACAAACACAAGGTACCCTAATGCAAGAGTTCACGCAGGAAGTATATCTACAAGCAGGATATGACATCACTATTTGTATCTTAGCAACCACCAATGTCAATTTGTTATAGCAGATATACTTCATATTGCTTGCCAGGAAAAAAAAGATGGGATAAAACCAAAAGGAAGAAATGTTCCCCAATATACAGGGCTTGTAGCCCACAGTTTACTCTGAGTTACAAAATCTAAAGATCAGTGTATCCAGTCATTTCTGCTAGTAGTGATGGGTAGTGATAGGCGAATCTGTTGAAAAATTAACGAAACTGCCAAAATTCGTTTAACACAATGAAGTCAATGGGTGTTTTTTTTTGCAGCAACTTTTTTTATATAATACAGTCTATGGGAATTTTTTTGTAGTGAAAACTGGTGAAAAATTCCGCTTAGCACTAAGGAGGGGCTGTACTATAGGATCCTAATTGGCAGGGTTGGACCCCCCGCCGGCCGCATCACCCGCACCCCCCTCAGGGGCCCCTACAGCGCCCCCTAACCCCCTGCAGGGGCCCCCACCACCCGCCCGACATCCTCTCCTGAGCGCGGGTAAGTGAAACGCGTCAGGGAGGACATTGGCAGCCAGGAGGAAGTGGCAACAGGGATCTGGGCCATGGGGGCCACTAGGGCCCAGGCCCACCGGGTTTGTTCCCGGTGTCCTGGCAGCCCAGTCCAACCCTGCTAATTGGTCTTGTTGGATATAAAGAGACAGGGTTGTACCATTCCTGCCAGGGGACACATACTCATGACAAGGCTCAGTGTTTTATTCACCCCTATGATGAGATGGAATATAGGATAACGGGAAAATATACCTGCTTGATAAGGGTCTTGGTTGGTCTGTGTGGTCTGCTGTATTTAGGGGAGCACTTTATGGAATAGGGGCACAGTGAGAATCAGTTGAGGTTTATGGCTCTAGAATGGCACTTATGGTCTGGGGATACACCGGCTCAATACTTTGGCACATTACGGGTTAATAAAGATTACAGTCTCTACGTGGATTTATAGGTATCACTTCAACTGTTTTCTGTATGTATGTAGTAATATATACTGTATCATATGCTGGGTATTCATGGCTCTTGTGTATTATATGTATCTATAGTGCCTGGTAAAATGATTCTGACCAGATCTCTCATTTTAGTGAATAGCAAACACTACACTTGTTCTTCTCTGTGCATTTGTTTTAATATAAATATTAGTTGATCTATGTTAGAGATAAATCGACATGGAAGTATGGAGTGCTAGCTTCATGGTGTGTGGCTTCTTTATCTACTGTAAATACACAAGGGAGACCCAAAGTTGCAAAACCCATGGAGGATCAGTTTCATGCTGCTAAATAGTGAATCTTAGTTGACCTTTAATTGGTTGTTCACCTTTTCAATGAAGACTAATTGAAAAGTTGCTTAGACTTGGCCATTCTATAACATGCAAAAAGGTGAACCCTCCCTTTAGTATCATATATATATATATATATAAATGTTATAGATGTATATAATACAGATGTTACCCACCTAACATAGAGACAGGGTCACAGTTCTCCATTGGTTTATATAATATATTCTCTGTAAAGCTGCCCATCTTTTCATTATGGTAGGTCCAGGCTTATCTTGAAACTATTGTTCAAAAGTGTCAATCATGGGTAAGGGCCACGTCTCAGGCTCTGTGATTATCTGGCCTATGGACACCAACTCCATGGACAACTGTGATCCCCTCTGGAAGCCTTTATATCTCCTTGTAACTGATCATGATGAATATAGTATGTGACTTTACAGCTAAAATATAACTAGAGGTACATAGAGGTACATGACAATAGCCCCACACACACACACACACACACATTCACCCAAAGCTCGTTATTGTCGGAGAAGGAAACAGAGGACACTGACCAGCCTCTGCATTGATCCTTAAGGGAGTCTGGATGGACCTCTTGCTTCTATACACCTGATTGGCCAGTCCTGCTCGACCCCACCAAGCTGCCCCTGAACAGAGAGAGCAAGGATAAGTTTCCGACTCCTTACTGGTGCAAATAAAGGAAGAGTGTTTCTAAAACTTGGGCCCCCGGATGCTGCCGGACCATGGTTCCCAGTGGTCACCCAAGATAAAGAAACACATCTTTACTCATGAAGAACCGGCACAGGTACCACTTGAGGTGTTGGCTTTAGAGTGAGCAGATGGACCTCAGTGTCCCAAGTGGCAAATAATAAGCACTTAATTCTGCTCCATCTGTGTCAGATGAGAAATTAGAGTGAGTTAGCGGCTGTTAAGCAGATGACGACAATGGGGAATGCGTTTTGTACACCAATATACCATACAGTACATGATGGAGGCAACTGTGTTCATATATCTGCTCCACTTGGCACAGGATTTTATTAATAACAAAAGGTTGTGTGTTGGGATTTCAAGTTTGCTCCATCTGAGGCATTTTGGCTCATAGAAATCCCCACGTCCAATCACATCACTCCATTTAAATAGATCACCACATCTTTTTTTGTTTATTTGTAATTAACCTTTGTTGCTTTGTCTGTAGGATTTGTTTTAGCCGTAGGGGCTGCCAAAACATTATGGATTCAGAGGCAGAATATACTTTATTTACAGGTACAGTTTACCCACCAAGGCCATTTTATCCCATAGCTTAGGCTAAATAATTCTATATGAGGGCACTTTAGTTAAGTATCCAGTAAATCATTATATCATCACATTATTTCTTTATCATATCATTTATTTGTATTCTGGCCATATCGGAATGATTGCAGTAAACCATACCATATCATATGACTTGCAGATAATAACCTGTGCCCTTCTATATGAATATATAGTTCCAGTCAATGTATCCAATACACTTTCTCCTCCTGAAAACCCAATAACATTAAAGCTTTTCCACTCTTCCCATCACATTGTCAGTGGGAGAAGTTTAGGCAACTCTCCACCTGTCCATGAAAGCCTCCTCAGACCCATCAAATCTTTCTTATTCATGAAAGCCTCCTCAGATCCATCAAATCTTTAGTAAAGGACATTCCAACCGGACATATGTCAGCAAATGCTTCACTAACAGTTCTTTAATACAATCAATAAACTTTTCTCTAGGGTTTTACCCGACCATTATAGCTGACCATAAATAAAACCAACTCTTCAGGATGTCTATTGTACCTTCACTAGAAGCCTCATCTGTGGGACCATCACTAAATACATCCTTCTTGATGTCTCTCTGACCAACAGTAAAAACCTAAATACAAAAATGAACATTGGAAGATAACTATCCCATAAGATTTACATCTTCTTGATTCATAGCTTTCTTCACTATCAGGAAATGCCCCTGTACCTACGAGCTTTGTGATCCCACCACTAAAAGATCCATCTAGAGATATAAAATATGCCACTGTATAAAGTTCTATCAATCCATCAGGAAATGTTCCTTTGTACAAACCACTCTCATACCCCCAGGAAATTCTCTTTTTAACAAAGCTCTGCCCATCATACCTTCACAAAGACATCCTTTGCAGAGGACTATGTTCTATGAAGAAACATTCTTATACACTAAGCTCTATTATACCATAAGGAAATGTCCCATTATATAAGCTCTGTTATAACACCAGTAACTGTCCCTTGGTACCAAGCCCTACCATACTATCAGGAAATATCCCATTATACAAGCTCTGTTGTACAGGTATCGGACCCCTTATCCGGAAACCCATTATCCAGAACATTCCAAATTACGGGAAGGTAATCTCCCATAGACTCCATTGTAATCAAATAATTCAAATTTTTAAAACTGATTCCCTTTTCTCTGTAAAAATAAAACAGTACCTGTACTTGATCCCAACTAAGATATAATTACCCCTTATTGGGGCAGAACAGTCCTATTGGGTTTATTTAATGGTTAAATGATTCCCTTTTCTCTGTAATAATAAAACAGTACCTGTACTTGATCCCAACTAAGATATAATTACCCCTTATTGGGGCAGAACAGCCCTATTGGGTTTATTTCATGGTTAAATGATTCCCTTTTCTCTGTAATAATAAAACAGTACCTGTACTTGATCCCAACTAAGATATAATTACCCCTTATTGGGGGCAGAACAGCCCTATTGGGTTTATTTCATGGTTAAAGACCCCTTATCTGGAAAACCCCAGGTCCCGAGCATTCTGGATAACGGGTCCCATACCTGTACTACCAGTAAATGCCCCTTGGTGCAGAGCCCTTTCATACCATCAGGAAGGGACCATCTATTCTGAACGCTAACATAGCATTAAACAGTCTCACATTAGTCAGCGCTCTATACAAATATAGGATATGTCTCATCCTACAGAGCTCTCTTCTACTGCCCTACTACCCTAATATGAACTCTATTATTGCATTAGAAAATGCCCCATTGCAATGGGCTCTATCATAGCTTCTAATGTTTCTTTATTCTGCAGCCCCAAAGCTGCTTCCGCAAAGATCGTTAGCTCCTCGGCAAGCCTGAACTTTATCTGTACATCACAGCCATCTCTCTGCACCATGAGGTGTAACGAAATCTGTTCCGTTTTGAGATCACTGAAGAGCCGATATCAACATCACTTACAGTGCCTCCCCCATCTGGTGCAACTGTCCGACCTAAAATGGCCATTTTTTGTATGGGATTTCCTGCTGAGAAGAACATGGGGACATGCGTGCTAAATCTATATACAGGGAAACACTATGGCACCCCCTACCCATATGTATAAATACAAATATACAGAGAGGGAATGTTCTGGGCACACAATAAGCTGTACCCCCATACTGTACTGTCTAAGGGAAACACTATGGCACCCCCTACCCATATGTATAAATACAAATATACAGAGAAGGAATGTTCTGGGCACACAATAAGCTGTACCCCCATACTGTACTGTCTAAGGGAAACACTATGGCACCCCCTACCCATATGTATAAATACAAATATACAGAGAAGGAATGTTCTGGGCACACAATAAGCTGTACCCCCATACTGTACTGTCTAAGGGAAACACTATGGCACCCCCTACCCATATGTATAAATACAAATATACAGAGAAGGAATGTTCTGGGCACACAATAAGCTGTACCCCCATACTGTACTGTCTAAGGGAAACACTATGGCACCTCCTACCCATATGTATAAATACAAATATACAGAGAAGGAATGTTCTGGGCACACAATAAGCTGTACCCCCATACTGTACTGTCTAAGGGAAACACTATGGCACCCCCTACCCATATGTATAAATACAAATATACAGAGAAGGAATGTTCTGGGCACACAATAAGTTATACCTGTATGCTATGTGCGTAAGTAATTGATTCAACCCTATATTAGCCAAATCTTATATATTCTCATTGATCTCTTATAACTTTAATTAAAACTAATGTAATTCTTGTCTACAGGTTGGATTGGCTGAGGTAGAGCTGAAATGCAGAATTCATATCGATATTAAAAAAGTATTATCAGCAAAACAAACTATGTAGAGGTAAATAAAAATTCACTCGTCACTACCCATAAGTCCTTGCGCTCAGGAATATCAACTGAAGCTGGAACAGGGGAAAGCCCTGAAGTTAAGGGTAAGTTAAGACTCCGATCTATAGAATTCACAAAAAACATCTCAACACATTGGCAACTCCCATAGAGTGAGCCATATAGTTATCAATATTAATGTAGCCAGTATGAGAGGGGGTTGCTTGATTAGTGATACAGTATGTGTTGGGGGTGCAATAAGGCTCTTGTCACCCTACTGTCATCCTACTGGCCAAGCCAAACTATCATGGCCCTAGCCCCTGCCCAACCCAAGGGACAAGCAGAATAGACCAAAAAAGCACAGGTGATGGTTTTCGAGTTAGTGGGGTAGAGAGTTGGATTTGCCGAGGATGGACAGTCTTTAAGTTCTCAGCATAGCAACCACAGAACTGTCAATGGGATATCCTAGACACCCCCCATCTTTGAAATTATATAAATGTAATATATAATTACAAGTGGACGATTCAACAAGTACAATTCCCTGTCATTTTCCCTGTTGTGTCTTAAATATAGAGTCAAACGTAAATTTTTGCACATTAGGACCAGGGAAGGAAGTGGGTGTAACAGGAAGTGGGTGTAACAGGAAGTGGGTGTAACAGGAAGTGGCGTCACTTCAACTGGACTCTTTGGGAAACGAAAGAACCTCTGGGAACTCCCACAACTCTCATCTTAAGGTGGCCATACTAGCTGCCGATACCGGTCCCTCAGCAACAAGTCGGCCTGTGTATGGGCACTACCGACGGGCCTGCCTGACCGATATCTGGCCTGAAATCGGCCAGATATCGATCGGGCAGGTTAAAAAATCGCAGGTTAAAAAATCGTTTGGCCCCAGGGCCAAACGATCGAATTAGCCTACACATTCCCCGATACCGCCCACCCGTAGGTGGGGATATCAGGTGAAGATCCGCTCGCTTGGCGACCTCGCCAAGCAAGCGAATCTTCACGTGTATTGGGACCTTTACATATTTCCCAGCTCTTTCTAGTCATATATCCAAAGGCATTTGTTTAAGGGGCCACCATGAATCCATTGAAGAATGAGAAGAATTCAGATATTTCTTGCCACATCCCTCTAGATAAAGAGTGGATTGCCTCTATAGAATTCTCAAAACCTAATTGTCTATGAAACGGTGCAGCACAGACACTTTTCTGAAGACTACCGGGTAGAATAGTCAATTGGTCAACTGTAAAAGTTCTTTTTAGTATATGAAATACAGAAATGGACTTTGGAGAAGTAAATGGAGGTGGTAGACAATGGTCAATGGCAGTAGAGTGTAGCTAATGAACAGGTACTGTATGTATCACAATGGAAGCCTGTTGATGACTTGGTTGCTCTATTACATGAGGCAGAGAGATGTCTGAAGAGATGATGTACAATAAAGTAAGCAGCATGGTTCCCTCAGTACAAAGTATAAAATGTGAACACCAGTTTAAAAGGAGAACATTATTAGGACTTTTTGGTCATTAATGATCAACATTCAAATGATATGGTGCAATCAAACATTCATTCCCATGTTGTTCAAATAAAAGGTGGACATGCTCGACATACTTGACCTGCTTTTGTTGAGGTTGACATCTGCTTTCATAAAGCTTCAGTAGGTTTTATTGAAGAAATATCTAGAGATCTTCAATCTGAAGACCTTCTGAAGCTCAATGAAAACAGGACCAAGGTGATTGGCCTTCTGGTCTTTTCAGCTTTTTAATACCTAGAGAGGCTCCTGGTCCTAAAGCAAAGTTTTGGCCTGAAGATCTACCCTACATGATAAAAACAATGGTCCTACCAACCTCAACATGGATTCTAGAAACCACCCCAAACACTGGATGCCTCTTACCTGTTCTGTTAGTGAGTTGGAAAGTGATGGATTTATCCGGTATTCCGCAAACATCCCGTACAGATACTTGACACGTGTAGTTGGCGTAGTCTTTGGGCCGCAAGTTCTTCAGCTTTAGTACTTTGGTTTCACCCTAAGGAGAAGGAACACATGGGCTTTGTTATGCTTGAACCCATAACATGGGATGGCTATAGCCAGAAGCAATGGCTGACATTAGATAATTCACTTTTGTTGACATTATTATTAGTTTGAATAGAAGAAATATTTTTGATCGAGACAAAGAGGCAATTTTTAAGTGCAGAGCAAATATCACGAAGTAAAGATATTTCACCGGGAGAGTAAATATCCAAATGTAACAAAGGCTTTGGGGGATTCCGTCAGATGATCTGGGATTATCATTGGATATTGCTACCCTAAGGCAGTCTCTTCAAGAGCTCGGGCCTTCAGAACATTATTGCACCTCATTTCTCAAGTAACGAGGATCAGAGAGTAAAGTCAATCACCAGGGATACGGACCGGTGTTCAAATTGCAAAGCTTGATCTTTTATTAAACAAGACAACTCAGGTGGATCATCTCAGACCGCTGGAAGCCATGATATGCAATATGCAATAACATCTACTACATCTAACCCCAGACATGTTGTGTATCTGGCACGCCTTCAAGCACACACGTGTCAATGGGGTTGGGAATTATTCCCAAGGGGCTAAAGAAAAGTCTATTTAAAGATGTCCTCCTGAAATCTAAAAGATCTGACTCTTAATGGTTTAGAGTTAATGAGTGAAACGATGGTGACTTTACTGGGGGGCAGTTGATGCCTTCATTGTGTCCTCTTCTATACAGGAAGAGATGCGGCCAATGAATGAGGCCTCTTCTATACAGGAAGAGATGCGGCCAATGAATGAGGCCTCTTCTATACAGGAAGAGATGCGGCCAATGAATGAGGCATGAAGTGTGATTTATGTTGCTAAGAGTGTTCATACCTGTAGCCTCGTGTGTCGTATCTACTGTATCTACCGGAGCAAATGCTTCAGGGAGAGAATTTCACAACATTCTGATAAGCCGTTATATACCGTAAGATAAACCTCCTTTCTTCTAATCTCAAGTGATGACCTTGGGTTTTTTTTTTAAATCATTTACTGCTGCATAAACCATGAGAGAGTAAACTGTATGCCCCCCCCCTTATATATTTATATATAGTGATCCTACCACCCCCTTAACTGCCCCCCCCCCCCCCCCCCCAGTGTAACCAATCCCAACTGGGCCAGCCTTTCCCCATAACTGAGCCCATTCCCTTTATCAGCTTAGTCGCTCTTCTCTGTACTTTCTCTATTTCATTACTGCCCCCCCTTATATATTTATATATAGTGACCCCCCCCCCCCTTAACTGCCCCTTCCCCAGTGTAACCAATCCCAACTGGGCCAGCCTTTCCCCATAACTGAGCCCATTCCCTTTATCAGCTTAGTCGCTCTTCCCTGTACTTTCTCTATTTCATTACTGCCCCCCCTTATATATTTATATATAGTGACCCCCCCCTTAACTGCCCCTTCCCCAGTGTAACCAATCCCAACTGGGCCAGCCTTTCCCCATAACTGAGCCCATTCCCTTTATCAGCTTAGTCGCTCTTCCCTGTACTTTCTCTATTTCATTACTGCCCCCCCTTATATATTTATATATAGTGACCCCCGCCCCCCCCTTAACTGCCCCTTCCCCAGTGTAACCAATCCCAACTGGGCCAGCCTTTCCCCATAACTGAGCCCATTCCCTTTATCAGCTTAGTCGCTCCTCCCTGTACTTTCTCTATTTCATTACTGCCCCCCCTTATATATTTATATATAGTGACCCCCCCTTAACTGCCCCCCCCCCCCCATTGTAACCAATCCCAACTGGGCCAGCCTTTCCCCATAACTGAGCCCATTCCCTTTATCAGCTTAGTCGCTCTTCCCTGTACTTTCTCTATTTCATTACTGCCCCCCCTTATATATTTATATATAGTGACCCCCCCCTTAACTGCCCCTTCCCCAGTGTAACCAATCCCAACTGGGCCAGCCTTTCCCCATAACTGAGCCCATTCCCTTTATCAGCTTAGTCGCTCTTCCCTGTACTTTCTCTATTTCATTACTGCCCCCCCTTATATATTTATATATAGTGACCCCCCCCTTAACTGCCCCTTCCCCAGTGTAACCAATCCCAACTGGGCCAGCCTTTCCCCATAACTGAGCCCATTCCCTTTATCAGCTTAGTCGCTCTTCCCTGTACTTTCTCTATTTCATTACTGCCCCCCCTTATATATTTATATATAGTGCCCCCCCCTTAACTGCCCCTTCCCCAGTGTAACCAATCCCAACTGGGCCAGCCTTTCCCCATAACTGAGCCCATTCCCTTTATCAGCTTAGTCGCTCTTCCCTGTACTTTCTCTATTTCATTACTGCCCCCCCTTATATATTTATATATAGTGACCCCCCCTTAACTGCCCCTTCCCCAGTGTAACCAATCCCAACTGGGCCAGCCTTTCCCCATAACTGAGCCCATTCCCTTTATCAGCTTAGTCGCTCTTCCCTGTACTTTCTCTATTTCATTACTGCCCCCCCTTATATATTTATATATAGTGCCCCCCCCCTTAACTGCCCCTTCCCCAGTGTAACCAATCCCAACTGGGCCAGCCTTTCCCCATAACTGAGCCCATTCCCTTTATCAGCTTAGTCGCTCTTCTCTGTACTTTCTCTATTTCATTACTGCCCCCCCTTATATATTTATATATAGTGACCCCCCCCTTAACTGCCCCTTCCCCAGTGTAACCAATCCCAACTGGGCCAGCCTTTCCCCATAACTGAGCCCATTCCCTTTATCAGCTTAGTCGCTCTTCCCTGTACTTTCTCTATTTCATTACTGCCCCCCCTTATATATTTATATATAGTGACCCCCCCTTAACTGCCCCCCCCCCAGTGTAACCAATCCCAACTGGGCCAGCCTTTCCCCATAACTGAGCCCATTCCCTTTATCAGCTTAGTCGCTCTTCCCTGTACTTTCTCTATTTCATTACTGCCCCCCCTTATATATATTTATATATAGTGATCCTACCCCCCCTTAACTGCCCCCCCCCCCAGTGTAACCAATCCCAACTGGGCCAGCCTTTCCCCATAACGGAGCCCATTCCTTTTATCAGCTTAGTCGCTCTATCCCTATAATGGCCACACAAATGCTGAGGGAGTTGGGTGGGATTGGCAGAATACGGCTGATGGGTGACTGGGTGCCGTTACCTGTTGCACCTACTAATCAGTATGGATAACAGTGGGTGCTCTTGGCATTCCCTTTGCGACTCACCTTCACCCCTGAGATACTGACACCTATATATAGACAGAGCATTAGCCTCCAACCAAGTCATAACAAATCAATTACTGACTCAGCCTCGGCCAAGGTTTTATATGTCTCTTTGATAATCAAGACATAACAAATCAATTACACAGCTGAGAGCCGCACTCACATACACTGACCTTGTAAAAAAATTGTAATTACGGCGCCAAACCCCCCCCCAAAAAAACCCACCCGCTGTATCATAAATGTAGTGTTTTTAAAGGACATATCAACCCAAAACATAACTTTACAATATAAATGGATTAACATTTTTTAGTTATTTCAAACCAATACAAATCTGTAATGTATGTATATTGCAAAGTTGTTTTGTTTTATTAGGCAAAAAAATTATTTTTTGGGTTGACTTGTCCTTTAAAGAAGAACTTAAGTCCAGAAAGAACTAAACAGTAAGTGTTTCCCTAAGTTCTCAGACACAATAACACTCATGGGGCTCTGCAGAGCATTGCCCTGGGGTAACTGTAACATGAGGGACACTTTCCAATCAGAAGTCTCCTATGCAGGGAACTCCTCCAATCAGAAGCCTTTCCCTTAACATTTAGTGCCTCCTATAGCAAAATGGGCCACTGAAACAGAAACATCCTCCTTCAATTAATTCCGAGGTTTATCTCCCCTTTAACAAGGAACAGCCATGGATTGTTCAGTTCTTAGATTGTGGAGAAAATTGTTTGACCACACCCACTTTGTAACCACTCCCATAAATACCCCATTCACTTTACCAAAACACACCCCAAAAGTGCCACTATAATAACAATAGAAAATGGAGGATCAGTATATTAACCCCAAACAAGCCAGTAAGAGTACTGCAGAAATGGCCAATGAGCACTCCATTAACCCCAGACACGCCAATAAGATTACTGCAGAAATGGCCGATGAGCACTCCATTAACCCCAGACATGCCAATAAGATTACTGCAGAAATGGCCGATGAGCACTCCATTAACCCCAGACATGCCATAAAGATCATTGCAGAAATCAATTGAAAGCACAAGTATGATACCAACACCTTTCCTAGCGCTGCCATGCTGCTTGTGTGTCTCTCTTGCTGCCTCCGTCTTTGTGGCTAAACTTCTATTTAAGGAACTGGCCGGGAAGAACTGAAGCCAAGCGGGGCAGCACGGGGCATTCAAATTACAATGTGGGACAACGGCTTTGCTCAACAAAAAGTGGGACACATGGAAGAATAACAATTCAGTTTTCCTTATATAAGAGATTCCTATAAAATCTTCATTGGCTCAGAACTGGGATTGATTAAAGGAAAACTATACCCCCAAACTATGTAGGTCTCTATACAAATATATTGCTCATATGTAAAACCCTGCTTTGTCTAAATAAACAATTTTCATATAAATATACTTTAGCAGTATGTGCCATTGGGTAATCCTAAATAGGAAACTGCCATTTTATGT
The DNA here is from genome assembly GCF_000004195.4 of Xenopus tropicalis. Taxonomy (NCBI): domain Eukaryota; kingdom Metazoa; phylum Chordata; class Amphibia; order Anura; family Pipidae; genus Xenopus; species Xenopus tropicalis. Next base: position 3,695,293 of record NC_030681.2, on the reverse strand, counting down.
ACTAAGCCCCGCCCCCTGGGATCATAGGAGTCACAGTGCACACAAACAAGCCAAGGCACACATACATGCTAGGCCCCATCAGCCAATGAATGGGCAGAGTTCTGTCTTTTGCTCCCACACTACTTCCTGTTACAGTTAGAGCTGCATCACTTCCTGTCAGCTGATCTCTGAGGGAACACACAGCCCATCACTAAATGGCGGCTCAAGGGAAAGGATATAAAAGGGCAATATTTACTGATATATATATTCCAGTTTGGGGAGATTCTTTAATAGGCCACTTAATATAATATAAACTGTCTGTTGGTTACGTATTCATTCTGGGGGTTTAGTTTCCCTTTAATAGTATTTCTGAGATGTTGGATATTGGGGGCTGATTCAATGTCTTGCTGGTAGGATTGTTCTGATCCAATCAGGGCACATCCTACATGTACTGCTGCGCGGGGGAGGCCTGACTTTATATCACGTAGGGTTGGGTGGGAGTCAGTTCAGGGAGTCATTCTGTTTAATGGGAGAAAACGACTCACTATAATTATCAGTTTAATTCTCTGCCCATCGCTGTAAAGTGACTCAGTCATCATAAAATGAACTTTGTCTCTGAAAGAAATCTCATTTGTTTTTTGTTTTTTTAAAAGAAGCTGTTCACCTTCAATGTCCAAATCTTATTAAACCACCAACCATGTTCTCAGTGTGTTAGAAAAAGTTTCTTTCAAATAGGAAAAAGTTGTAGTCTGATTGTAAGCAGCAGTCCTGCCCTGCTTTATGGCTGAGATTCTAGCTATCTGTATAACAGAGCATTCTGTCACAGTGGCACAGATCCTATCTGATCCCCCCATTGTAAGCAGCAGTCCTGCCCTGCTTTATGGCTGAGATTCTAGCTATCTGTATAACAGAGCATTCTGTCACAGTGGCACAGATCCTATCTGATCCCCCCCATTGTAAGCAGCAGTCCTGCCCTGCTTTATGGCTGAGATTCTATCTGTATAACAGAGCATTCTGTCACAGTGGCACAGATCCTATCTGATCCCCCCATTGTAAGCAGCAGTCCTGCCCTGCTTTATGGCTGAGATTCTAGCTATCTGTATAACAGAGCATTCTGTCACAGTGGCACAGATCCTATCTGATCCCCCCCATTGTAAGCAGCAGTCCTGCCCTGCTTTATGGCTGAGATTCTAGCTATCTGTATAACAGAGCATTCTGTCACAGTGGCACAGATCCTATCTGATCCCCCCATTGTAAGCAGCAGTCCTGCCCTGCTTTATGGCTGAGATTCTAGCTATCTGTATAACAGAGCATTCTGTCACAGTGGCACAGATCCTATCTGATCCCCCCCATTGTAAGCAGCAGTCCTGCCCTGCTTTATGGCTGAGATTCTAGCTATCTGTATAACAGAGCATTCTGTCACAGTGGCACAGATCCTATCTGATCCCCCCATTGTAAGCAGCAGTCCTGCCCTGCTTTATGGCTGAGATTCTAGCTATCTGTATAACAGAGCATTCTGTCACAGTGGCACAGATCCTATCTGATCCCCCCCCATTGTAAGCAGCAGTCCTGCCCTGCTTTATGGCTGAGATTCTAGCTATCTGTATAACAGAGCATTCTGTCACAGTGGCACAGATCCTATCTGATCCCCCCCATTGTAAGCAGCAGTCCTGTCCTGCTTTATGGCTGAGATTCTAGCTATCTGTATAACAGAGCATTCTGTCACAGTGGCACAGATCCTATCTGATCCCCCCATTGTAAGCAGCAGTCCTGCCCTGCTTTATGGCTGAGATTCTAGCTATCTGTATAACAGAGCATTCTGTCACAGTGGCACAGATCCTATCTGATCCCCCCATTGTAAGCAGCAGTCCTGCCCTGCTTTATGGCTGAGATTCTAGCTATCTGTATAACAGAGCATTCTGTCACAGTGGCACAGATCCTATCTGATCCCCCCCATTGTAAGCAGCAGTCCTGTCCTGCTTTATGGCTGAGATTCTAGCTATCTGTATAACAGAGCATTCTGTCACAGTGGCACAGATCCTATCTGATCCCCCATTGTAAGCAGCAGTCCTGCCCTGCTTTATGGCTGAGATTCTAGCTATCTGTATAACAGAGCATTCTGTCACAGTGGCACAGATCCTATCTGATCCCCCATTGTAAGCAGCAGTCCTGCCCTGCTTTATGGCTGAGATTCTAGCTATCTGTATAACAGAGCATTCTGTCACAGTGGCACAGATCCTATCTGATCCCCCCATTGTAAGCAGCAGTCCTGCCCTGCTTTATGGCTGAGATTCTAGCTATCTGTATAACAGAGCATTCTGTCACAGTGGCACAGATCCTATCTGATCCCCCCATTGTAAGCAGCAGTCCTGCCCTGCTTTATGGCTGAGATTCTAGCTATCTGTATAACAGAGCATTCTGTCACAGTGGCACAGATCCTATCCAACTCCCCATTGTAAGCAGCAGTCCTGCCCTGCTTTATGGCTGAGATTCTAGCTATCTGTATAACAGAGCATTCTGTCACAGTGGCACAGATCCTATCTGATCCCCCATTGTAAGCAGCAGTCCTGCCCTGCTTTATGGCTGAGATTCTAGCTATCTGTATGTAGCCCACTTATTAAACGGTTGTGGCACTACCTGCTGAATTACTCTGTTTTGGCGCTTCCAGGAGTCCTGAGCCCCGCTTACTATGGGGGAAGCAGGGACTTCTTGGATTAATGGCGTGCCTCCACCCAGGGCTCTGTTATGGGAGAACTACAACTCCCTCCCTGGGACTTGATACTTGGGTGTAGTGCTGCCTGAGACCTCACACAACCCCCAAAGGGTATCCCCTCCCTGGGGCATTCACTTACTGGTATGTAGGTGCTCCTTGAGGCAGACACGATGAACACACAGTTGTGATGAAACAGTTGGTTGTTTAATAGGCAGGACCTCTCCAGGAGTGGCAATACAAACGCAGTGCAGGGGACACTCTCCTTCTTTAAACCTTAAGAGTACCTACCCCTGTTGGGTATCTTATCGGTACTCCCGCCAGGATGATCCCTTTTAGATGTCCTCCCCGGTACTACACGCCAAGAGACCCTCTCTAAGGGCTCTCCCCGGTACTCACGCCAAGACAGACCACCTCCAGGACTCATCCCCGGTACTCACAACTAAGTACCCTCAGAGTAGTACCCCTTCTAGCGGCAGCCTAACCACCTACCTAGACTCTTGGGTCCCTACACTCCAGCTGATGTACTGCTGGGGGATTCTAATCCCTCTACCACTCCTGGAGGGGCTATTTCTGCCCATTCTACCTGTGCCCTAACTACATCTCACTCCTAGAGTGATCTGACACATGGAAACTACTAACTACTCACAGGGGAGCTCCTCTCTCTAGAGGCTCCCAAACTAAGATGGCTCCCAGCACATGGCTGTTTCCCTTATATGGGCCTATGCACCACCCTGTGGCCATAACCCGAACTGCGGGGATACTCCCCATTAACTATAGATATACCAGGCTATACCCATTGTACCTTAACCATTACCCTCCCAGGGACCTATCCTAGGGGTATCCATCCTGAGGGGCCCATTTTAGCAAACCCCTACATGTATAACAGAGCATTCTGTCACAGTGGCACAGATCCTATCTGATCCCCCCCCCATTGTAAGCAGCAGTCCTGCCCTGCTTTATGGCTGAGATTCTAGCTATCTGTATAACAGAGCATTCTGTCACAGTGGCACAGATCCTATCTGATCCCCCCATTGTAAGCAGCAGTCCTGCCCTGCTTTATGGCTGAGATTCTAGCTATCTGTATAACAGAGCATTCTGTCACAGTGGCACAGATCCTATCTGATCCCCCCATTGTAAGCAGCAGTCCTGCCCTGCTTTATGGCTGAGATTCTAGCTATCTGTATAACAGAGCATTCTGTCACAGTGGCACAGATCCTATCTGATCCCCCCCCCATTGTAAGCAGCAGTCCTGCCCTGCTTTATGGCTGAGATTCTAGCTATCTGTATAACAGAGCATTCTGTCACAGTGGCACAGATCCTATCTGATCCCCCCCATTGTAAGCAGCAGTCCTGCCCTGCTTTATGGCTGAGATTCTAGCTATCTGTATAACAGAGCATTCTGTCACAGTGGCACAGATCCTATCTGATCCCCCCATTGTAAGCAGCAGTCCTACCCTGCTTTATGGCTGAGATTCTAGCTATCTGTATAACAGAGCATTCTGTCACAGTGGCACAGATCCTATCTGATCCCCCCATTGAAAGCAGCAGTCCTGCCCTGCTTTATGGCTGAGATTCTAGCTATCTGTATAACAGAGCATTCTGTCACAGTGGCACAGATCCTATCTGATCCCCCCATTGTAAGCAGCAGTCCTGCCCTGCTTTATGGCTGAGATTCTAGCTATCTGTATAACAGGGCATTCTGTCACAGTGGCACAGATCCTATCTGATCCCCCCCATTGTAAGCAGCAGTCCTGCCCTGCTTTATGGCTGAGATTCTAGCTATCTGTATAACAGAGCATTCTGTCACAGTGGCACAGATCCTATCTGACCCCCCCCCCATTGTAAGCAGCAGTCCTGCCCTGCTTTATGGCTGAGATTCTAGCTATTCGGGATATCATCACTTTGGAAAAGAAATGGGATTTTAGGGTTACAGGATGCCTTTACTAAAGAAGCACAAAGCAATAGAATACTATGCAGCTGGGCACATACAAACACGTATTATGGCTGAGCCAATGCAGGTTAGAAGCCCAAGAGGTTGCACTTATCTAGGAAACTGACAGGTTTATGCCGGAGGAAATAAATAACTCAGAGAATTCTCTTCCTTTCTATAACCTGTCTTATCTATAAAAGGAAATCTACTCCAATAAACATTACTCCTGTATAATATTCCTATCAGGGTCCGGTAGAATTTCCGAAGTAAATGTTTGAGTAAAGCCGGGCAGATCCCTGTCTCTGGAGGATCCGCATTGTGTCTGCTCACACAGCCCCATCTTAGCGCTTAATAAATCATATTGGTTTTTATTCTGCTCTGGGCAGACGCGTCGGGCACTGACGGATATTCATGTTTTGGGCATGTGTAAATCTGTGGGAGGTTTATGAGATTCCTAGTAATGTATGATGCAGCCACATCTGCTGGAAGTATTTCTTCTCCTCTGCGTCTGCAGAGCCTTCCAACAGGGCCCCATGGGCAACTGGGGGGAGCGTGAATATTTATACCCTGTTCCCTCTCCATGTGGCTGGCACAAAGCATGGCATCTAACTCTCACCCACAACACTGGCAGCTGCATTCATGTGATAGGAATATAGATAATGATACCTGTATATAATCAGGGATATTAGACATCATAGAGAGAAGGGAAGGGACTGGGGCTGTGGGATAGCAGGTATAGTAGGGAGAGATGGTGCCTATAGTAGCAGTGGGGGGATAATAGCCTCTGGGAAGGGACTGGGGCTGTGGGATAGCAGGTATAGTAGGGAGAGATGGTGCCTATAGTAACAGTGGGGGGGATAATAGCCTCTGGGAAGGGACTGGGGCTGTGGGATAGCAGGTATAGTAGGGAGAGATGGTGCCTATAGTAGCAGTGGGGGGATAATAGCCTCTGGGAAGGGACTGGGGCTGTGGGATAGCAGGTATAGTAGGGAGAGATGGTGCCTATAGTAACAGTGGGGGATAATAGCCTCTGGGAAGGGACTGGGGCTGTGGGATAGCAGGTATAGTAGGGAGAGATGGTGCCTATAGTAACAGTGGGGATAATAGCCTCTGGGAAGGGACTGGGGCTGTGGGATAGCAGGTATAGTAGGGAGAGATGGTGCCTATAGTAGCAGTGGGGGGATAATAGCCTCTGGGAAGGGACTGGGGCTGTGGGATAGCAGGTATAGTAGGGAGAGACGGTGCCTATAGTAGCAGTGGGGGGATAATAGCCTCTGGGAAGGGACTGGGGCTGTGGGATAGCAGGTATAGTAGGGAGAGATGGTGCCTATAGTAGCAGTGGGGGGATAATAGCCTCTGGGAAGGGACTGGGGCTGTGGGATAGCAGGTATAGTAGGGAGAGATGGTGCCTATAGTAGCAGTGGGGGGATAATAGCCTCTGGGAAGGGACTGGGGCTGTGGAATAGCAGGTATAGTAGGGGGAACCTTCCAACCATATGTATAAATACAAATATGCAGAGTAGGAATGTTCTGGGCTATATGCTCTCATACTGTAGTGTTGAAGTAGTTTAAAACGAAACATCACTATGTACTTTCTATTTAGTAAACTCAATGGAAAACCCAGATATCCTATATATATGACACATTTAAATGACAAAGTACATCCCCTTTGCTGCAAGTGATGCGGGTGCAGCATTTAATCCATGTTTAACTCCAAAAGAATAAAATAAAAACAAAATCTCCGACCATTTATCTCAATTTCCTTCCCTTTCTGAAGTGACACTTGCACTAACTAGGAATCGCGGGCCGGTGGAAGTGATTTTTCATGTATGGTTTCCCAGCTGACAGTTGCCTTTGTGCGTATGGCAGTGACGCTCTGGTTTTGTACACAGTCTCAGGGCTCTGGGACGCTCGGCTGGAGAAATAAATGCCTTCTGTGCCTGGATCTGCTGCTGGAAGAACAATGTTTCTCTTCCCCTGCGGTTTGGGGCCCATTACCCTCCAGACAACACCCATTTATTTATTTCTGTTTATTAGAAGGCAACGAGGCTGGAGATCGCAGAGGCATGATAAGCAGTCTGGGTGCGTATGGGGGGGTGAGAGTGGCGCAGCGGGTGCTTAGGGAGATGGGAGTCTGCTGTTTGTAAAGTCCAAGTTCATCCAACGTCACCAGAAAACTCCTATTCCCTTACTAAAAATTATATATAGAGGTTTATTTTATCTTCAATAGAGAATAGAATTTATATAAAAAGATGCTCCCCTGCCTTAGCTTAGTGTTCCCATCTCACTCACTCAGTGGGTGCAGCCAGCCCTATCCTTACCAACTGCCTCTGCTGCACCTCTCTGATGCTCCCTGACTTGTGTATCTGAATAACCCACAGGCGGGGGGGGGGGGCGTCTCAGTTACATATTGTGGCCTTTTCGTTTGATTGTTGTGCACCTCATCCTGCATGGTAAATGACCCCTAGAAAGATAAAGTGGATGCAGTATGGAGACAGTAGGGCAAGATGGAGACAGTAGGGCAAGATGGAGACAGTAGGGCAACATGGAGACAGTAGGAGAAGAGACAGTAGGGCAAGATGGAGACAGTAGGGCACGATGGAGACAGTAGGGCAAGATGGAGACAGTAGGGCAAGATGGAGACTGTAGGACAAGATGGAGACAGTAGGACAAGATAGAGACAGTAGGGCAAGATGGAGACAGTAGGACAAGATGGAGACAGTAGGGCAAGATGGAGACGGTAGGGCAAGATGGAGGCGGTAGGGCAAGATGGAGACGGTAGGGCAAGATGAAGACAGTAGGGCAAGATGGAGATAGTAGGGCAAGATGGAGACGGTAGGGCAAGATGGAGACAGTAGGGCAAGATGGGGACAGAAGGACAAGATGGAGACAGTAGGGCAAGATGGAGACAGTAGGGCAAGATGGAGACAGTAGGGCAAGATGAAGACAGTAGGGCAAGATGGGGACAGTAGGACAAGATGGAGACAGTAGGGCAAGATTGAAATAGTAGGGCGAGATGGAGACAGTAGGGCAAGATGGAGACAGTAGGGCAAGATGGAAATAGTAGGCCAAGATGGAGACAGTAGGCCAAGATGGAGACAGTAGGGCAAGATGGAGACAGTAGGGCAAAATGGAAATAGTAGGCCAAGATGGAGACAGTAGGGCAAGATGGAGACAGTAGGGCAAGATGGAGACAGTAGGGCAAGATGGAGACAGTAGGACAAGATGGAGACAGTAGGCCAGAATGGAAACAGTAGGGCAAGATGGAGACAGTAGGGCAAGATGGAAATAGTAGGGCAAAATGGAGACAGTAGGGCAAGATGGAGACAGTAGGGTAAGATGGAGACAGTAGGACATCTTCTGGGCTAAATGTCCAGGGCACGTCAATTTGTTTTGTTGAAAATGATGTATTTATGGAGCTACAGAAGCCTGAACATGTAGTGTTGATTCTTCACAGGGAGAGTAATGAGCAGAGAGTGAACTCCAGGCCCTATGTAAGTAGTCAGGGCTGTATTTCCATGTTAAAGAACACGGTGGCCCCTTGGGATGTCAGTTAGAAGACTGAATATGCAACGTCAGTATCAATTTATCTGATTCCTTACGTGCGTGACCTCAGCTGATTCAACTCTCTGTGTGGACGACTTCAGCAGATTCAAGTCTCTATGGACTCGACCTCGGCTGATTCAAGATTCTCTCAGTACGCACGGATCCCCAATTCTCTATGCATGAGTTTAATGGATCAAACAGACTAAATCAAATAATTATATTAACATCCCCCTGGGGGGGCGGAAGTCTGTACCAGCAAGAATTGGTGACATAATAAGTTATCAAGTTCAACCTTTGAAAAGAAACAAACCTAGACCCCCCCCAGGCCATTGGAACTGCCATGGATCTAAGTTTGTTCCTAATGGAACTCTTCAAGCTCAAGAGAACAACACACGTAGATATATAGATTGTGTTTTTCTTTCATCTCAAACTCCAAGTGAAAGACCTCAGTGAACCCTCGTCTCAAGTCCACGTTTCCATTGCAACTAAGTATCCTTTCATATTTTTCTAATTGATACAAAATGCTCGTCTAGGAATCAATAATCCATGGGCCCCGAGTGACTTGGATTTGAAGTACTAATCTTAATGGTTTTTGAACTTCATGGGCGTGACTTGAGTAGATTCAAGAATCTGTGGTTATTTAGATTAAGATTTTCTTATTTTATCACAGTGATGAACTTCCACTGATTTTGGGGGGAAAAGGGGGGCTTGTGGCCCGTTCCGGATGCCTCAGCAAGGTAGGATCCCACTGTATATCCTTATCCTTCCTAAGGTGTTCATGATCTTTAATGACCTGGCAACATCCTACAGTATGGTCTTAGTAGCCTATAGTCCTTATGTTCATGGCTATTATCCAAAACTTTGGACAAACATCCTTATGGATGTGTCTTAGTGGATGTAAAGCTGGATATTTCCAAATGAAGACCGAAATGGTCCCCCAAGACATTTTTGTGGTCTCTAGAACCACAGACTTCACATTATCATTGAGATTTACTTGGTCACTGTCATTGGGTACATGGGATAGATGTCCCACTACTGGAATTCTAGGTAGTGCAGACCCCAATTGGTGGAATTGGTGGATCACAACCTGAACGTATAACCTCATCAGTGTTGGACTGGCCCACAGGGATACCAGGGATATTCCCAGTGGGCCCAGGTGTCTAGCCATTTGGCCTAACTCATGGCCATTCCCTATTTCTCTATGGAAACAAAGCAACTAAACATATAGAAGAATAGATTATAGTATGTAAAGGTAAAAAACTAGGAAAATATAGAGACTGAGTAAAAGTGAATGAAAAATAATTTGGGAGTGGGCCCAAGGCCTAAGGTTTTCTGGTGGGTCCTTGGCACCCCAGTCCAACACTGGACCTTATATCATATTAATTACAAACAACGGCAAAAAACGTCATCAATAAAACCGCATCACAGAAAATATGGCAGTAAGGGCCTACCTGTGTATACAGTGGCTCATAAATATCCACTCCGTTGTCCTGATTGTGGGAGAGAATCTCGAAACCCCGTTTCCATATGAACCGCGCCGGCGGGTTGGAACTGACCGTGCAGCGCAGGAAAACTGTTTTCTCTTGGTAGAAGCTCCCTCGCACGTCGCTAATGGTCTGATGAATGGTGAGAATGGGCTCATCTAGATCTGGAAGGTAGGTCCGCAGTGGTTGTTATATGACTGGGCATGGACATATTGGGGTGCATTGAACTGAGTTTAAGAAATGTAAATGACAGAGATATTAAGTTAAAACTGTGAAGAAACAAATCTAATGATGGGGACGTATAGCCAATATAATGATATCTGGGCACAAATAGTCAGGACTTGCAGCACTCCAGCTTTTGTTCCTCTGAGTTTTCCCAGAATGCAATACATATGGCTTCACGGTGGCTGGGAAAGTCTATTCCTCATAAGGAAAGGCGGAAAAAGAGAGGGCACAGATGATTCCCCTGGGGCACATACGTGATAGTAAAGTCTGTGAAAGTCAGATACAATGCGCAAAGCCAAAGGGCTATGATGGGACTCACAGTGTGCAGATGTGCAAGCAATGGCCCTCCAGCTGGTACAGGGTTATTGCTGTGCAAGGATGCTGGGAGTTGTAGTTCAGAGCCAACTGCCATGCTATTAACTGCCTGAACTAATGTAGGATGGTCATGTGATGCACCCCCAAGTCTTTTAAATGTAGTGTTGTCTCAGGGCCTTGGACGATGCTGTAGGAATAGTCTTTATAAGAGAGGAAAGGTTGATTATTAAAGGGTAAGTAATAGTAGTAACCCTAAACAAGCCCCTGTTTTTCTTAAATATTTGCCTTTCCCTTCTGTCTCTTCAAAGTGAAGCGTTAAATAATGTGAGGTTGCTAAGGTCAGTGAGCCCAGCAACAAGAAAGTTGTGATTTCTTTACATCACCCTGCTAGCACCTTTTTCTGTTTCTGTGATAATTATTGAATTTTATTAAATCCATAACTGCCTTGTAATGTACTCCTTCCTACACTTACACACCCCGAGTTCCATTTAACTGCCCCACACCCATGTGTCTGATTTGTTTATTGGCCATAGCTGCACCCATAGGTCCTCACCTTCTCTTTTAACCCCTTTATTTCCCTGTCAATTATCTGCCTTTTACTCTCTTACCAGTTATTCATTTTGTTCTTATTTACCTTACCTTCTCTTAAAGTTGGGGGGGAAGGGGGGGGGTCACCTTTACGTATGTTATAGAATGGCTATTTCTAAGCAACTTTTTAATTGGTCTTCATTATTTATTTGTTATAGTTTATTTATTATTTCCCTTCTTCTTCTAACTCTTTGCAGCTTTCAAATGGGGGTCACTGACCCCGGCAGCCAAAACCTATTCCTTATCTTTCTATTCAGCCCCTCCCCTATTTATATTCCTGTCTCTCATTCATACCACTCCCTGGTTACTAAGATAATTTGGGCCCTAGCAACCAAATAGCTTCTGATACACCAAACTGGAGAGCTGCTGAACAAAAAGTGAAATAACTAACTAACTACAAATAATAAAAAATGAAGACCAATTGCAAATTGTCTCAGAATATCACTCTCTACATCATACTAAACGTTAACTCAAAGGTGAACAAAGGTGGCATCCCAAGCCAACTAACAAATAGCTTTATTTGCTGTAATACAAATTATGGAAACCAATGGCTATTTCTGGCAGAACAAAAACCATAACTGAAACTAATATTTGCCCATACAACTGGGGTCAATAGTCTGTATTTGGGGCAGGGTTGGGTCTTTATCTAACCATTAATAACCATTTCAACTGTCCAATTATTATTTTATTGTGATATATAATTCAACAAAGGCTGGAGAGCTGCAATGGACACGTCATTTGGATCAATTTTATTTTTTCAAGCCAACTCTTCAGTTGGTCTTTCTCATTCAGGCCCGGGAGGGATCAGGCGAGAGAAGAGAAGGAGTTAAACCGAAACACCTGATGGGCAAAGAGTGACATAGGGAGAGAAACTGATTAATCAAATGGAGCAAACTGATCAATGGCACAGTCATCTAGTAAAATGAGCCTCGGCTCCCGAAGGAGCTCTCTTAATCTCATCACAAAATAAATAATCTTCTTTATGAAGTCAGTGCCCTTAATTCTCCCCGTCTGCCCTGAACCCTTTCAGCCTGATGAGCCGACAGCCCAACAATGCAAAGGAACATTCCCCCCAGGCTGATCCCTCGTGAGCGGCGTCGGCCGGAGACAAGATGAACCCACAGAGAACGCTGCTTGGCTGCCCGGAAACCCTTCCCATGGATCAATAGGGGCAGTGACTGGTTCTGATCCGCTTGTGGTCTGTGCGCTGCCAACTCGGAAATGAGCAAAGGCAGAACCAACCGCATTAGAACATTCAGCGGGCCAGACCGATGTGTATTGTCAGTTAGAGCTTCAAATATTCATGGGGCAAAACCAACCTGTAGCCAAGCAGGGCATTAAAGTGTTTATGAGGTTACACCAAGATATCATTGATTTCATTGGGTAAAAGCATAAACAGGAATGAGTTAATATATTATGAGAAACTGGTAAAGAAACAAGTTAACGGAGAAACTCCGTGCCAAAACGAGTCTTTGCACAATGAAGGAAAATATAACTCCGAGCCGTTTCCCACTATTCAGCCATTAAAGCTTTCTATGGGTTTCAGTTATTTGTAAAGGTAATTGCTTCTGAGACTCATAGGAGAAACAATGTCACAGGTGGAGCCGAAACAAAGGCCGAGAGGTGGAGCCGACGTCTGTTACATCGTATTACGGGATGGAACCGAACACAAAGGGGCAGACGCTGCTTCCAATAATCATTAGATTTACCCAGAGCTGCGAAGCCTCTCGGAACGTTTCATCTCAATGTATAACAAACAGTCGCTTGGAAAGTCAGTTTATTTCAATATGCACAAAAAGTGGTTTTGGATAGAGTTTCCCTTTAATATCTGACCCATTATCTAGAATCCTCGGGACCTGGGGTTTTCCAGATAAGGGGTCTTTCCGTAATTCGGACCTCCTACCTTATGTCTACACAAAAAGAAATATTTAAACAGTAATTCAAACCCAATAGGATTGTTTGGGTTTTACAGAGAAAAGGGAATCATTAAACATGAAATAAACCCAATAGGGCTGTTCTGCCCCCAATAAGGGGTAATTATATCTTAGTTGGGATCAAGTACAGGTACTGTTTTATTATTACAGAGAAAAGGGAATCATTTAACCATTAAATAAACCCAATAGGGCTGTTCTGCCCCAATAAGGGGTAATTATATCTTAGTTGGGATCAAGTACAGGTACTGTTTTATTATTACAGAGAAAAGGGAATCATTTAACCATTAAATAAACCCAATAGGGCTGTTCTGCCCCAATAAGGGGTAATTATATCTTAGTTGGGATCAAGTACAGGTACTGTTTTATTATTACAGAGAAAAGGGAATCATTTAACCATTAAATAAACCCAATAGGACTGTTCTGCCCCAATAAGGATAAATTATATCTTAGTTGGGATCTGGATAAGGGGTCCGATACCTGTATATGTTTATTTACTCATCAGCAAAATAGGAAAATAGACGGGGGCCCTAAAGTTACGAGGGGGGCAAAACCTGTAACATTCTTGGCACATTTATATACACAGTATCCTCTTTCCCATATTGTACAGTCTGTTCTCTCTTTATTTAGTACTAATTACACTTTCTACAGACATTTTCTTGCAAGGTTATTATAGTATTCATTTTTACTGCACAATAAAGAGCAATTCTTTATTAATAGCCTTTATAAATTACAGAGAAGGTTTCCGGGGGTCTATCGCGGACGCACAAATTCTGCCATAAACACTATTACATTTTTAATTTTATTTGCAAGAATAATTTGCGGGACCATTTTGGGTACAATTTGCCTCACTCGGATCCCACAACAAGCGCCTAATATGGTTTTGTTTGCAGTGATATATATCCCCTATGGGGCAGCGAATGGGCACAGTGTTGGCACTGGGGTGGATACTCGGCGCCACTCTGCGGGGAGACGTTAGGCGTCTCGTTTATAGGCAGCAGCTTTGTTACATTAAGGCAAATAAAGACGTTTGTACTAAATTTCCCAGTGCCGCGTGTTAGTCGGATACACAAATATTTCCCCAGCGCCGCAGAAATATGTGTATTTACAAATTATACCGACTGTAATAAAGCAGGGAATGTACTTAGCCAACTAAACTTTACTGTCGGCCTGTAAAATAACGAGGAGCAATAATTGCAATAAAGAGAGCGGGTTTTGTTTGGCTACAAACGGATAAAACTTCCGCACATTTATTCTGCTATTTATCCCCAAAAGGACCAGCAAACACCATTATCTGTAATATCTACACTCACATCTATGGTATCTATCAGTATGTAAGGTGAAGCAATGGGGGAGTTTACTCCTAATATTTCCAAATAAATTAAAGAGATTTTCTCCACTGTACATGTTGTAAAATACCCCAAAAGCCATCAAAGCGATGTATTTGGGGTGAGTGCTTATTTGTGCCCTGGGTACCCCTGGAACTATAGCGGGGTGACTGTTACCCCAATGTTTCTATATATCTGTAACCTTGTTATGGGCTAAGGGGGCCCAGCCTGAAGGCCAGTTAGGGGGGGATTTGGGGTGAGTGCTTATTTGTGCCCTGGGTACCCCTGGAACTATAGCGGGGTGACTGTTACCCCAATGTTTCTATATATCTGTAACCTTGTTATGGGCTAAGGGGCCCAGCCTGAAGGCCAGTTAGGGGGGGATTTGGGGTGAGTGCTTATTTGTGCCCTGGGTACCCCTGGAACTATAGCGGGGTGACTGTTACCCCAATGTTTCTATATATCTGTAACCTTGTTATGGGCTAAGGGGGCCCAGCCTGAAGGCCAGTTAGGGGGGATTTGGGGTGAGTGCTTATTTGTGCCCTGGGTACCCCTGGAACTATAGCGGGGTGACTGTTACCCCAATGTTTCTATATATCTGTAACCTTGTTATGGGCTAAGGGGGCCCAGCCTGAAGGCCAGTTAGGGGGGGATTTGGGGTGAGTGCTTATTTGTGCCCTGGGTACCCCTGGAACTATAGCAGGGTGACTGTTACCCCCAATGTTTCTATATATCTGTAACCTTGTTATGGGCTAAGGGGGCCCAGCCTGAAGGCCAGTTAGGGGGGATTTGGGGTGAGTGCTTATTTGTGCCCTGGGTACCCCTGGAAATATAGCAGGGTGACTGTTACCCCAATGTTTCTATATATCTGTAACCTTGTTATGGGCTAAGGGGGCCCAGCCTGAAGGCCAGTTAGGGGGGGATTTGGGGTGAGTGCTTATTTGTGCCCTGGGTACCCCTGGAACTATAGCGGGGTGACTGTTACCCCAATGTTTCTATATATCTGTAACCTTGTTATGGGCTAAGGGGGCCCAGCCTGAAGGCCAGTTAGGGGGGGATTTGGGGTGAGTGCTTATTTGTGCCCTGGGTACCCCTGGAACTATAGCAGGGTGACTGTTACCCCAATGTTTCTATATATCTGTAACCTTGTTATGGGCTAAGGGGGCCCAGCCTGAAGGCCAGTTAGGGGGGATATGGGGTGAGTGCTTATTTGTGCCCTGGGTACCCCTGGAACTATAGCGGGGTGACTGTTACCCAATGTTTCTATATATCTGTAACCTTGTTATGGGCTAAGGGGGCCCAGCCTGAAGGCCAGTTAGGGGGGGGATTTGGGGTGAGTGCTTATTTGTGCCCTGGGTACCCCTGGAACTATAGCGGGGTGACTGTTACCCCAATGTTTCTATATATCTGTAACCTTGTTATGGGCTAAGGGGGCCCAGCCTGAAGGCCAGTTAGGGGGGGATTTGGGGTGAGTGCTTTTTTGTGCCCTGGGTACCCCTGGAACTATAGCGGGGTGACTGTTACCCCAATGTTTCTATATATCTGTAACCTTGTTATGGGCTAAGGGGGCCCAGCCTGAAGGCCAGTTAGGGGGGGATTTGGGGTGAGTGCTTATTTGTGCCCTGGGTACCCCTGGAACTATAGCGGGGTGACTGTTACCCCAATGTTTCTATATATCTGTAACCTTGTTATGGGCTAAGGGGGCCCAGCCTGAAGGCCAGTTAGGGGGGGATTTGGGGTGAGTGCTTATTTGTGCCCTGGGTACCCCTGGAACTATAGCGGGGTGACTGTTACCCCAATGTTTCTATATATCTGTAACCTTGTTATGGGCTAAGGGGGCCCAGCCTGAAGGCCAGTTAGGGGGGGATTTGGGGTGAGTGCTTATTTGTGCCATGGGTACCCTGGAACTATAGCAGGGTGACTGTTACCCCAATGTTTCTATATATCTGTAACCTTGTTATGGGCTAAGGGGGCCCAGCCTGAAGGCCAGTTAGGGGGGGATTTGGGGTGAGTGCTTATTTGTGCCCTGGGTACCCCTGGAACTATAGCGGGGTGACTGTTACCCCAATGTTTCTATATATCTGTAACCTTGTTATGGGCTAAGGGGGCCCAGCCTGAAGGCCAGTTAGGGGGGGATTTGGGGTGAGTGCTTATTTGTGCCCTGGGTACCCCTGGAACTATAGCAGGGTGACTGTTACCCCAATGTTTCTATATATCTGCAACCTTGTTATGAGCTAAGGGGGGGCCCTGACCAAAAGCCCTGTATCTCACACATACAGACAAGCAGACAATACTTGCTGTTTCTGCGCAAGAACTGACACTTCTATTCAGCAGTTGCCTCTATGTTACACAATGCAGAGAAGAGAATGAAATTCCTTAGCTAACCCCCCCCCCCCCCCCCCGCGCCGGTCTATTGGTTCTTCCCGGCATGGATTAGATTAGCATGACCTGACCCAGCTGTCACATAACCAGGCTGACAGTGTGTAATTGCCTTATTGTTCTGTACACGGTCTCATAGCCTCCCTATTAGAGTGCCTGCGGGGGGCTCTCCCGATGGAGATGTTGGACCCGGGGGTCAGTGCCCTCCCAGCTGAGCGTGTTCTCCCTTTGTGAATAAGGGGGGGCACATCTGGCAGTTACATGAATCCAGAGCCGGAAAACCCAATGTTTGCAGAGAGAATACAAATAGAACACGGCCTGGGACACAGGGGGAAATATATTCCTTCTAATGATCTAAATGACAGCAGGTTGGTTCCAGAACATTCTAATGCTGTGCCCATATTATACAGGGAACTCTGAGTATCACTCATGTATTATAAGGGATAATGTACCCCCTACTGTAAATGATAAGGATATTAGCAGTCACTGAGGGGTTCTGTGCCCCCCATATAAAGGCACAAGGCTGCAGGCTGAGTTATACAGGGAACTCTGAGTATCACTCATGTATTATAAGGGATAATGTACCCCCTACTGTAAATGATAAGGATATTAGCAGTCACTGAGGGGTTCAGTGCCCCCCATATAAAGGCACAAGGCTGCAGGCTGAGTTATACAGGGAACTCTGAGTATCACTCATGTATTATAAGGGGTAATGTACCCCCTACTGTAAATGATAAGGATATTAGCAGTCACTGAGGGGTTCTGTGCCCATATAAAGGCACAAGGCTGCAGGCTGAGTTATACAGGGAACTCTGAGTATCACTCATGTATTATAAGGGATAATGTACCCCCTACTGTAAATGATAAGGATATTAGCAGTCACTGAGGGGTTCTGTGCCCCCCATATAAAGGCACAAGGCTGCAGGCTGAGTTATACAGGGAACTCTGAGTATCACTCATGTATTATAAGGGATAATGTACCCCCTACTGTAAATGATAAGGATATTAGTTATGAGTAATGAGTTATTTTTATAGGAAAATGTCACTTTAAATGTGTGACTTTCTCAGTTTTCTTAAAATTACATCTTGCTTCTTTGTCCCCCCCCAACTCCTCGGTACCTGGGGGTGGGTAAAACACTCACTCTGCGGGGCAATCGAAGGATCCGATGGAGATAATGGAGATCAGATCCCAGTATTGCCCCCTCCTACCCAGCATGAAGGCTGCATTCAGCGGGAAAGGCTATTAACGCCAGACATTTTTCTAGGATAATCAAAAAGTGTCAAAATACCTGTAATTTCTTTGAAAAGCCTTGCGCTGATTTCATATGGGTATGTCTGCAAAGTCACCTGTGACCCCCAACTGCAGTACTGCAGGATATACAGCACAAGAGCAGTAACCCATAGCAACCAATCAGCAGGTAGCATTTACTGGTTTTATCTTATTGGTTGCTATGGCTTACTGTTCTTGGCAAACTTAGCACCATATAGGGGTTAGTGTATAAAGGAGAGGTGGGGCTAAAAACAAGAGGGTGGGGTTTATGACAGTGGGTGGGGTTTATCACACAGACAGTGGGGTGTATCATATAAAGGGAATAATATATTACATGATGGGGATGATATAAAGAAGGAGAAAAGGTCGGATCATGACAGGGAAGGTGGGTGTTGCTCAGAGAGGGTAGTGGGGGGCAATAGGGGGGCACAGGGTTAATGCAGAGCGGTCAGAGTGGTATCTCCGACATATGGGGGTGATTACATGAGTAACTGGGCAAATCAGTCATAACCAGACAACTGTTCCTGGGGGTTAATCTCCCATTCAGCCGCACTTTTGCCCCCCACTGCGACTCCGAGGGATCAGCCATTAGCCCAGGGGCCCCCCCATAGCGAGACACACACTGAGCTCCCCCATAGGAGCTCCATGTTACCAAGTCCATGTGAAGAGTAGATGTTAGTATGACAAGGCCACCGGCCACTTCATTGACCCCAAAGTTCTAAATGTGACGCAGCACAGAAGCCTTCCTCTGTCTCATCATCATCATCATCATCAGGGATTTCAGAACTGCAGTCAGAAACAACAGTCAGAGATCTGGGAGCAAAGAGAAGCAACTATATCATCTGCCCAGGGGAGCGGGCATGGGGGGGTACTTTATTATTAGTTATGTTATTTACCAATCAAAATCCCTATCTGATCCCCCCATTGTAAGCAGCAGTCCTGCCCTGCTTTATGGCTGAGATTCTAGCTATCTGTATAACAGAGCATTCTGTCACAGTGGCACAGATCCTATCTGATCCCCCCATTGTAAGCAGCAGTCCTGCCCTGCTTTATGGCTGAGATTCTAGCTATCTGTATAACAGAGCATTCTGTCACAGTGGCACAGATCCTATCTGATCCCCCCATTGTAAGCAGCAGTCCTGCCCTGCTTTATGGCTGAGATTCTAGCTATCTGTATAACAGAGCATTCTGTCACAGTGGCACAGATCCTATCTGACCCCCCATTGTAAGCAGCAGTCCTGCCCTGCTTTATGGCTGAGATTCTAGCTATCTGTATAACAGAGCATTCTGTCACAGTGGCACAGATCCTATCCCCCCCATTGTAAACAGCAGTCCTGCCCTGCTTTATGGCTGAGATTCTAGCTATCTGTATAACAGAGCATTCTGTCACAGTGGCACAGATCCTATCTGATCCCTCATTGTAAGCAGCAGTCCTGCCCTGCTTTATGGCTGAGATTCTAGCTATCTGTATAACAGAGCATTCTGTCACAGTGGCACAGATCCTATCCCCCCCATTGTAAACAGCAGTCCTGCCCTGCTTTATGGCTGAGATTCTAGCTATCTGTATAACAGAGCATTCTGTCACAGTGGCACAGATCCTATCCCCCCCATTGTAATCAGCAGTCCTGCCCTGCTTTATGGCTGAGATTCTAGCTATCTGTATAACAGAGCATTCTGTCACAGTGGCACAGATCCTATCCCCCCCCCCCCCCCCCATTGTAAGCAGCAGTCCTGCCCTGCTTTATGGCTGAGATTCTAGCTATCTGTATAACAGAGCATTCTGTCACAGTGGCACAGATCCTATCTGATCCCCCCCATTGTAAGCAGCAGTCCTGCCCTGCTTTATGGCTGAGATTCTAGCTATCTGTATAACAGAGCATTCTGTCACAGTGGCACAGATCCTATCTGATCCCCCCATTGTAAGCAGCAGTCCTGCCCTGCTTTATGGCTGAGATTCTAGCTATCTGTATAACAGAGCATTCTGTCACAGTGGCACAGATCCTATCTGATCCCCCCATTGTAAGCAGCAGTCCTGCCCTGCTTTATGGCTGAGATTCTAGTCTTGCCCTGGGAAATTTTGGGGTGATTGTATTCTGTGAGGAATGTTAGTAATGTGCTGCTTAGTATTATATATATATATATGATGCACAAGATTTTTTCTGCCAAATGATCTCTTTGCTCCACAGTCCATGACCAGATTATGTTGTTCCTGATTGGCTGAAAGGACAAGTCACATGCACAGTAGAACTGTGGGTTGTTATTGGCTGCCTTTAAATGACTTACACTGCACATCTACTCGAATGGACTTGATGGCTGGGACCCCAACCCCATTCTCGGCTTTACAATAGTATCGACCTCCCTGCATCCTCTGGACCTTCTCAATGTACAATGTTTCGTTGTAGATGGAGGTCTCCTGGAACTTATCGGAGGCACTGCCAGCAGTTTTTGTCCATCGTACCTGCAGGGACACGAGAAACAGAGACCCCCTTAGAATATAAATGTACAGATTATACCTTACAGGACAGAGTAGTAATAATATAAGATAATGTAATCATTTGTTTTCCCCTGTACTAAGCACAATTCAGCAGGAACAGCCCCCTAAGTTTGCTCATAGCCTGTACAGAGAGATACCATAAAACTATGGCACATAGGGATTCCCCTGTACTAAGCACAATTCAGCAGGAACAGCCCCCTAAGTTTGCCCATAGCCTGTACAGAGAGATACCATAAAACTATGGCACATAGGGATACCCCTGTACTAAGCACAATTCAGCAGGAACAGCCCCCTAAGTTTGCTCATAGCCTGTACAGAGAGATACCATAAAACTATGGCACATAGGGATTCCCCTGTACTAAGCACAATTCAGCAGGAACAGCCCCCTAAGTTTGCCCATAGCCTGTACAGAGAGATACCATAAAACTATGGCACATAGGGATTCCCCTGTACTAAGCACAATTCAGCAGGAACAGCCCCCTAAGTTTGCTCATAGCCTGTACAGAGAGATACCATAAAACTATGGCACATAGGGATTCCCCTGTACTAAGCACAATTCAGCAGGAACAGCCCCCTAAGTTTGCCCATAGCCTGTACAGAGAGATACCATAAAACTATGGCACATAGGGATTCCCCTGTACTAAGCACAATTCAGCAGGAACAGCCCCCTAAGTTTGCCCATAGCCTGTACAGAGAGATACCATAAAACTATGGCACATAGGGATTCCCCTGTACTAAGCACAATTCAGCAGGAACAGCCCCCTAAGTTTGCCCATAGCCTGTACAGAGAGATACCATAAAACTATGGCACATAGGGATTCCCCTGTACTAAGCACAATTCAGCAGGAACAGCCCCCTAAGTTTGCTTATATCCTTAAACTCCCTCTTACGTAATCTCTATACTCAGCTAGTTCAGCAGGTACACGGTGTATAGTACAATATACTAATGATATGATACAAAGCAGCAGCCGGTGAGTGAGTGGGTGTATATATATATATGTGAGTATAAGCAGATATAAAGGCTCACACCCACTGCGGCTGTTCCCATTACAGGGCCCGGGTATTGCCGTATGAGTAGCGGTGACAGCTCACTACACTATTCACTAAATACACCCTCCCGCCTCTAAACTATAAAAGCACCAGCCGTACCCTGTATTTTAAAGTACATTACCTTCTCCCCACGATGAGGATTAAAGATAAAAGGAAAAAACATTCGCTGCCCCCCCCGCTGCGCAGAATAAATATTATTAAGAATAAGTGGGGGAGAGAGAGAATTATATATATGAATTACATTGCAGAACTGCACGGCCAGTTAACTGTAAAGCTACAGCCTTTGGCCAAGATAGCGAGCTCACTGGGCATGCTGGGAACTGTAGTACACCAATATTTAACTGTTATCTCGTTGCTATGGGACCTGCTTCTGGGAAACGGCAGCAGAACTTACCTGAGGTCGCGGGTGGCCCGTCACCAGGCACTGCAGAACCAAGATGTCCCCCTCCCGTATGGTATAAACGCGCTCGCTGATGTTATCTTCCTTCACCACACAGGCCTGCCCCGCGTGTATGATTTGTGCCTGAGGCGGGGCTGTAGGGGGCAAAAATTGGGTTCAGTTAATTCTTTTATAGAAATAAAAGATAAATAATATTAATTATAGAAATAAAAGATAAATAATATTAATTTATTAAGAAAACCCAATGGGATTAGCTGGGGAGGAGGAATCTAGGAACCCAATGGGATTATCTGGGGAGGAGGAATCTAGGGACCCAATGGGATTATCTGGGGAGGAGGAATCTAGGGACCCAATGGGATTAGCTGGGGAGGAGGAATCTAGGGACCCAATGGGATTAGCTGGGGAGGAGGAATCTAGGGACCCAATGGGATTAGCTGGGGAGGAGGAATCTAGGGACCCAATGGGATTAGCTGGGGAGGAGGAATCTAGGGACCCAATGGGATTAGCTGGGGAGGAGGAATCTAGGGACCCAATGGGATTAGCTGGGGAGGAGGAATCCAGGAACCCAATGGCATTAGCTGGGGAGGAGGAATCTAGAAACCCAATGGCATTAGCTGGGGAGGAGGAATCTAGGAACCCAATAGGATTAGCTGGGGAGGAGGAATCTAGGAACCCAATGGGATTAGCTGGGGAGGAGGAATCTAGGAACCCAATGGCATTAGCTGGGGAGGAGGAATCTAGAAACCCAATGGCATTAGCTGGGGAGGAGGAATCTAGGAACCCAATGGCATTAGCTGGGGAGGAGGAATCTAGAAACCCAATGGCATTAGCTGGGGAGGAGGAATCTAGGAACCCAATGGCATTAGCTGGGGAGGAGGAATCTAGGAACCCAATGGCATTAGCTGGGGAGGAGGAATCTAGGAACCCAATGGCATTAGCTGGGGAGGAGGAATCTAGGAACCCAATGGCATTAGCTGGGGAGGAGGAATCTAGGAACCCAATGACATTAGCTGGGGAGGAGGAATCTAGGAACCCAATGGCATTAGCTGGGGAGGAGGAATCTAGAAACCCAATGGCATTAGCTGGGGAGGAGGAATCTAGGAACCCAATGGCATTAGCTGGGGAGGAGGAATCTAGGAACCCAATGGCATTAGCTGGGGAGGAGGAATCTAGGAACCCAATGGCATTAGCTGGGGAGGAGGAATTTAGGAACCCAATGGCATTAGCTGGGGAGGAGGAATTTAGGAACCCAATGGCATTAGCTGGGGAGGAGGAATCTAGGAACCCAATGGCATTAGCTGGGGAGGAGGAATTTAGGAACCCAATGGCATTAGCTGGGAGGAGGAATCTAGGAACCCAATAGGATTAGCTGGGGAGGAGGAATCTAGGAACCCAATGGCATTAGCTGGGGAGGGGGAATCTAGGAACCCAATGGCATTAGCTGGGGAGGAGGAATCTAGAAACCCAATGGCATTAGCTGGGGAGGAGGAATCTAGGAACCCAATGGCATTAGCTGGGGAGGAGGAATCTAGGAACCCAATGGCATTAGCTGGGGAGGAGGAATACAAGGGGCCAATGGCATTAGCTGGGGAGGAGGAATACAAGGGTCCAAGGGGATTAGCTGGGGAGGAGGAATACAAGGGGCCAATGGGATTAGCTGGGGAGGAGGAATACAAGGGGCCAATGGGATTAGCTGGGGGGGAGGAATACAACGGGCCAATGGGATTAGCTGGAGAGGAGGAATACAAGGGGCCAATGGGATTAGCTGGGGAGGAGGAATAGAAGAGGCCAATGGGATTAGCTGGGGGAAACAATCAGTATATCTATAGGAAGTGATTTCATGAAAACAAATGAATCAAATAGTGATGAAAAACATTTTTCTGCCCCTGAGATACAAACCATGGCGATTGCCCCCCCCCCCCCCCCCCCATTCATCGGAGCCCACGAGGCCCTGCCGCTAATATATCTGTCTCCAACACAAAAACACCATTCAGCCGCGGGGTCATTTTATTTGGAATTTCCAGGAATCCGGACACAGAGCTCCGACGCATTTGTGACCTGGATGAGGAGTCTAACTGCCGACTACAACTGCCAGCAAATTACTGATAATAAGCTCTGTGGGTTCCCAAGTCTGGGGGGGGGGGGGATAAGGGATAGGGGCTGATGTACTGATTGCTGCTCTCTCCATACGTCAAAGGGGAGAGAAGAAAACAGAACTGCCCCTCAAATAGGAAGGGGGAATGTAACAGAAGTAGTAATGCCAGTAACCAATAGGAAATCCCCTTGCTTTCCTTGTGTGTGTGTATATATATATATATATATGGGATGGGGCATTAGACCTTCCCCTGCTCTGTCAGATAGGACCCTCGTTGTTGGGCTGGGTCTATGGAGGTATGTATGGGAGGAGGAGTTTCCTATCCACATTAGCCACGCCCTGTTGGAGTTGGGAATTGCCCAGGGGCACCTGTTCATATAGGGGGTAATCGTGTTAAGATGGGGCAACTCAAGGCTCAGTCATAGGGGGGGACAAGAGACCAGACTATGGGTGCAGAAGAAGTAGGTACCTAGTGCCCTGTAGCATCAGCTTCTATGACCTCACTTCCTGCTTGATGATTTCCCCGCCCCCTACGCTTCTCAGCAGCAGCCCAGAGCCCACTGAGCACGTGCAGTGCCCCCGACACACAACAGACGGCTTAAAAAGACACAAGATTGGGGCTGCTGGGTAAATGTAAAGGCCTGGATCATTACTGTTATAGGGGGGCTGTACCTCTGGGCTGGTACAGTATATAAAATACAGCATTTCTTTTTAGGCTTTATGTAGCCTTTAAAATCGTAGCCCGCGGCGCCTAATCATTATTATTTGTCTCTGTTTGTTTTTGCTATTGGCTGTTAAACAGACACAGAACCTCACTAGTCTGATGGGGTTAAGCGCTGCCAGGTATCTGTACATGGATCAATACGGCCGGGGGGGGGGGCAGATCTCACATATTCTGTTAGTAACCCCCACACTCAAACCCCCAAGCCCCATTGCTGTACGTATAATACGCGCAGGTTACAGGGCGCGGGGGCGAGGGATCTGCCAGTGAATAATTCATGGCATCAATCATACGGCTCATAGCCGGGAAGCAATGGGAGGCTGAGCCCCTGGACATGATCCTTAAATGGACACAGGAAGGGGGGGGGGGGGTAGGGAGCGCTGGGTAAGTGCAGCCAAACTCCACTTATACTGCAGCTTTGTAATGAGCCCGAGATCCTGATCACAGGTGCATGGGGGTTAAGGTGCAGCACAACCTCAGATTCACCCCCTGCCAATGTCTCTTGCTCGGTCTTTAGAAAGTGCGTGCGGAGGGGCCCCGGGCAACCGGATACTGTCAGAACCCATTACAGCTAGAGCTGGGCAATATACGTCAGGTGTAGTAGAACTACAACTCTATTTTTAAACATCAAAAGGGCAAACTGTTGGGTAACGTTGATATGATAATAATATTATTGCTTTCATTTTGCTCTGCTACCCCCCCATTGCCCTGATATTTTCTTGCCCTACTGTCTCAATCTTGCCCTACTGTCGCCATCTTGCCCTACTGTCTCTTGCCCTACTGTCTCTTGCCCTACTGTCTCTTGCCCTACTGTCTCCATCTTGCCCTACTGTCTCCATCTTGCCCTACTGTCTCCATCTTGCCCTACTGTCTCCATCTTGTCCTGCTGTCTCCATCTTGCCCTACTGTCTCCATCTTGCCCTACTGTCTCCATCTTGCCCTACTGTCTCCATCTTGCCCTACTGTCTCCATCTTGTCCCCTACTGTCTCCATCTTGCCCTACTGTCTCCATCTTGCCCTACTGTCTCCATCTTGCCCTACTGTCTCCATCTTGCCCTACTGTCTCCATCTTGCCCTACTGTCTCCATCTTGCCCTACTGTCTCCATCTTGTCCTACTGTCTCCATCTTTGCCCTACTGTCTCCATCTTGTCCTACTGTCTCCATCTTGCCCTACTGTCTCCATCTTGCCCTTACTGTCTCCATCTTGCCCTACTGTCTCCATCTTGCCCTACTGTCTCCATCTTGTCCTACTGTCTCCATCTTGCCCTACTGTCTCCATCTTGCCCTTACTGTCTCCATCTTGCCCTACTGTCTCCATCTTGCCCTACTGTCTCCATCTTGCCCTACTGTCTCCATCTTGCCCTTACTGTCTCCATCTTGCCCCTACTGTCTCCATCTTGTCCTACTGTCTCCATCTTGTCCTACTGTCTCCATCTTGCCCTACTGTCTCCATCTTGCCCTACTGTCTCCATCTTGTCCTACTGTCTCCATCTTGCCCTACTGTCTCCATCTTGCCCTACTGTCTCCATCTTGCCCTACTGTCTCCATCTTGTCCTACTGTTCCATCTTGTTCCTTACTGTCTCCATCTTGCCCTTCTGTCTCCATCTTGCCCTACTGTCTCCATCTTGCCTACTGTCTCCATCTTGCCCTACTGTCTCCATCTTGCCCCTACTGTCTCCATCTTGCCCTACTGTCTCCATCTTGCCCTACTGCTCACTGTCCTACTGCCCATATTGTCCTACTGTCTCCATCTTGCCTTCTGTCTCCATCTTGCCCTACTGTCTCCATCTTGTCCTACTGTCTCCATCTTGCCCTACTGTCTCCATCTTGCCCTACTGTCTCCATCTTGCCCTACTGTCTCCATCTTGCCCTACTGTCTCCATCTTGCCCTACTGTCTCCATCTTGCCCTACTGTCTCCATCTTGCCCCGCTGTGGCTGAATGAGTTCTGGGACACAGTAACTGTGTATCTTGGAGCACTTGGGAGCTCCCCAAATATTGGTATGCAAATTGCTTTGAATAGAGCTGGCAGCGACCATTCCCTATAGGGGAGCAACAATATGGCAGAATTCCTAATGAGATCCTTTAAAGGCTTGGCACCGAAATATCCCTGCCATGTAATGCTCCTGGGTGGAAACATTATATTTATATATACCTACAGTTCAGCAGGAACAGCCCCCTAAGTTTGCCCATAGCCTGTACAGAGAGATACCATAAAACTATGGCACATAGGGATTCCCCTGTACTAAGCACAATTCAGCAGGAACAGCCCCCTAAGTTTGCTCATAGCCTGTACAGAGAGATACCATAAAACTATGGCACATAGGGATTCCCCTGTACTAAGCACAATTCAGCAGGAACAGCCCCCTAAGTTTGCCCATAGCCTGTACAGAGAGATACCATAAACTATGGCACATAGGGATTCCCCTGTACTAAGCACAATTCAGCAGGAACAGCCCCCTAAGTTTGCTCATAGCCTGTACAGAGAGATACCATAAAACTATGGCACATAGGGATTCCCCTGTACTAAGCACAATTCAGCAGGAACAGCCCCCTAAGTTTGCCCATAGACTGTACAGAGAGATACCATAAAACTATGGCACATAGGGATTCCCCTGTACTAAGCACAATTCAGCAGGAACAGCCCCTTAGGTTGGCTCATAGACTGAACAGAAATACAATTTGCCAGCAATATGCAAACCTTATGAATATGTCATCAATAAAACTAAAATAAACGCCCAGAAAACCTAAAGGAATTTTGTACAATTCAGAATCCCTTCTCTCTGCCCCTTATTTCCAAATTATTTTCCCAAGGATAAAGCTTCAGCAGCGCCGACTGCAGAGATTCCCTAACGAGGAGAGTTTATTATGGAGCCACAGACACATTTATCTCACATTATAAAACTCAGCTCATAATCTATAAGGAAATTTGGAAATAAAAACAAATGATACATTGAGCCGGGATAATAAAGGGAAGAGAGGGGCCGGGGGGGGGGGCGGGGGGGCCGGGGGGGGGGAACAAGGGATACATTAAGCGCAGATAATAAAATCCCACTAATGTCCGTGGGGAAGTTTAAGATGAAAACATTTTGACACATTTAGCGCAGAGATATGAATCCGCACCGAGATCCGCCGGGAAATTTGGAGATAAAAAAAAGTGATAATTTTATCACAGATGATAAATCCGGCCCCTAATTTGGAAGGAAAGTTGGAGATAAAATAAGTGATCGTTTAATCACGGACAATAAATCCAAGTTTCATTGTATGGGGATATAAACACTCATTATAAATCCACTTACACAGGGCTGTTATACTGGGAACTGTGAGTATTATAAGGGATAATGTACCCCCTACTGTCAATGATAAGGATATTAGCAGTCACTGAGGGGTTCTGTGCCCCCCATATAAAGGCACAAGGCTGCAGGCTGAGTTATACAGGGAACTCTGAGTATCACTCATGTATTATAAGGGATAATGTACCCCCTACTGTAAATGATAAGGATATTAGCAGTCACTGAGGGGTTCTGTGCCCATATAAAGGCACAAGGCTGCAGGCTGAGTTATACAGGGAACTCTGAGTATCACTCATGTATTATAAGGGATAATGTACCCCCTACTGTAAATGATAAGGATATTAGCAGTCACTGAGGGGTTCTGTGCCCCCCATATAAAGGCACAAGGCTGCAGGCTGAGTTATACAGGGAACTCTGAGTATCACTCATGTATTATAAGGGATAATGTACCCCCTACTGTAAATGATAAGGATATTAGCAGTCACTGAGGGGTTCTGTGCCCCCCATATAAAGGCACAAGGCTGCAGGCTGAGTTATACAGGGAACTCTGAGTATCACTCATGTATTATAAGGGATAATGTACCCCCTACTGTAAATGATAAGGATATTAGCAGTCACTGAGGGGTTCTGTGCCCCCCATATAAAGGCACAAGGCTGCAGGCTGAGTTATACAGGGAACTCTGAGTATCACTCATGTATTATAAGGGATAATGTACCCCCTACTGTAAATGATAAGGATATTAGCAGTCACTGAGGGGTTCTGTGCCCCCCATATAAAGGCACAAGGCTGCAGGCTGAGTTATACAGGGAACTCTGAGTATCACTCATGTATTATAAGGGATAATGTACCCCCTACTGTAAATGATAAGGATATTAGCAGTCACTGAGGGGTTCTGTGCCCCCCATATAAAGGCACAAGGCTGCAGGCTGAGTTATACAGGGAACTCTGAGTATCACTCATGTATTATAAGGGATAATGTACCCCCTACTGTAAATGATAAGGATATTAGCAGTCACTGAGGGGTTCTGTGCCCCCCATATAAAGGCACAAGGCTGCAGGCTGAGTTATACAGGGAACTCTGAGTATCACTCATGTATTATAAGGGATAATGTACCCCCTACTGTAAATGATAAGGATATTAGCAGTCACTGAGGGGTTCTGTGCCCATATAAAGGCACAAGGCTGCAGGCTGAGTTATACAGGGAACTCTGAGTATCACTCATGTATTATAAGGGATAATGTACCCCCTACTGTAAATGATAAGGATATTAGCAGTCACTGAGGGGTTCTGTGCCCCCCATATAAAGGCACAAGGCTGCAGGCTGAGTTATACAGGGAACTCTGAGTATCACTCATGTATTATAAGGGATAATGTACCCCCTACTGTAAATGATAAGGATGTTAGAAGTCACTGAGACCATATAAAGGCCTATACTGTACTGCCCAGTTGGTTATACTGTTATAAAAGTTACTTTTTATTGAAAGGACCAGTGGAAGCAGATTGAGCTACAAGTCTGTCAGTTGAAGGGGCAATTGTATGATTTCCTATAGACACTATGGGCCTGATTC